>NC_057714.1:9543790-9593931 GCF_004010195.1 Chiloscyllium plagiosum | reverse complement strand
TGCACTCCAAAGTCTCTTTGTTCAGCAACACTCCCCAGGACCTTACCATTAAGTGTAGAAGTTCTGCTAAGATTTGCTTTCCCAAAATGCAGCACCTCGCATTTATCTGAATTAAACTCCATCTGCCACTTCTCAGCCCATTGGCCCATCTGGTCCAGATCTTGTTGTAATCTGAGATAACCCTCTTCGTTGTCCACTACACCTCCAATTTTGGTGTCATCTGCAAACTTACTAACTGTACCTCTTATGCTCGCATCCAAATCATTTATGGCAGAAAATGATAATCGTAACGAGAGGAGGGAAGAGTAGTGAAGTTTGAGATGCTCAAAAGAGAAGAAAGTGCTAAAGGAGTATGGGGCCAAGTGGTATCAAGCGCCACAATGCCCATGTGACTGACATGAAAGTGTAAGTGATAGATGATGGAGCCAGGTGGGAGGCTTCTTTCAGGGAGAAGTTTCATTACCCATAGACCAAGTTTCCACTAAGGTCCTGATGTGTTAATGCCGTCATCCACAATGGGTTCATGGATTGCAAGGACCATGTTCACAACCAAACTAGGAGGGAGCTGGAGGGAAGGTTGAGGACTCATCTGCTGGTAAGTGTCTGTGGGTCCAGTAGTGTAAGAGTTGAGTTGGACAACAAAGAGATTGGCAAGATGTCCCCCTAGCTGGCACACAATGCAAGAAGATTAATACTGTTAAACTCTTCTGATAAAGCATTTAACATAACTTTCTTAAATACAATGAATAAATTCAAAAGATCACAGCTCTACTCGGTGACCAAGCAGTAAAGCAACACTGCATTGAAATACAGAAAGCCACTTTATCTGGTGGAAGTTAAATTAATTATTATTTAAATTTATCCAGCAATCAGACTTTAATTTCATGCGAAATGCCTGTGATTGTTGACCACAGAGCAGCTGGCCTCAGTCAATCTAGTCAATTAGATTTTAGGGTGAGCCTCAGGAGATTGAACTGAAATGGGGATCAACTAAATTGTTTCCAAAACTCCTGTCCTTGGATTGATCTCATCCCACCTGTACAAGAACGACTGCTGTCAAAACATGTTGCTGTCCTCCTGCTGAATTAATATATTCCATTTAGCCCTGCTCACTGTGGAATATGTATATCAAAAAATATCTGAAATGGGAACATGGCAAAAATTAATTGGATCCAACCATCCAATAACTGCCAATTGTCGCTTTACTGCCATTTTATGTTCAGATCAGAGAGAGAGCTGGCAGATTCCAATTCAGTTCAAGCTGTGCATGTTCTTCCAGCCAGCTGAAAATTATCTCACATAGTCTGTACAAGGGATTCATATAAGTACTTATATGCATTCAAATTACCCTTCGGGTGATTACCCTTTTCCCCATTTGAACTGTGTGAAAAGGGCAGCTTCAAACTCAAAGGAGCACTTCAAAGGACACAGGCTATTTGATCCTTTGATTTTAATTTTCTTTAGTGGTATTTTAGTGCCTTTGTTCTCAGGCGTTTTTGGAGTCCCTTGTTTTGGATTCAGAGGCTACAGAAAATGTTTACTTAGGAAGAAAAATTGCCAAGGATTGTATGTAAAAGATCACTGGAAAATCTTTTAGAAAAATGTAATGGAACCGAAAAGTAGTAAAAACCAGTAAGGATATAAAAAAGGCTGTTGCCATTCTAACTCCTATTGCAGCACAGGGAGTTACAAAACATCGAACTGCAAACTAGAATATGTGCTGCTTTGGCAAGTCGCTGGAAAATGGATGACAACCTTGCCTTTAAAGTGTCCCAGTTGCAGTATTTAATGACATGAAAGAAGGTATGCCAGGAAGAGCTAGAATGGCCACATTCGCAATTACATCACCAACTGTATCTACACAGCACTCAAGTAATGACTGAGGACATCTGTGGTGTCTGCTACAAGGACATCTGTAGAGACTTCCACTTCCCTCAACTGACCAGTCTTTGCTTCATTCCAGGATAAAATGGGATTGGATTGTGAGTTCTGTTTTTTTTTATTGAATAGCAGCATGTGGATCTATTGAATTTGACAATAAATCTGTATTTCCATCTTGTAGATTATGACTCATTATTCCCTCAAACTCACAAATTTTATGTTTACTCACTAGTACTGTGGATATCACTAGCAAAGTCAACATTTACTGTCCATTCCTGTTTAAGCATTAGAAATTGGTACTAAATTATTTTCTTGCATCTCTTTTAGTACTGTTAGGTGGGAGTATATTGATACTGCCACAACAAAGTCTGGGTGGTGTGTGGTTTGGGAGTGATGATGTTCCCATGCTTATGTTGCTCTTCATCTTCTAGGTCACTGCTTCAAGAGATGCTGTTAAAAAAAATCGCCTTGGATGAATTGCTGTATTGGATACATGTCACATATTGCAGCCATAACACACCAGTATCAGAGAGAAGAATTAAGATTATGAATAGGTTGCTAGTCAAATAGGCTGATTTCTCCAGAATGAAGTTGAGCTTCTTAGGCACTGTTGGAGCTGCACTCACAGGCAATTGGAGAGTACTTCATTTCCTTCCTGATTTATGCCTTGTTTTAGATGAAAAGTCTTTGGTCAGTCAAGTGGTGAGTCATTGGAGAATTTCATATCCTTGGACTGATGGAGTAGTGCTGTTGCTTGCAAATTCTGGTGACAGGGACGCAGGCTTCCTAGAGGTAGGCAGCCTCTTGAAGAATTGGCAGGTAATTCACCCAGGCCTACAGTGATAGAAAGGAACATATGTTAGAATTCTGGCTGCTAGACACACTACAATCAGAGCTTGTATTACATTCTTTGTCATGTTTCTGCATTTAACTTCGTGATTGAGAGAAAAAAAGAGGAAAGACATAATGAGATCAGGGTGGCATAATGTTGAAGTTGGATGAAACTTCTAGCTCCTTCTCTTGTTCCTTAATTATGGACAAGGATATCCAAGTAATTATCTCAAAAAGAAACTAATTTGTGTTACTTCTGGTCCCTCCTTTAGTCTTGGTTAGTTATCTTACATTATATGATACCTTGTTGTGTAATGGATTTACAACAAACACACACATACATTCACATACCCCTTTTGTCAGTATCTGATCATGTATTGTGTAATTAGGTTGTATCATATTGATTTGCTGTGGAAAGGCCTTTCCACCATTATTGTTTCAAGGGTTTTAGCTGTAAAATGTAAATGAATGCATGGACAGTCAGAGTATAGCTGTTTATGACAGAAATAAGCTGTCTGAAAGCTGCAGGAAATGAGTAACAGGATGACAAAATGATATCTACTTGTTAATGTTGTATCACTGTATCTTGGTAGATTAGTATGACCACAGTTACATTTCGGGGTCTTTATTTCTTGCCTGTTTTCCAGCACCTTGGTTCTGAATCATATATCACTGTCATAGAAAAGAATTTAATAATTGTACTTTTATAGTTTAGCCCCTGTTGTAATGAAGGAAAAATGGCAGCTCACTAAACTTAAAAATATGATCATAACTTTTGTTTTTGGTGTTGATGGCTGAGAGATACACATTGGCTAAGACACTCTGGAAAACTTCCCTGTCCATCTGTGAAGTAGTTGTATGGGATAATTTACATCCATCCAGGAGGGCAGCTCAGTTTAAAGTCTCCGCTGAAGGTGAGGCTCTTCCTCAGGATTGAACTGGAGCATATTGAGCAGATGAACTTGAACTATTCTGAGCTTTCAGCAATCTCTGTCTTTGTTCTGTTTTATCGATACATTTTCGAAATGTGCTTCAATAAACAAGCAACAAGCCCATTCACTAATTGCTTTCAGGTATTGAACAACCTCACGCCACTACCAGAGTCATCTGCTAAACTTCCAAAGGCTTTTTTCTATGTCAATTAGCTGCGGCATTACCTACATTATACGCATGATTACACTTCAGAAGTAATCTTTATTACCCTTCCTCGATTCATTGACGCACCAACAAATCAATTCCTTTTTTCCAAATGACACAGCCATTATCACCAACATTTAAAATAGCACATCTGGAGTCTTTCCCCTGGAGCTAGAAGCACGAGTTGCAGCATTCTTTGGGATTTTCATGGCCTAGCCCTCTCAGTTGGCACAGAGCTGAATTCCCTGTCCAACTAAAAGTGGCTGGCAGATTCTCAAAGCTGGATCATGAATCTGAGTCTGGGAGGTGCAGCACTTTGCGGTAGAGGGTAGAGTTGTAATATAAAGAGGACTTTAACATGGAAGGTTTCTCACACCAGGAACTTTAGAACTCTGAAAGAAAATTTGTAAGAGCAAACTGAGAGTAGCCACGTGGCCATTATAGGGGGAGGATGGCAGGCTGAGATTTACAGAGCAGCCTTCGGCTACACCCAACCTCAAGCAGACAGTGAGAAGCTGAAGGCGTGCTTGAAGCAGTGGAACTTTGGTCTCCCATTCTGCTACTTGGGTGCTTGATGCTAAGCTGTTAAGCCTCTCCCTCTCGGGTTAGCAAACAAGAAAATCCAAGGTAGTGCTGTACAGAAATGCTAATCCACACGTTGCTCATGATGAAAGTTGCTGGCAATGTCCTCTTTATGTGTGAGAAACTACAGAGCTTGTGTGGTAGAGGAAAACCATTTCCTCGTCTAATTAAAACATGTAGCTAACCAATATTACTTATTGCACGTTAGCAACTAGTAACAGGTCAGATTGATACAACTGACATTGTTGCAGTGATTTTGAGGTGGACCAGATATAAGATTACATTCCTTTAAGATCCTCCTGTCATACCCACAAGGAAGGGCTGTTGCAGCACAGTGGTAGTGTTCTATCTCTGATCCAGGAGATACAAGTTCATTCCCTAGGGTGTGTCACATCATTTATCTGAACAAGTTGATCATAAAAAAGATAGTGCGCACATGTCCATATTATCACATCAGCATAGTGGGTGGTGATTATTGGCACTCCTCAATATTAATCTTTTCAGGCTCACATTCAGCAGTTTTCCTCTGTCAAACGTAGTTTTAATGAAAGATCATCAGCCTGAAATGCCTGCAGCACTTCTTTTTTGTGTTTTTTTTCAGATTTGTACCATCTGCAGTATGTTGCTTTAGTCCAGCCCGAGACCAGCCACAGAGAAATGGCTGGCATTGGGAACAAGAACTGAAAATCCAACTGGTGCTGAGACTTTTGCATTCCGTCTGCTTCCATTAACAACTTGGTAGGGGCTAAAAACATGTTGGTAAATTTTTTCGCATTGCAAGAAAGATTTTCTGTAAATTGTGTCTAATCAAATGTCCATCCTATATAAAAGAATGTTTAACATTATTTTAGAATTTGTGCTCAGCTTTATTTCAATTGTTTGTAATAAATTTGGTTTTCGTTTTATTTTATGAAGGCATTTTTTTCACAGTACAAATAGCTTGATTTATTTTCCACATCTGCTACAACAACATCTGTATGGTGTTCTTGGATGTGATGACTTGTCACATTTTGGTTCACATTAGAACTGGGTTGTACTACATTCTAATGAGAAATATTGCACTACATTTGTTTATCTAAACAGTGTGCAAGGCTAAACAAGTAAACAAAATGTTCTATAGATTTGTGACTATTTCTACACCTCAGTGGTGCTAACATATTGCCAAACATGCATATTGTCCCCTACTCATCCCTTAGTGAATTAGCCAATACTTATGATAATCGTTATATAATTTAAATATTCATGTGACCATCTGGCAGTTCTGTGGTCGTCTGATGGCCAACTTTTTAAAAAGAAGCATTGAAGTGTGGAGATTGTCTATCCTACTATCAAGCATGGGATAAATCCCAACAAGGGAAATTTCCTGTTGCCTGACCTCTCCCCTTCAGCACTCAGCTGAAATTCATCTGTGCCAGACAGATGAGGATCATTTAAGGAACTTCGCAGTTAAAATTGATCAAATCAAAAATTAGAATACAAGTTGATAATTAGTCTAATCTAAACCTATGCTATATATTTTCAACGGAAGGCCAACACAGACAGCATTATGATCAGCAAACTAATTTTATCTGAAAATTAGTTATTACTATTCGGTGTGAAAAGCAGGTAAATAATAAGTATACTTACTCGCAAGAAGATAAAATGACCCCAGATATCATTTTCTGAAATTCTTTCCACCTCGTGGATGCAAATGGGTAAATGTGTTGGAGATTGATAGAGTTGCAAACCATGATGAAAATTGTTCATGCATTGGCATGGCCACCTAAACCATAGCAACCTGGAACATACAGAACTAGGTTAATGCATCATGAGAAATGGGCAAGTTGAGGGAGGGGGACTATTAATTAGGGAGAGGAAAAAGCAGATTCCAAGCAGATTGGAAGTTAGCAAATGTAACACTGCAGTTCAAGAAAGCATTGGAGAAAAATGTGTTTACTAAAGGCCAGTTATCCCCACTGACACCCTTGCTCCTACTTCTGCCTTACAAACACTAAATATTATCCTTCCACTAATCTTTGAGGAAGAAACTTTGAAAGATTAACAATCCTCTGGAGAAACATTTCTCTTTGTCTCTGACATAAATAGGTGACCCTTATTTTTAAAGCAGTCAATTCTAGTTCTAAATTTTGATATCCGCAAAAACATACTGTCCACATTCATCCTGTCTAGAGCCCTGAGGCTTTAAATTCAGTTGTCTGTTATTCATTAAAATACATTGGACACAAGCATAGAATGCCCAACATTTCCTCATAAGATAACTCACCCTTCCAGGTATTAATTTAGTTAACCTTTTCTGTACTACTTCCAAAGCATTTACGTCCTTCCTTAAGTTAGGAGGCCAATGCTGTACCCAGCACTCCAAATGCAATCACACCAATGCCTGCTATAACTGAAGCATAACCTCTGCAGCTTATATTCGATGCTCCTCACAACAAACAATAATATTCTACTTGCTGTACCTGCATCCTAACTGTTGTGACTTATCTATCAGGACACCCAGATCCCTCTGTATCTCAGAGCTCTTGCAATCCTTCATAATCTCTCTCTTCCTCAAACTGATTTTAAAATTCAATCATATCGCCATCACTGCTGCGCCAGAGTCCCTTCACTGTGAGGTTATTAATCAATCCCATCTCACTGCTATCAATTCTAGTATAGCCTGTTCTCTGGTTGGCTGCAAAGAGTGCTGTTCTAAGAGACTATCACAAAAACATTCTATAAGCTTCTCCTCTGCTTCTCCCAACAGGTTTTTCCCGTCTAAATGTATATTAAACTTTCCATTGGATTATCATCATATACTGTAATCACCATTTTGATTATGACATGCTCCCTTATTGCTTCATTCGCTAACTGTCCTGCATTTCCACAACGGTTTCCTTGCCCTTATGGTTTCTCATATAATTTACTCAAATGACTCATATATCTTAGTTTCCTGAACTTAGGTTATCCCTTTGTATTGTGCTAATATTGGCATTGATTAACAGAGCCACAGCTCCATCTTTTCCTCGCTTCTTGCCCTTCATGTACTCTTCAATCTTCAGGCCGAAATCTCTATCATCCTACAGCTGTGTATCTGTAATATCTATCAGATCATACTTGTTTCTTTCTATTTGTGCTATCAGCTTATCTGTCTTG
The DNA here is from genome assembly GCF_004010195.1 of Chiloscyllium plagiosum. Classification (NCBI taxonomy): domain Eukaryota; kingdom Metazoa; phylum Chordata; class Chondrichthyes; order Orectolobiformes; family Hemiscylliidae; genus Chiloscyllium; species Chiloscyllium plagiosum. The sequence goes on along the minus strand of NC_057714.1, from coordinate 9,586,365 downwards.
TTTCGAATGCTATGTACATTTAGATACAAAGCCTTATGTTTTGTTATAGTTGTTTTTGTAACCGTGTCTGTTAATTTACTCTTAGATTTCTAATGTCTATCCATTCCTGCACCTGTCTGTTCATCACTTCCCATATTAATGCTTTTTCTTTTGTCTTGTAATCACTGTTTGATTTACTACATCTTCCCAAATTTGATCCTTTGTTGCCAATACTTAGTCTGAAATCATCTCTATTTTTGTGCTGTGTGTCTCACAAGAATATGGCCCCAGCACAGTTCAGCTGTAGACTGTCCCAAAGTTACAGTCCCAAGGCCACACAAACTGAAAACCAATTCCAATAGCAGAGTATTTGAGCCCTGCATTTATTTATTTAATATGTTTGCCTGATGTCTAATGGATCAAAAATGATATAGTGTTAATTACCTTTGAGATTCTGCTTCGCAATTTGGTTCCTAGCCCCTCAGGCTGACTAGGCAGAACCTCCTTCTTTGTCCTGTCTATATCGCTGGTGCCTACATGGACCACAATGACTGGACTCTCCCATTCACAGTAAGTTCTTTGTGGCACCTAAGCAGATGTTCTAACCCCTAACACTGTGCATGTAACATAAGCCCTGTGGACACTTTCTCTTTGCTGTAAAGAAGAGAACCAATCCCCCCCCTCACTCTTGTATCCCTTACTCCCACCACATTACTTTATTCTCCTCCACTTGATTGACTTCCTATGCAATGGTGCCACAGCTAGCACACCCACCCCACTATCTTCCAAACAAGCTGAAAGAAACTCAGGCCTGTGAGGCAATTGCAAAGGCTTATGCTCCTGCATTCCTGCCTTTTGGCTCTCCTCACTGTCTCAGTGGCAGCCATATTCCCCCATCTCTGAACGTTGTCTGGTTTGCTCTAGTTTTTATTCTGGGTTGGGGGAGATCCCCAGGAAGTCATGCAGAGGCAGCCACATTGAGATCGGTGTGAAAGGCTGGATTTGGTCTAAGGCAAAAAATAAAGCAAAAAATATTAGCTTTCTCGCCCCCACCGCTTGTACTTGCTGATCCCACCCCCATCCATGTAAACTCATGCCATTGCATGCCAACCCCCATCTCATGCCTACTCACATTCCCTATGCTAATGTAGTGTCAGTTCTTCCCAAACCATGTCAGGGTAGACAATGGCCTAGTGGTATTACTGATGGACTATTGAATCTGTTCTCTCACAAAAGGACACTTACATTTCCCACAGGGTCCCCTGACCTCTGCAACGTGTTTTCATATAACTCCAGCAGATATGGACCACGCCCTCAAAAATCTAAAGTCCACTGGCGAGGTTTCAGCATCCCAACAGTGTCAATTGCATCAGTTTGAAAGCAGCAGTATAGTTACACGTGCGATTCCACTCTCATAAAGTTCACCGAATTTGAAAGGTTAACTCCATTTTTCTCTCCCCAGGTGCTACCAGACCTACTGGAGTTTTTCATTCTCTAGAATGTGATGGATGCTGTGACATTGAGTATATTACTAAGGAGGAAATAGCCACATTTTTAAATAGTAATGGATTGAAGAGTAATGGGGACCAGGCAGGAAGGTTGAGGCAGAGATGAGATCAGCCACGATCATCTGAAATGGCGGAGCAGGCTCGCGGGGCTGAATTTCCTCCTCCTGCTCCTAGCTCTTATGCTCTTCCTAATCTTGTATCAAAATTCTAAAGAAGCCAGACACTGGAAAGTTATTTCCACGGTCTAGGCAATCTACAATATGGAGACACAGTCTCAGGAAATGGGATTGATGATTGGAGACTCAGATGAGGAGAAACAATTTCTTCATTCAATCGAAGGTTGAAGTTTTTCATTCGTCCAGTTATCCATGGTTGAGGCAGACAGAGCTTTGATCTCTTAAGGACTCCAAAGCAGGAATCATGCAGATGATGAGCCATGATAATATTGAATGGTGATGGAAGGCTGAGTGGCTTTATTGGCTATTCCTACTGTTACTTCTTATTTTCTCATGTTCCGATACAGAACTTACATATATGATACACAGAATCACATTTAAGGGATATGAAAATTAGACAAATAGGAAGGAAAAAAAGAATCATATGCTTGTTAATAAAGTTCAATGGATCATTGATCATTGATGGAGAAATTATTCAATATACATCTCTGAGATCAAATCATTTTCTTAGGTAAGGATCAAGGGATATGGATCAAAAGTGGGCAAGTTGAGTTGAGATAAAGATTACTCATGATCTAATTGAATAGTGAAACAGACTCAAAGAACTGAATAGCCTACTCCTTTCTAGGTATTGAACAAGTTGTTTTTCAGGACAATATTCTTATGTGCCATGGTGTGCAGGATATAACCTACGTGGTTTTGTTTAACCAATATGCATTTCAGATGCTCTATGATGTATGATAGGCATAACACTCAGTATCATTTAGTTTGAAATTGCATGGAGTGCAGAGCAACCAGATTACCTCAGAACACTGTAGGCATGTTACACTGACTTCTGATCCTTATAGCAATGTCTCAGGGATGCTTTATGACAGCAACCTGTGTTACCTAAAGGCCTATTTAAAACCATCTGGGCATATCTTTAGCTTTTATCTTCAACTGACAGCATACCTGAACTTTGACATAGGACTTCCTCAACAACATCTCTGGTATATTTATTTCACTAGCATTTATCCAACTGTCAAAAACTCAGCTTTGACTTGTGAAAAGATGTCAAGGAAAGATCCTTCAGAAACAGTAACTATTGAACTGTAAAATTCACACCACATTTCCTCAAGAGGAGGTGTCTGTGTGGAAGTGTGCAAAGTCTAGCAGTCAGGACAACCAAATGTACTGTAGACAGTTTTTGCTGTCTTTTGAAAAGTAAATGAACCCTTCTAGAAATAAAAGCAGTTTTAAAACTTTGCATTCCTTCATAAGCAGCTGGTTATATAACATAAACACTACAATAGTTTTGCCTTATATGGATTTATTATATTTTCTATTTTTTTGTCATAGTGAGGAGCTGAATACAATGTTTCCAATTTTGCTTAGTCCATAGAATATTTGTCAAACACCGTTTGAAAATAGAACAAAAGACACATAATTTCATCTCTATTCTTTGCTCACGAATAAATAATTATTTGTCTAATATCTTGTCCCAGATCTGGCAAAGCATTTACATTTTTTCTTTATTTATTGTTGACTTTGAAAAAAATCAGCATAGGTTTATTAAAAACAAAATTGTGCTTTACTAACTACTGGAGATTTGAATGTTGTTGGTGCTAAAGGAATTATTATTCATGCAAAAAAGGCTCCAATATTGTTTCTCATGTAACATCAACAAATCAGCAACTGTAGGTCACTTTGCCTCCTTATTCGAAGTCCATTTTCGTCATTGAGATCCTGGACTCTGCAAGGTTTATATACAAGTAAATCAATTTCAATTCATCAATGACTAAACTATGAAAGTCACAGACATTGTACATTGTTGAGACATCACAGTGGGGCGAAACTTAGCCTTTTTAGAGACAAGTGATCTTTGAAGGACACAGGTGACTATTTTTATGCCTGATGTTGAAAAAGATACAACAATATTGTGTCAAAATTAAAGGTTAATTTTATGTTTGAGGGTAGCATTTTAAATCAAAGAAAATAAAATATGAAATAAATTACTATACATAATTTATTTTGCCAGCATTCTTCTAAAATTCCAAGATGATATAATTTCTGAGCAACAGAAGAAAGACATCTTGAAGTGAAATATTTCATGAGTCTGTCTAAAGCTGTTATCAAGTTGAGTGTAGAATCCTTCCTAGTCCACAGTGCCTGACGCTCTGAGTCTCATATAGTTTAGCAGCAATGAACGTTCACTAATAAGTGACATTTTTAACTCCAGGGAAATCATAGTCTCCAGGCTGGACATTATTGTAAATTTTTATGATGCTGAAATAGAAAATGTCTTAATGCTCCAACACCTAGTTGGATAAAATACTGCGTAGTGTTGTTAGTCCAACATTAAACCGAAATTACAACTGTTGCCTAATTTTCTTTGTCTTTATTCCCACCTGCCATTAATTGAATCAAAATATTCGAGGTCTTTAAAACCCTTTTAATGTATTTGTTTTCATTCTACAAGTGGTTCCAAACATTTATTTTGAGTCAAAGAACAACTTCCAAAAACAGGGCTTACATCAGTAAACATGATAATGGCCTCAAAAAGTCTGTTTCCAGCCAATTGAAGACAGAACATGGAACGGTGACCTTTTGGATCTGAGCAACAGTTATTGCCGACTTCCAATTGCTTTGAGGATGTGGTTTTACAGTTGTGTAACTTGCTCATGCACTTCAGAACTCATTAAGATGTTGATATTAACTTACTCAGAAGTGAGACTGTGAAGTGCAGGGGAGAAGATCAGATCAAAATGTGAAGTCCCCTACCCAACTCCATTCTTATGATATAAAGTATCTGAGTGACTACCATGGAGAGTTGAAAGTGTTTATTAACATTATTAAAGAGCATCCTTGTGGAGTAATGGTTAACTTTCCCTTTACTCTAAGAATAGCTGCAAGGCATGTTATAGGTACATAATTAGCATGTGCGTAAGGAGAAATGGGCAATTTAGGCTGGCCAATCCACTTAGCCTGCACACCTTTGGATTATGGGAGGAAACCAGAGCGCCCACAGGAAATCCATGCAGATACAGAGACAGGGTGCAAATTGTACATAGACAGTCACCTGAGGCTGGAAGCGAACCCGGGTCCATGGCACTGTGAGGCAACTATGCTAACCACTGAGACACTGTACCACTTAACAACAGCAGCTTGGAAATAGTGCATTTGATTCCCTCACACACATTTAAAATATAAATATAATCAATAATTGGGGTCCAAGCACTGATTCCTGTAGTACACCAATAGTCACCATCTGAAAAGGATTTACTTATTCCCACCCTCTATTTCCACGTGAATGTATCTTAACGACATGAATGTATTACACCCAAATCAATGTTCTTTAATTTTGCCCAGTAGCCTGTTATATGAGCTTGATCTAAAACCTTCATAAAATCCAAATATATCACATTCCCTGGTTCTCTCTTTTCTATTTCTCTGGTTACATCCTCAAAAATCTCCAGTAATTTAGTTAAGCGCAATTTTGTTCTTATAAACCTATGCTGATTTTTTCAAAAATTCTGTAAATGTTTTCCAAGTGTTCTTTTACCATGTCATTGGCTATAGATTAGATGTTAGGCTAATTGATCTGTAATTCTGCCTTCTCTCCACCTCCTCAGTTTTTAAATAGTGGGGTTAAATTTGTCACTCTCCCATCTGTAGAAAGAGCAGCACAGTCTGTAGGATCTTGGAAAATGCACACCAATGCATCCAATATTTCTCAGGCTACTACCTTTAGTATTCTGTCGGGCCCTGGCAAAATTGTCAGCCTTTAAACTTGCTAATTTCTCCACTAATATTCTTCAATTTCTCTCTCTCATGAGTCCCTTTGCTCGCTAGCATTTTGAGCAAATTATTTGAGTCCTCTTTTTTTGAAGACAGAAGCAGATGGTCTATCTCCTTGATGAAACTCAGACAATGGCCCTGGCTGAATTGGGGAGGAGTTGCATTCTCAAGACCTTTGGGTCATGTAGGTTATTTATCAAGAGTCCTCCAGCTTCTCCCTCTTTGTACAATGATTATTCCCATGCCACCCTCTGTTACCTTCATACAACATATTCCAGTCATGCTGCAGTCTCAGAGGAACAAGACGATAGCAAAGCTACAGTCACCACAGTGCCATAGGGCTGCTGTCTCATTAGAAAGAGACAATTGGTGGTGGATAAACCTGAGGGCCACTGTTTCCCAGGTGAAGGGAGAAGTTGCAAAGGAGAGTCTTTCATGGTAACCTCAGCCAGTGTGGGAATTGAACCCATGCTATTGATATCATTGTGCAGCCATCCAGAAACTGAGCTAGCCACCTCCCTGGACTATAGCACCTCATCCATGAAAACAGGATTTCTCCTGATGGGTCTGACCTTGTCAGAGACCAGCAATATTCCCTAATAATCTCAAAACATTTATTAACTCCTCTAACACTCACCAGAGTATTCCCACTCACCCTGCAGCAGCAGAAGAAAATCAAAAACATCCCACCTAAAAAAATCTCTTTAGAAAAAGTTAGATTGGGGAGGTGGATCCCTCATGTATCTTCAATGGAGATTGATTAAGGAAGTATCAGCAGGACTTGCAAGGTCCAACATGCTAGATCAGGAAACAAATCAGCTCTAGATTTCAGGGCTTGGTACTGGGACTTTTTGCTTTTGTTGAACTATATTAATTTAGGAATAGAAGGCACAATTTGAAATGATGCAGGGAACCCGAAATTTGGAAGGTTTGTGAATTTTGAGGTAATAATGATAGACTTCAAAAGGATGTACACAGTCTGGTGGGATAGCTAGCTATGTGGTAGTTGAAATCTAATGGACTGTTGCACACAATTCAGGTCACAATTCGAAAGGAAGCATGTTGTTAAACCTGAGTAGATGCAGAAAAGATTTACAAGGATATTGCTGAGACTGGAGAGTTTGAGTTTTTGGAAGAAGCTGAATAAACTGGAATGTTTTTCCCTGTAGCATTGGAGGCTGAGGGGTGACCTTATAGAGGTTTATAACATAATGAAATAATAAAATAATGAAGTCCATGGGTAGGGTAAATGGCCAAGGCTTTTTCTGAGGTAGGGGTGTGCAAAACTAGAGAGCATAGGTTTAACATAGAACATACATGGAACATAGAACATTACATCACGGTACAGGCCCTTTGGCCCTCGATGTTCTGCCGACCTGTGGAACCATATGTTTATCCAGTGACCATTTAAATGCCCATAAAGTTGGCTAGTCTACTACTGTTGCAGGCAGTGTGTTCCATGCCCCTACTACTCTGAGTAAAGAAACTACCTCTGGCATCTGTCCCATATGTATCACCCCTCAATTTAAAGCTATGCCCCTTTGTGGTAGCCATCACCATCTGAGGAAAAAGGCTTTCACTATCCACCCTATCTAACCCTTTTATGTCTCAATTAAGTTACCTCTCAACCTTCTTCTCTCCAACAAAAATAGTGTCTGGTCCCTCAGCCTTTCTTCATAAGACCTTCCCTCCACAGCAAGCAAGATCCTAGTAAATCTCCTCTGAACCCCTTCCATAGCCTTCCACATCCTTTCTAATATGCAGTGACCAGAAATGTACGTAATACTCCAAGTGCAGCCACACTAGAGTTTTGTACAGCTGCAGTATGACCTCATGGTTCTGAAACTCAATCCCTCTACTAGTAAAAGCTAACACACAGTATGCCTTTTTAACAACCCTATCAACCTGGGTGACAACTTTCAGGGACAAATGCACATGGACACTGAGATCTCTCTGCTCATCTACACTATCAAGAATCTTACCATTAACCCATTACACTTTATTCCTGTTGCTCCTTCCAAAGTGAATTACCTCACACTTTTCCATATTAACTCCATTTGCCACCCCTCAGCCCAGCTCTGCAGCTTATCTATGATGGAAATGTGTTGCTGGAAAAGCGCAGCAGGTCAGGCAGCATCTAGGGAACAGGAGAATCGACGTTTCGGGCATTAGCCCTTCTTCAGGAATGAGGAAAGTTGGTCCAGCAGGCTAAGATAAAAGATAGGGAGGAGGGACTTGGGGGAGGGGCGTCGGAAATGTGATAGGTGGAAAGAGGTCAAGGTGAGGGTGATAGGTCAGACTGGGGTGGGGGCGGAGAGGTCGGGAAGAAGATTGCAGGTTAGGAAGGCGGTGCTGAATTTGATGGATTTGACTGAGACAGGCTGGGGGGAGGGGAAATGAGGAAACTGGTGAAATCTGAGTTCGTCCCTTGTCTATGCCCCTCTGTTACCTGGAGCATCCTTCAGCACTATCCACAACTCTCCTGATGTTAGTGTCATCTGCAAATTTACTAACCCATCCCTCTATGCCCTCATCCAGGTCATTTATTAAAATGACAAACTGCAGTGGGCCCAAAACAGATCCTTGCGATATACCACTAGTAACTGAACTCCAGGATGGACATTTCCTATCAACCACCACCATCTGTCTTCTTTCAGCTAGTCAATTTCTGATCCAAACCATTAAATCACCCTCAATCACATGCATTCGTATTTTGTGCAATAGCTTACCGTGGGGAACCTTATCAGATGCCTTACTGAAATCCATGTACACCACATCATCCACTTTACCCTCATCCACCTGTTTCATCACCTTCTCAAAGAACTCAATAAGGTTTGTGTACCCTTCATAAAACCATGTTGACTATCTCTAATCAATTTATTCCTTTCTGGATGATTATAAATACTCCCTCTTCTAAGCTTTTCCAACACTTTAACAACAACTGAAGTAAGGCTCACTGGTCTACAATTAACAGGGTTGTCTCTACTCCCCATCTTGAAAAAGGGAACAACATTTGCTATCCTTTAGTCTTTTGGCACTATTCCTGTAGACAATGATGACATAAAGATCAAAGCCAAAGGCTCGGCAATCCCCTCCCTGGCTTTCCAAAGAATCCTAGGATAAATCCCATCCAGCCCAGGGGACTTATCTATTTTTACACTTTCCAGAACACCTCCTCCTTGTGAACCTCAATCCCATCTAGTCTAGTAGCCTGTATCTCAGTATTCTCCTCACCAACTTTGTCTTTTTCCAGTGTGAATATTGACAAAAAATATTCATTTAGTGCTTCCCCCATCTCCGCAGACTCCATGCACAATTTCCCAATACTATCCTTGATTGGCTCTAATCTTACCCTCGGCATTCTTTTAATCCTGATTTACCAATAGAAAGATTTAGGGTTTTCCTTAATCCTATCCACCAATGACTTCTCATGTCCCCTCCTGGCTCTTCTGTAACTCTCAACCTTTTTAAAGTGAGAAGAAAAAGATTTAAAAAGGATCTTTACACAGAGGGTATGGAATGAGCTGCTAGAGGAAGTGGTGGAGGCTGGTACAATTATAACATTTAGAAGGCAACTGGATCTGTCTATGAATATAAAGGATATGGGTCAAATGCTGGCAAATGAGACTAGGGCAGATTAGGATGTCTGGTTGACACAGATGAGTTGGACTGAAGGGTCTATTTCTTTGTTGTATGACTCTATGACTCTATATTGGTAGGAAGAACAGGGAGACACAGTCCGAAATGAAGGATACAATTCTGAAAGGGGAGGGGGGATGTTAGGAGCAGAGAAACCTGGGAATATTATGTGGGTGTATGTTGCCTATTGTAGGCAGCAGGGCAGGATGAGAAATAGGCAAAAAGGCATCCCTGGACTTTGTAAACAAGTGCTTGGAATACAAAAACACAGAGTTTACACATAAACACAGAGTTTATGATGTATCTTACAAAACATTACTTAGGCCTCAAATGGAGTGTTATTCACAACTTGCACCAACACAATTTAGGAAAGACATAAAGACTTTGGGGAGATTTATAAGAATGGTGTAAATGATGGAGGGTTCCTGTTTCGAGGATACATGTGAGAAGTTGAGGTCATTTTCTTTGGAGAAGGGGATGTTGTTGAGAGGTCTGATAGAAATGTTCAAAATCATGAGTATTCTAGAGGGAGTGAAAAAGCATAAATTATTTGTGGAAGCATCAAAAAACAGAGGATACCAGCTTAAGGTGATTGTGAAAAGATCCAAAGGTAGTATTAGAACAGGTATTTAACACAGCGAGTTATTATGATCTGGAAGTTACTCCCTGGGAGGGTAATTGATGCAGATTCATTGTACCTCTCAAGTGACCAGCAGTTGAAGATTAACTTGCTTTTTTTTAAAAAGGCAAAGTGTTGTGGATTGGCACTCATGGAATTGCACTGGCAAAGGACTGGCATGGCCTGAAAGGCTGAATAGCTTCCTTCTGTGTGGTTGCCATCCTATCATTCAAGGAACAGGCTATTTTATGTGGTTCTGCCTTGTGCATGGTACACCTGGATGAGTGATCTTCCAGTCAGAGGGCACCAGGCCGATTGCTGGGATGTGATGGAAGTGGTAAAGGAGTTCCAGCAGATGTTTTGGGCGGTTCAGTTTACTATTGTGCTGGTAAAAGTGGTATTTCCCAAACTTGCATTCTTAAAGCTGTATCATAACCTTTATATTAGTGTATCTTTGATGTGACCTTGTTAATCTTTGACAGAAAAACAATGAGTTAAGGCAGCTAGAGTCTGTTGAATTAAGCCAAAACAGACAGTTTTGACAAAGTTGTAGAAACAAAGAGGATGTCTGGATGATATAAAAAGCGATAAAGAGGAAGCTTCAGAAAGGCTGGTAATACTTCAACTACAGCAGATAAGTTGGCAGTTAGCTCAGTGGTTAGCACTATTGCTTCACAGCACCAGGTTTGATTCCACCCTTGAGCAACTGTCTGTGTGGAGTTTGCAGATTCTCCCCGAGTCTGTGTGGGTTTTCTCCGGGATCTTCCCATCGTTCAGAAATGTGCAGGTTAGGTGGATTGGCCATAGGGAATGCAGGGTTACAGGGATAGGGTAGTACGATGGGATGCTCTTTGGAAGGTCAGTGTGGACTCAATGGGCCAAATGGCCTGCTTCCACACTAAAGGGATTCTATGAAGTCACTGAGTTGCGAGAGCATATATCCTTCGTTGCTGAAGAATGTGAAGCAGAACTTGTGAAGGTGCTAAGCACTAACTTCCAATCCTGCTGAGATTACAGGGGTGGTGCCAGAGGTCTGTCGAACTGCAAAAAGTATACCTTTTGTAGGAGCATAACCTCCCCCCGACCAAAGATAACAGCTCAGGAGGCAAGCAGGATTCAGGCAAGTAGCAGAGTTTTATTCAAGCAACAACCAATCAATGCAGGGAGAGTGCCAAAGACCTTCTCTGAACCTAGCCCTGACATGAGAACCCAGTCAGTTTCTTAATCTATGGCTCAGATCGGAAGAGAGATCAATGGCATACTCTGAATTTTACAGTGAAATACAGCATTTTTATACATTTTCTGTTATAATAATCACATACAGAATGGTCACTAGACAATACTTCTCACTACATTTTGTAACAAAATAATATGACAATCAATGACTAAATAGGTAGATAGATAAATAATTAATTAGGCATATCACTCAATTGTTATGGAGGAGAAGCTGGCCCATAACTTAAGGGAGAGGTCAAAGACTGGAGGTAAAATGCCTGAACTGAGGCTGCTCACACACCAGCAGAGGAAGAGGGCCTGGGCGCTGTAAGAGAGACATGCAGCCAAGCAAGAACGCATGCTGAGACTGGAATGACCAGGGCTAAGCGTGAGAATAGTAAGGCCTCATTGATGCCAAAGCACTGGGCTCACTTAGAGTCCATGCTGGGTTCATGCGCCACTGCCAAGGCTGTTGCCGCGACTGACCTCCTCAACAAAACAAATAAGAGAAAAGAAAAATTGAGAAAATAAGAAAAGAAGAAAAGAAATTAAAAGAAAAGTGCACAGAGCAGACAAGCCCCAGGCGCAGGAGTGCTTTCTTTCCTGCCATTTTACCACAAGTAATAGATAAGTTAAGAAAGAGCATGTGCCCCCTAATCCTCTTATCTGCATGCATCCCCATCACACCATGTGTTCAGATAAACCAAACTATCGCACTGGCATATCGGCATACAGGAGACTAATGAGGAGATGAGAGGTGCTCATAGTCTACAATGATCCTGAATGCAGTTGTTTTCGCTGTCCACTTCAGGTCTCCATAATCCCAATTCCCGATTACAGTCATGGGAGAAAATGGGAGACTTCACCTGTGGGGTCAGAGACACCATTGACCTGACTGACAGCTGTCTCTTCCACAACTTACATCATCTCAGTTACATGGATTGCGAAGGGGTTGTGATAACAATCAGTAGCACCACCTGGTGAGTGTTTTGCACACACAGCCCAGCAGTTGAGGGAGACTCTGACAGCCAAAGTCCCTGGCAATCACAGGGCTGCTGGGCACCAACCACCGCTAAGTCCACATGGATAATGAGTATCTGTTCGAGGCCACACAAAAAACCTGGTAGTGATGCAGCATAACCAGGGGAAGATATGCTGGAGATGTCAGCGGTTATGTGCAGCTTTATGTGAGCAATGAAGGAGCCAATGCAAGTCATGTGATCAACCCTTAGCTCAGGGGCATAAGTGTATGGCTGTCTCCAGGGAGAGGTTGTGCCTGCTTTGAAGACTCAGGTCAAAAGACAGGTCAGAATGGCAGAGATTGATTCAATAATTAATCAGGTCATGAGAGGAAGCTTGCTAGAAATATTAAAAATGGACAGCAAGAGTTTCTACACGTGTCTGAAAAGGAAGAATAGTAAAGTGACTCTTGCTACTCCAGGTAATGAGATTGGAAAGCTAATGGTTAAAAAAAAAGAAGTGGTAATGAATAAATATTTTGCTTCTGTCTTCATTATGCAGACTACAAAAAAACATCTAGTAATAGCCATAAATTAGGATGTGGAAGGGAGAGAGGAACTTGGTTAAAAATGTTATGCCCTAGGGATACAGTACTGAGCAAACTGAAGAAACTGCATGTTGATAAGTCCCAGGGGCCTATTGGATTTCATTCCATGGGTCTTATGAGAGATGGCTAATGAGGTGATAGATACATTGGTGTTAATTTTCAAACATTTGTTGGATTCTGGAAAGGTTTCATTAGATTGGAAATTAGCACATATACAGTAATCCCTTTATTAAAGAAGGAAGGGAAGCAGAAACCAGGAAATTATAAGCCAAGTTAGTTAGACATCTGTCATGTTGAAGTAGTTAGAATTATTTCAAAGGTTACACATAGATATATACTAAAATTTAATGCAACTGGGAGGAATCAGCCTGGTTTTATAAAAGACAAGTTGTGTTCAACTAATTTACTGGAATTGTTTTAAGAAGTGGATGGATAAAAATGGATAAGTTCTTTTACAGAGTGCTGGGCATAAAATAGCAGCTATACAGTGTGTACATGTCCTGTAACTTACTGTACACACAATTCCAAAAAGCATTTGAGAGTTTTCCACACAAAAGGTAATTATGCAAAACAGGAGATCATGGTGGAGGAACTACATTACTAGAATGGATAGAAGATTGGTAGGCTGGCAGAAAATAGAGAGTATGCAATTTTGTTTCCTGAGGTGCATAATGATCTAGGTGTTTTACTGTATGATTACCAATAAGTTGGTATGTGAATACAGCAAGCGATAAAGTAGATTAATTGAATACTATCCATTATTAAAAGAGGAATTGAACATAAAAGGAATGACAGTATGCTTCAGTTATGCGGGACATTGGTGAGAGTACATCTCGAATAAAGTGAGCAGCTTTAGTTGCCTTATTTAAGGAAAGATGTAAATGTATTCAAGATGTTTAAGGGGAGGTTTATCAGATTATCTCATAATGTATGACTGGATAAACTGGGTTTGTTTCTACTGATGTTTCGAAGAGTGATGTGTTATTTGATCAAACTTTATAAGATACTGAGTAGTCTTGACAATGGGGAGATGGAAATGATGTCTACTCTTGTGAGTCCAGAACAAGAGACATTGTCATAAAATTAGAGCTTTTGAGACAGAGATGAGGGGAAGGATTTCTTTGCAGATGATTTTGTAATTTTGGAACTCCCTACCTCAAAAGGCAATGGAAGTGGGGTCAATGAATATTTTTAAGAGAAAAGAAGATCAGTTCTTGTCTGGCCAGAGAATTGGAGGTTATTGGGGTAACTGGAATATAGAATTTGGAAGACAAACAAGTCAGCCATGTTCTTATTGATGATGGACCAGGTTGAAAGGTACAAATGGCCTAATCCTGCTCCTACATTGTAGGTTTGCAATATGCACCCCATGTGTGCTGGACCTGCATTCAGTTGTTTTATCCATCGTCTCCATCCAGTAATGATGAGGTGAGAGGGGACTGAACATCCTTCTAGGACTCCTTGCCCCCATTGGTACAGTGATACTGTGGTGCTGAGAAATGGAGTAGGACTGTGAGACTGCCACACCGCGGAATTCCTCTCACAATATACCCAAGATGAAAGGCCTCTTCTCATCCTCTCCACCAGTGATGCAATTGCCTATAGTCAGTGAGCTCCTAACCCAAGCTCTCAAGGCTGTGTACCTAACAAGGACAGCTTTTTTCCTCATTTGTTCATTGGGATGTGGGTGTGACTGATTAGTCCAGCATCCATTGTGCTTCCCTTTTTCCCTGGGAGAGGTGGTAATGTCTCGGGTTTGGAAGATGGTGAAAAATGATCATTAAAGACTGGCTGAACTCCCTCCACCTCAGTTGCTGGTGTTGGGTTTTCACAAAGATAGCGGGGGCATAAGAGGAAACTCAAGACATTATGAGAGCACAAAGATGATTGAAAATGTTCATATGAACAATAAGCATGGGTAGGCCATCAGCCTCTCGAATCTGTTCTGCCATTTCATAAGATCATGGCTGTTCTGATTGTAACTTCAAATTTAAATTCTCACTAACTTTCTGCCCATTTGCTCCCCAACAATCTATCTACCATGACCTTAAAAATATTCCAATACATTGCTTCTACCATATTTTCAGAAACACTTTCAAACAACCCTGTATGAGAAAACATTTCACATCATCTCTGCTTTAACCAATGACCCCTGGCTCTAGATTTCCCCATAAGAGGAAAGATCTACCCACATCCACCTTGTCAATATCCCTCTGAATCTCACCCATTTCAATCAAGCCACCACTTAAACTTCTGAACTCCAATGGAAATAAGCTTGGCCTGTTCAGCCTCTTCCCACAAAACAACCCACCCGTTCCAGATACTAACCTGGTAAACCTTCTTTGGGCTGCTTAAAATGCAGTTATATCTTTCCTTATTTATATCATTATATCCACCCTTCATTAAGGTGACCAAAACTGTACACAATATTCTGGATGTAGTTTTATAAATGGACTGCATTTTTGAAACATAATACTTTTGTATTCAATTTCCCTCTCAATAAACAGTGACATTCCATTAACTTTCCTATAACTCGCCATACCTGCCTACAAGGCTTTGTGATTCACACAGGAGGACATCCAGATCCTTCTGCATCTCAGAGTTCTGTAATCACCACAAGAAATCATGTCACCACAGGAAATGACATCACCAACCCAAGGAAACCCAAACATATAAATAGAAAGCGGGCTACACCACCAGTGCTTCATCCAGAGGCTCACTGAAGATCTTCCCTAGTATGGTGACGGAATGTCTGAAAACAAACCTTCCAGCTCAGCGGGCAAACCTACATCCAGAATCTCTCACTACTTAGATAATAGAGTTTTTTTTAATTTATCCTCCTTGAACAGGGAGTGTCAGATCCCTAGAGGACTCAGATAAGAACTTTGATCGAAGTAACATTCAAATGACACTGGTAAGCATACATATAGAAATGCTTAGTAAATTGGAACATCTCCCAGACAGTTTGTTGTCACCAACCTGACATAGGATTTTGTGTTGACTTTGAAGAGAATCCCTGCCTTGCAGAAAGGATGAGAACATTTATGGATCCAACCTATATGCAGGGTCAGATGGACAATCCCTCAGATTCTGGTACAGCACAAGCAAAAGCGAAACAACATTTAAATGCCAATAAAATTTCAGTCTGAGGTCCTGAAATCACTACATGTTGTCAGGGAAACCTGGCTTGGAACAATGCAAGCTTTCACAGCAGTGCGGACTCCAACGGACCATGAGGATTAATTCGGTGCCATCCCAGAGAAATACCAGGGGCTCCTAAGAGCACAGCTTTGCTGTCTTGTATCAGGAAGCCAGGAATTGTGCTCTCACCATTTCCATCTCCCAATGTCCTTTCTGCTGTCTCTCAATCAACCAGTCCAGACTGTTGCCACTCATGCTGAGATGGTGCAGTTTAAGGCTGGACCCTTAGACCATAAGACCATAAGATACAGGAGCAAGATGAGGCCATTGGCCTACTGGGTCTGCTCCACTATTTGATCATGGATGATATGTTTCTCAACCCAATTCTCCTGCCTTCTCCGAGTTACCCTTGATCCCCTTACCAATCAAGAACCTAGCTGTCTTTGCCTTAAATACACTCAATGACTTGGCCTCCACAGCCCTCTTCAGTGAGTTCCAGGGATTCACGCCGCTCTGGCTGAAGAAATTCCTCCTCCTTTCAGTTCTAAAGGGTCATTTCTTCATTCCAAGGCTTGCCTTTAGGATCTAGTCTGTTGTACTAATGAAAACATCTTCTCCACATCCACACTATTCAGGCCTGTCAGTATTTCGTAAGTTTCAGTGAGAACTCCCTCATCCTCTTAAACTCTATTCAGTACAGACCCAGAGTCCTCAACTACTCCTCATATCAGAAGCGCTTCATCCCCCAGATCATTTTTGTAAGCCTCCTCTGGACCGCCTCCGACACCAGGACATTTTCCTTAGATATGGGCCCAAAACTTCTCACAATATTCCAAGTACGGTCGAGCCAGAGCCTGATACAGTCTCAGCATTACATTCCTGTTCCACTATTCGATCACTGTTCTAGCCCTCTTGAAATGAATCCTAACATTGTATGTGCTTTCCTAACTGTCAACTGAATCTGCATGTTCACCAGAAAAGAATCCGAAACTAGTACTTCCAAATCCCTTTGTGCTTCAGATTTCCAAAGCCTTTCCCCGTTTAGAAAATAATTAATTCCTCTATTCTTCCTACCAAAGTATATAAACTCATAGTTCCCACATCTGCCACTTCTTTGCCCACTCTCCTAGCCTGTCCACATCCTTCTGCAGACTCCCAATTTTTCAACACTACCTGCCCCTCCACCTATCTGTGTGTTATCTGCAAATGTAGCACCAATGTCATCAGTTCCTTCTTTCAGATCATTAATGTATAACATAAATAGTTGTGGTCCCAACACAAACACCTTCAGAGTTCCGCTAGTCACCGTTTACCATCCTGGAAAAGACCCCTTTATTCACACTCTCTGCCTTTTGCCAGTCAGTCAAACCTCCACCAATGCCATTACTTCTCCGCTTGAGGTCTTCACAAGGACATTGCTTGTGTCCCTCAGTGAAAATTAACACCTTTCCACCAGCCATGCTACAACCACATGAATAGGAGCACTAAGACCAGGAAAAATACCCACGATGTTGGAAACAAGGACTCATTGAATGTTGTATGGAATGTTGGAAGTGTTCTGGAAGATTGGTATGGAATGGGAATGATTATTTTGTGGTAACTTTTATTTTTGAATTGTTGTCAAGAGGACACTGAAAGTCTGTTACAAATATAAAATAAAGAACAGTGAATGCTGAAGATCGGAAACAAAAAGAGGAAGTGCTGGAGAAATTCAATAGTTCTGGCAGCATCTGCTGACAGTCGACCAAAGTTAATATTTTGAGTCCGGTGACCCTTCATCAGAACTGGAAACAGCTGGGACAGGCTGGTTTGATGCTGCTGATGGTGGTGGTTGGGGGTGAGGTGGAGGGAGACATTGAGAATGGTAGTGAAGAGGTCGAATAGGTAGAAACCCAGAGCGAGAGGTGGGTAAAGGAGAAGCAGACAAAGGTACTCCTGATGACAAGCCAGAAGGAAGAGATAAATGCTGAGTGGGTGCATAGGGGTCCTGCAGTAACTTTGATAACGGATTGATGGAATCCTTGGAGAAATAGTAAACCAGTAATTTTCTTTATTTCTCTGATGGCTCCTCTAATCTCCTGCTGGTGTTTGGTACAATGGCTGAAATTCAGGTTCATTACATCTTGCCTTTCATATTCACAGAAAGACATTCTCAAAATAGTGTGCAAAGACAGGGTCACATCTTAGCAAACTTGCATGTGGTTTATTAACTATGCAACAGTATTTTATGAATTTCAGTATTACCTGTATTCAGAGAGCTGCATTAGGAGGTGGGATTGGAAACTATCTTGCCAGAGGAAGAGTCAATATTTCAGACTGCCCATCAGTAGCAGGTAGCCAATTAACCCCATTAATCCTTTAAGAGACTAAATAGAGGAAAGGTGATGATGCCACTGAGCTCCTCCTGACAGCTGATGGGCCAGGGGCTGGAGCTTGGATTTACCAGGAGTTGGCTTCCCATCGGCAAGCTGGGAGCTAGGGTGGACATTAATGCCTCCATGCACTCAATTCAGCACACACCTACTGGGACATGATGGCCACAATCTTGGCAGAAGCCATCCTGTGGAGGTTGGCTCAACTATGTTGTCTGCCTAATAACTGTTCTGTTATTGTGGCTGCAGTCTTGGAAGATATTAGGTGCTCTACATTACTGAAGAGAGCTTTCTAGAATCTAAAATTTTTTTAAGGCAACTGCCTATTCAACAATCTATGAACTATGTACACTTTTACACTTAGCACAAATTCTATAGACTCTGTCCTCAGTACCTCTGCATCATCTGATCTCTTACATCACTCTTGACCAGTTTACTATTCTCATATTGAAATCTCTGTCCTTTTCTCTACAGCAGTGGCCATATGCCAGTTTAAATTTGACTCAAAGTGGTAATTCTGGCTATCTTCATCAGCAGCTACCTCTCCAAGTGAGGGTGATGACTGGACATCATTGCAGCTCCTCATATTCGACTTCCTCCTTCACTAGTCCACTCTCAGTCCTTAACTGAATTGGTCTCCTGCAATCAGATTCTTAACGAACTGGGAAGATCATGCGACTTGAGACCACTCTCAGGTTCCTGTTATGGAAGTAGGGTCATCTTCATGATCCCACAATGGCACGTTGGCTCAGTGGTTAGCACTGCTGCCTCACAGCGCTAGGGACCTGGGTTCGATTCCAGCCTCGGGTGACTGTGTGGAACTTGCACATTTGGCCCCTGTCTGCGTGGAGTTTCCTCCGGGTGCTTCGGTTTCCTCCCACAATCCAAAGATATGCAGGTTGGATGAAATGACCATGCTAAATTGCCTGTAGTGTTCAGGGATGTATAGGTTAGGTGCATTAGTCAGGGGTAATGTACAGTAATGGGTTTGGGGTATGGGTTGCTCTTCAGAGGGTTGGTGTGGACTTTTGGGCTGAAGGGCCTGTTTCCAAACTGGAGGGATTCTATGATTATTCTCAGAACAAATTACAACCAATTATGTTTCAAATAATACAAGTATGATGAGATGTGCCTTTAAGAGGGATTGGGTCTGTCCCGATTCTCTTGAAGAAGGGTGTTGAAACCTACTGCTGAGGTACTTGCTCCTTTGAAAGCACGGCAAATAGCTTTGTTTCCTTTGTAAAAAAAAAATTAGCCAAAAGAAGTATGAGTGGGTGAAGTCAGGCTCATACAGATCCAGGGTATTTCGGTTTTGCTTTCAGTTGTTGAAGTTGGGATTTTTGGAGTTGAAGCCGCTGAATACAACTCTGACTCTCTGCTGCAGCAAAAAGCTTGAGTTCTTTCTCTGCTGCTAGAGTGAGAAGACAGCACGTGATATTGAAACTCTTTTGCTAAACTGCCATGCCATGGGATGCTGCTATATTGGAACAGTTGATGAGTCACCATTAAATAATAAGTTATTTTATTAAGTCTTTTAATAGAGTTAAAATTATGCCGCTTTTTTTTGTTTCTACTTTAACTGCAGTGCAAGTATAAAGTGTGTTGTACCTGAAACCTAGTAGTTTGACTAATTTGGTACACAAAATCTTACACGTGTCTTTAAATAAAATAGAAAGTCTAAGATCTAGGCTATCTCCTTGATAGATTTTGAAGGGGTTTGGTCTGCTTTATAACACAAGGGAGACAGTGTAAATGCAACCTTAAATTTAGCCTCAACCCATTGTATCTCTAAGTGAAGTTGATTATTTCTAGTGTCTAGTGCATACACATCACCTTGTGGTAATACATCTTGAATAGAGTTTCCTTATTTGCATCTGTTCTTCAAAATTAATTATGTCCAAGATTGCATGATAGTTCACATCAAATCTTACTAAATGCCAAATAAAGGATTGTGGAATGTACAAGCTTATTTACTTCAGTTGCTGAATCGTTAGTGAGAATTTTGTGGGGAAAGGGTCAAACCTACACTTTAATACTCTATATTACAAAGAAGTGAGAGGTGATTTCAAAGCCAATTGTTGTAACTTGAAAGGTTTCCTCTGACATTAAATCACAGGTCTTGTTACTTAATTTTAGTTCTGTCCAAAGATTGAACTATGGATTGAAAATTCACGTCATTCACATATCACATCACAAAGCTTTGTGAGGCAGCTTCAGGCACAGGTCTTACCAATTTCCAAGCTATATAAGAAATACATTGAATGTGCAATTCAATCCCTTATGTGTGGATTCTAACTCTCCTGTGTTAAGTGCCTTCAGTTCATGATCTATTTTATTGCTTCTGTACATTACTCAACCTGTAAATAAACCTGAAGAGCTTGAAAGTGCAGGAGGAAAGAGAAAGGAAGGTAGGGGAGAGAAAAAAGGAACGGAAGAGGATATGAAGTGTGAGAGAGTCAGCTAGACAGAGAGAGTAGAGAAACCAGGGAGATTGGAAGATGTGCTTCAACCAGTGGAAAGGTTACACCAAGAGGCAAAAGGGTCCGATGAGGAAGATGGGCTACAGTCACCAAAACAAAGCTCAGAGTGAGGGGCTAGGGAAAGGGATGGTATGGGACACAGGAGAATTCAAAGGTATGAACATTTAAAAATTGCGTACACAATGTGGGAAGTAAGTGGATGTGCTCAGTCAATATACAGGCTCCAAGCACCTCATTAATAGCCACCATGACAGAAAGTTGTTATTTGATGGACTATTGGGTTCCAAGCACCAATAATACAACTGAGACAGTATAGTGATTGACTCCAAAAGCATAGTCAGGACTCAGTAAGCGAAGGATCAATCACTATTATTCCTGCTTGATGCAGGGGTGCCAGGAGTGTTGTGGCCCAGCGGGTCTTTGAGCTAGAAGCTGGATTAAATCCCACTGTGGAATGTCATGATCAAGGAAAGAGAGTTCATAATGTGCATGATTATTAATGTGTGGGCCGACATGGTGGCTCAGTGGTTAGCACAGCTGCCTCACAGCGCCAGGGACCTGGGTTTGATTCCAGCCTCAAGCAACTATCTGTGCAGAGTTTGTACATTCTTCCTGTGTCTGTGTGGGTTTCTGCCAAATGCTACAGTTTTGTCCCACAGGTCAATGATGTGCAAGTTAGGTAGATTGGCTGTGCTACATTGGCCTTGGTTGAGCTTTAGTTGAGCTTTATCAAATTTTGTCTTCATAATGATACTCCTTTTGATTTAGGTTTAATTCTATTGAAAGCTCTTTATTAGACAAAATAATTGCCAGAGATACCTAATGATCCTCTTTTTGCAGGCTAGGTGGATTAGTCATGGGAAATGCACAGTTACAGGGTTAGGGTATGGCGTGGGTCAGGGTGGGATGTTGTTCGGATGGTCAGTGTGGACACAATGGGCTGAATCTGTACTTTAGGGATTCCATGATTCTAATCTGCAAATCCTTCCAACAAATACTAATGAAGAAGGTTAAAGCAGGAGAGATTCCTGCTCAACTATGCACTGGATGTAAAATTAAAGCCTTTACCATCACTATTCATAGCTCTAGGTAGCAACATGCATATATAATGTTTGTTTCATGATCAGTCCAGGAATCCCGCAAATCTCCTGCACTTTTTCTCAACTATTAATTATATCGCTCCACACCTAATTAACTCTTAAAAGGTAGGAAGTCTAATTTTAGTTCAAGTAAACTAATTTTAAAATAGGAACAAGACAGTACAAATTAAGATAAAGTATATTATTGTTTTTGACAGATTTTAATCTATTGCCAACAAATATCAATTTTCACAATTAACAGAAGAAAATATGGCCTTGAGTTTTCATTCACAAGCAGGAAATATCAGAAATCTAGAGCAGTGTCCTTTAGTTGAGCTTTCTCAAATTTCTGTCTTCATAATGATACTCCTTTTGATTTAGGTTTAATTCTATTGAAAGCTCTTTATTAAGCAAAATAATTGCCAGAGATACCTAATGATCCTCTTTTTGCAGTAATAACTTGTCAATAATGCATTGAATATTATTACTGTCATTGAAGCCTCCAAATTTGGCAAAACTTCTAAAGATTTAAATGTTTCTTAGTTTACGTATTCCTGTATTTTTGGGGCCAAAATTAAAATATTCAAATCAGCACGCAGTAATTTACCATGCAAGGATGATTGGCTGATCCTAAACACAATAATAGATCTAAAGAATCACGATGGGGAAAACAATCAGATTGATAGTTTTCAGCTTTCTGTAATGTTTCTTTGAAAGATTGATAGTCGTAAAAACAAGTAAAGATTGGCAAGTCAATTGACTAAGATGTCTCCTCACAGATAATTCTATGTCTCAGTCACATTCTTATCTTCTCCATCCACCATTTTTTTCTCTCTTGCTTGTCTACTCAACACATTCACTCTTTCCACTTTGAACAATGTTTTTGTGTCATGGTAAAACCAAATTATTTAGTTTATACCTTTGTGCTCTTTAAAGAAAAGCAAAGCAAGATGTGGAACGCAGAATATGGAAGAGGCTGAAGCTTATATTTCTTTGGTTAAATGCGAGTTGCGTTGAGCTTTCTAGAGGGATTTTCAACGTGAGGTCTAGCGCGCTTTCTCACCATATCTTACCAAGCTCACCACAGATTACTAAGGAGGCCCACTCATGACCTCCCCCACATCTGATGCAACCCCATTTTACCACGTGCTGATCCCAGAATAACTCACTACTGTTGGGAATTAACTGGCATCCCTTGTGCCTGTGTCATTTTAAAAGTCCATTGTACACCGAAGCGACTACTGTCAGTCTGGAGCGGTCCTGCACAGTTCCTGATATTTGCCGTGGACATGGCAGGCCAGGGAAAATATGCACTCCAGTTTGCAGGCAGGGATTTGGAGATCCTGCTGGACAGTGGGGTGCAGTGTTGAGACTTCCTTTACTCCTGGTGGAGGCCATATCACCGGACCATGCCAGCCTGGTCCAAAGTTGCCACCTGAGTGACAGCAGTTGCAGTAAACTGGAGGAATGCTTAGCCCTGCAGGTGGAGGGTGAGCAAATTTCTCCATTCTGTCAGCATACATACCAAATTCTCTCTTCTGCTACTGTACCCACCCCTGTCACCAAGTCTCACGTACCATCACCCTCACTATTGCCTGCAACATCTTCCCTCAGTTTCTGTCACTCACTCCAAACCCTGACCGTGCATGTGCTCTGTGCTGCCTACTCACTCAGGACATCTCCCCACCTGCAGTTATGCCACCCACTTTTAACTCCCTTAATACCTTTCTTGTGCTCTCTAAAAGGAAAACAGCTTCCAGTAGAGCAGAAAAATTCAGGATAGGTCGTGGGCTGCTCGACATTTGGCTCCTCAGCCCTTACGTCAGGAGCATTCTGACTGTGAGCAGCCTGAGTGGCTGACTGACCATATGCAAGTCTCTGGATTGGTATCAGAGGCTGCTGTTGGCTCTGCTGAAATGCCACCCATCTGTCAAAGACAGTAGTTACTCATCTGCCACTCAAGAAGCAACAGACTGCATTCACAGAGAGTAATAGCAATTCTACTCCATCTGTTTATTTTACAACAGGGCTGGCCAGTGGAAACCCAAAAAGGTTTCTATTTAATTACAATCGGTCATTCAGAATACTAATTCAGACTGATTTGGTTTGAATCCCGTTCCAAGTAAGCAGCCAAAATTTTCAGAATATCAAACAATTAGGCTGAAGAAAATTAAACTTAGAAGTTAGAAAAAAGTGTTTTCTTTTAACCGCAGTTTTAAATAACTGCTTCGTAAGGCATTGATTTTGACAACATGTCTTAAGAGCTAATTCTGTTTAAACACTTGTGTTCTCATAAATCTGTAGCAATATTGAACATTTTCTTATGATACAACTCACTGCACTGATGACAATCATGTGTTACTGCAGATATTTATTAGCCAATAAATTAATCTTCAGCGTTTAATCTTTTAAATCCTGATAATGAATGTCTGAGAGTATCTTTCCAAAGTTAATGAGTCCCAGTCCCAGTCAAACTGAGTTCTGTTAATAATTTATTCACAAAGGGAGAGTCTGTACCAGATGTTCCTGTATAGTAAATCAATGTTCACACTGACTTGCTTTAGTCATTTTTAACCTTATCAGTTGACACCAGCCTAACAGCCAAGGTTATTTATCCTCATTCGAGCGCTTCAAGTTACAAAGAAAGAATAAAGTAAAAAGAGAAAAAAATGTGAAGACTGGCTTCATTAAAATGACATTCTTTAATTTATATTTAAGACAAATTAACTTCTGATTTAATGCTACCCTAATGCATCAGTGGGTAATTACTCGTTCAAATTAGTTTCATTTTGAAATGCAATGTGTTCTTTCAAGAAACTGATTTAAAAGTGGTAAAATATGGCTTAATTTCAGTTTATACAATTAATTAAAGAAACAGGTTTGATCTCTGCACCCATTTGGAATGCTTCCAAAAAAGAATGACTTCCATGTATATAGCACTTTTCGTGACTACCCAGCATCTCAAAATACTTTCCAGCCAATAAAGTATTGTCATGTAGCAACGACAGCCATCAATACAAGCATCGTAAACTCTCAGAAACAGGGATAATGATCAATTAATTTGTTCTTGGGATGCAAATTGAGGGATAAATAATCACCAAGACACTAGGGATAACAGCCCTGCTCTTCTACAGATAGTACCATAGAAATTTTTACATCCACCAAGTGGGCAGATAGGATCTTGTGCTAATTTTTATTACAAAAGTCAGTATCCCTGACAGTTAGCACTCCTTCAATACTGCATTATTTTTAAATCAGTGTAAATGTAATTATGCACCTCTAGAGCAGGATAGGACCTGAACACAGGTCTCCTGGTTCAGAGGTGAGGACACTACTACTGCACCACAAGATCTCATATAGTCCACTGTACCTGGTATTCCATGGGTGGACTCCCATCTAGATACTTAGCTTTGCTTTTATAATTCAAATTCTGAAGTAAACCTTGAATCTGGAGCCTTATGACTCAGAGACAAGAGCACGACCCAATGGGACCATAGCTAACATTGTCAATCCTGCTGTTGCACTCCAGGTTCAGAATTCAAGTTAGCCCATAATGCTTTGCTTCTACTCTTGGATAGTCTCACACGAAGAGCTAACAAAAATGCTTTATCACGCATGGTGTAACATTCCATGTCACATGTGACATGATGTATATTATGCAGGCAAATACCAGAAGTATTTTCCTGTGTACTATGAATTAGTGCATCAATGGTGAGAAGAGACGGTAGTAAGGTGTATAGGTTCCACTGTTATGAGCCTTATTCCTGATGAAGGAATCCTGCCCAAACATTGATTTTCCTGCTCCTCAGATGCTGCCTGACCTGCTGTTCTTTTCCAGCATTACTCTAATCTCACCCTCTTGCAGCTTACCTGAAAGTTGTTGTTGGAGGCTCGAACTGCACTTTCCTGTGAAGTGAGGTGTGACAGGTATTGGCTTAAAATAAATGTAAGCCCAAGGCTGAATTTTGTGATGGCCTTTGGAAATTGTGCAGGTACATATTGCTCATGCAGGATGATGTTTCCACAAAGAAATACACACTGATTTATTATACCCCACTGCGTTAACTCAGAAGAAAAGGATTGTGTTAATCAATACATTGCATAAAGTGAGGACTGCAGATGCTGGAGATCAGAGGTGAAAAGTGTGGCGCTGGAAAAAACAGAGCCGGTCAGGCAGCATCCGAGGAGCAGGAGAGTCAACGTTTCAGGTATAAGCCACTCCCCTCTCCTGACATTCCTGATGAAAGGCTTCTACCCGAAACATCGATTCTCCTGCTCCTCAGATGCTGCCTGACCAGCTGTGCTTTTCCAGTGCCACACTCTTCAACTCAATATATTGGATGTCGAGTTATCAATACATTACTACATGAACACTTCATCCAAGTGCAACTTTCATTTTTTTTTGTCATCAAGAGTTTCATTTTACCACTGTGATAAAGTCCTGCATCTAAAATAGCAGACTTGAAAATATTTCTCCTATTTACTGTTGGTAATTAATTCATAAATGCTTTTGAAATACTTGTATTTATAATTTGGCTTAAAATAGTGAACAGAAGGAGACATTTTCTTTGCTTTATTACTTCCTATCTAATAGAAAACCCATTATCCTATTTCATGTATCATTTGTACAGTGACTGTGAAAACGATCAGAAAATGCAGACTATTTTATTTAGATTTTGACAAAATATATAAGGGTATATATAGAATTGAATAGAATATGAAATATGTAGAATATGTAGCATAAATAGGCTATTCAATCCAAACAGTATATTTATTTATGCTCCATGTCAACCTCTTCAAATCTGTAATTCTAACTGTATAACTCACATCTCCTTATCCAGGTTCTCCAGAATGCCTTTGAACTGTGTGCTTCCTGTGGTACTGAATTCCACATCTTCATCTCTCTTTGAGTGTAAAGTTTACTTTGGCTTCCTTATTTGATTTTTTTGGTAATTTTAAAACATTACTAGTCTCTAGTTTACCCGACAAGTGGTTTGATATTAGCCCAGATGCATGCGTGCCCCTGACTGTGACATATGTCTACATCAAGAGCTGTTTTAATCATTTCTTGATTTCTTCAGTACCACGTCCAGCTCTCATGTTAAGAGAGCAATCAAAAGAATTACCCCATCAGTTACAAAGAGCTGCCTGGAGCTAAAGTCCATACTGTGGGGGCATATCAAAGTGGCAATACTGTGGCATTGAAAAGGGGCACACTGTACGTCACTCCATCTGCTTTTGCCTCCTACCTTTGTACTGCAATTCCATCTCAGTACCTCCATCTTGCATCTCCTCACCTTTGGTCTGGGATTCCTGACTGATCCTGAGCCTCTAAAAGGCGCATTGTCCATGGTGGTCATTGCACCTGGAGGCATTGATGGTAATGGAAAATTGGTGGTCGGGGGAAAGTGGCATTCTATCCCCAGGGCCCTGACTACTACAGAAAGCCTAATGCTGGCCATAAGCACTTGATAGGTATTTAGTATCAGACAGCTTTCCCCAACAGTAGCAACGTGGGCTTCTGCCAGTTCTCCAGCAGGTCAGCAAGACCAACATTGCAAACTTTACTGTATCAAAACTTGACATGATTTTAACAACCTCCATTCACTCATTCTCTCTTTTCCAAAGGATGTAACAAAGCCTGTTTTTCCTGATGACTTACATTATAATTTGTTGCATGGACAGTTACAATAACCCAGTTGTGGTTCTGAAGACTTGTGAACCAGAGCAAGCTGCTCTTCCAACAAAACTGCTGTGGTACAGCTAACATACTGGCACCTACCGACTATGTGGAACTTTGCCCAGCTACATCCTGGCCAGAAAATAAAAACGGTGATTTTCAAACCTGGTATTCTTGACACATTGTGCTTTGATATATCTTCCACAGAAATGATCTTTCTACCTTTTTTCTCCAAGGGTTCTGTGGACAACTGAGAGAAACACCATTGAAATGGATGTCAAGTAAATCAATACAGGTTCAGCTTGCATCAAAAATAGTCAGCAGCAGACTTCATCCCAGCTTTGTTACCGATTTGGAAAGAGCTGAATAGAGCTAAAGGAGAGGTGAGAATTGCAGCTTTCAATATTCAGCTGACTGTGGGATGAAGGAGTTGTTGCAAAATTATAAACAATGGGAATCAAGGGACAAAAACTGCTAATGGAATGAGTCATTTCTAATTCAAAAGAAAATGCTGTGTTTGCCAAAGGCAAGTTATCACTGTATTTTAAGAGTTCCCCATGCAAGAATTCTCAGTTTAGCCACCTTCAACTGTATCACCACTGAACCTCCCTTCACCATCCATTTAGAAATGTTCACCGAGAATTCCAGTTTCCTTCCCAGCTCAGTCAATAAATAAACAGCCCACACTCGCCTGAAGCAGCGCTTGAACAATATCCAGATTTTGGCTGTCAAATGGCAAGCAATGTTCAAGACTCATAATCGCAATTAAATGATCTCAAACAGGAGACAGTCCCACCTTCTCCCTTTCACCATCAACACAGCACAAGCATTGCCAAGTCCCTGTCATCAATACCTTGGGGGACACCAATAATCAGAAGTGAACCGGCTAAATTAACATTGTAGATACGAGAGCCTAGAAGAGGCAGGTCTTCTGACAAATGGCTCAGTTTCTGATCTTTGACAGCCTCTCCATCATTTACAACATCTTGTAGAATCATAGAATCCCTACAATGTGGAAACTGGCCAACAAGTCCACATCGACTTATTCCCCTACCCTATATTTCCCCTGACCAATGCACCTAACCCACACAGCCCTGAACTCTATGGGCAACTTATCATGGCCAATTCACCTACCCTGCACATCTTTGGAGTGTGGGAGGAAACCGGAGCACCCAGAGGAAACCCACGCAGACACGGGGAGAGTGTTTTTGTTTACTGCTGTGACAAGCAGAAAAATCAGCTGGATGAAAATTGGGCACACATTTAGAAGGTGACAGGACATGAGGCCAAATTAATTTCAGGATGCGATGATAGTTTGCAAAGGTCCAACATGTTAAGGGTTTCTTTCATGAAGATAGGAATGATGACACCCGATTTAATGGAGTGAGTTGGCCAGGGGTGAGTCAGTGTTTGAGGAGGGGGTGTTAACAATATCAGCTGAAATTGGGGTCAAGAAGGAGAATTGGGTGGTCAGTATTGTGTAAAAGTTGTCAAGGGAACAGGAGATAGGTCTCGTGGATACATTGAGGTGAGGGAACAGGAGATAGGTCTCGTGGATACATTGAGGTGAGGGAAGACATGAAGGGAGCTAGGAGGGAAATGAAGAAAGTTGTAAGTTGGGATAGAGTCATAGATAGGTCACATTGCATGGAAGCAGACCCTTCAGTCCAACGTTCCTATGCCGACCAAGTTTCCCAAACTAAACTAATTGCACTTGCCTGCTTTTGGCCCATGTCCTTCTAAACCTTTCCTAATCATGTACTTATCCAAATGTCTTTTAAATGTTGTAACTGTACCTGCATCTACCACATCTCTGGCCGTTCACTCAATATATGAATCACCCTCTGTGTGACAAAATTGCCCTTCAGGACCCTTATAAACCTTTCTCCTCACACCTAAAAAATATGCCCTCTAGTTTTGAACTCACCCACCTGAGGGAAAATACCTTTTCTATGCCCCTCATGATTTTATAAATCTCTATAAAGCTTCCCCTATCAGGGGAAGCCTTACAGAGATTTCACTGTGCTCCAGTGAAAAAGTCCAAGCCAACCCAGCCTATCCTTCCATCTCCTGACAACATTCTGGTAATTTGTTTCTGAACCCTCTCCGATTTAATAATACCCTTCCTGTAACAGGGTGACCAGAACTGTACACAATACTCCAGAAGTGATCTCAACATGATATCCCAACTCCCATACTCAATGGTTTGAGCAATGAAGGCAAGCATACTAAATGCCGTCTTAACCACCCTATCTACCTGTGATGTAACTTTCAAAGAGCTAAGTTAGTACAATGAAGAGTATGTAGGTTAGTCTAATCTTAGAGTAGGATAAAAGGCCGACACAATATTGAGGACCGTAGGGCCCTTATGGTGCTGTTCTGTTCTATGTTCAATGTATCTGAACCACTAAGTTTCTTTCTGTTCCACAACACAAGGAAGGACCCTATCATTAACTGTATAAGTTCAGCCCTTGTCTGTTTTACCAAAATGCAACACCTTACATTTGTCCAATTTAAACTCCATCGGCCTCTCCTCAGCCTAGGACAGGTCATGGAGGAACTTCAAAGGTGAAGACAAAAGCCTGCAGTGATGCGAAACAATCAAGAAGCTCAGCAGTTTGTTAATCGGTTTATGCGATAGGTGTCTTCACCACTGAACTTATTCCCCTTCACCTCCAGCACATTCTGGTTACAGCATATATTATCTACAGCCACAGGATATAGCATCAACTGCAGACCTCATCAGAGTTATTTCAGATATGCACCATCCTCCTGCAATCTCTACTATCAAGAAGGATAAGAACAGTGGTTTCAGGGTAAGGCCTGAATGCTTTCGTCCTGATCCAAATCACACATCATGCTGACATGGCTGCAAATCACTATTTCTTCATTATTACTGAATCAGTAGATTCGGACTTTTCATCTGACAATATCGTGCGACCACCAAAAGTAAATTACCTGATGAGAAGAACTTGATATGTCATTTTTGTTTACATAGCAACAGTAACTGGACTTCAAATAATAATTCATTTCTTATAAAGCATTTCAGGATTTCCTGAGGAAATGAGAGCTATTATAACAAATGTATTTTATTCTCTCTTTTGCAGCAGATGGAGCCAGTATGAGTGAGTATGTACTGGCCTGAGTCAGCGGTGATACAGATACAATCCTGGCTATGGTAAAAAAGAAACAAGAATTTACATTTATATAGCACCTTCTGCAACCGCAGGATTTCCAAAAGTGCTTTACAGTCAATGAAGCACATTTTGAGTGGAATCACATTGTAATGTAACAAATATCAGCCAGCTGTCCACAATATATGCTTGTTTCTATTCGTTATCCAATAAGTCTTATTCCCAATGTAGCACATATAGCAACTCCAGAGAATATAGATCCAATTTAATCTGCTGCTCTCAAAGGGACAACCCTTTCATCCTCAGAAATAATTTAGTGAACTTTTCTTGCACTGCCTTCAGTGGAAGTACACCCTTCCTTTAATATGAAAACCAGGGAGATTCAAGATGGTGGCGACCCAGTAGGTCTGAGTCTGCTGAGCTCTGCCCAGGACCCAGGCAAAGTGGGGTACCTACCCTTTCCTCACTTTTTAAACTATTTAAAATAGCCTTTTCCCAGCAGCTTTGGTGATTCTGCATCGAACTTTCGTGGTTTGATGCATTTTAAAATAACCAATCACGACATTCGCAACAGGCAGGGAACCCTCCCCACCCCTCCACCCCGGCCCCTCCATACACACAAACACACACCAACAGAGATGCCTGCGGTCGCCTGCAGAGGCAAGCCTGATCTTGGAGTTTGTTAAGCTCCAAGAGAAGATCGATGCGTCCATTGAAGAGACCCTGTCCAGGTGGGAGTCGATCTCGGTAATGCTGCAGGAGCATGACTGAGAGATCGAGAAGCTTGGGCAGCATGTTGGAGGGGCGGAGCAACGTGCCGCAGCCTCTGAGACCACTGCTGAATCCTCTGCGGGACAGGTCCGGGCTCTGGATCGCCGAGTCTGGGCCTTAGAAGAACATATCAACCACCTCGAAAATCTAGGTCGTCGGAAAAATATTCGGTTGCTGGGCCTTCCTGAACGGGAGGAGGAAGGCCAGCTTATTGATTTTTTGGAGCAGTGGCTCCCACAGCTGCTGAAACTGGAGTCAGGGCTGGGCCGGGTGCGGGTTGAATGAGCCCACTGGGTTGCTATGTTTAGGCCCCGGTCGGACCAGCGTCCCCGCCCGGTCCTAGTTTGACTGCAGCACTACAGGGATAAGCAAATGCTGCTGGAGGCCTCCAGAGTTTGGGAGAGGATCCCCATGCCACGGTGTATAAGAGTTCCAAAAAATTGAAAAATGTGGTGATGGAAAAACACAGCAGGCCAGGCAGCATCCGAGGAGCAGGAGAATCGATGTTTCGGGCAAAAGCCCTTCTTCAGGAATGAGGCTGGTGTGCCAAGCGGGCTGAGATAAAGGGTAGGTGGGAGGGAATTTGAGGGAGGGGTGCTGGGAATATGATAGGTGGAAGGAGGTGAGGGTGAGGGTGATAGGCCGGAGAGGCGGTGGGGGCGGAGAGGTCGGGAAGAAGATTGCAGGTCAAGAAGGCAGGTGTTCCCTGAAACGTTCCGCAAGTAGGCGGCCTGTCTCCCCAATGTAGAGGAGACCACATCGGGTGCAGCGGATGCAGTAAATGATGTGTGTGGAGGTGCAGGTGAATTTGCGAAATAATGTTGTTCCAGGACTTCGCTCCGGTTGTGGTTTGCAAGAGGAAGGTGTTCGACGAGGTAAAGAAGTCTCTGAGGGATTTAATATTCAATATTCCATGCAATACCTGGCAACACTATGCTTCAGTCATGGAGGATCTCTGTATAACTTTGGATCACTGGAAAAAGTTAAAGAATTCTTGGATTCTCTCAAATAGACTGCGGGACTTGAATTATAAGGATAATGACTTTATTCTGCCCTCTTTCTGTTTTTTTCTCCTCCTCTTTCCCTCTTTCTCTTTTCCATCCTTCCTTGGGGGGAGGTTTGTTATTTCCTCTTTCTTTTGACTCATATCTATAACTCACTCGGTTTATCCGATTATTGGGGGATGTTTCTGAGCTTTTTTTTGTTCCTTAATATTTGCTGGGATTGTAATTTCATATATCTTATCTTATGTTGCTGTTTTGTTAAGAGTGCCTAGGTAATAGTATGGAGGGAGTGTATTGGTCACCTACTTTTAACTCCTGAATTATTGGCATTTTGTTTATTTTACTTTGTAATGTCTGGGTGGAAGGCATGGCACCAGCTGGGAGATGTTATGGTGGGATTACTGGAAGGTAGGAGTGCCTCCTGTGGACAATGGGGAAAGTCTCCTTTTAATCATGTCTTATGTTTTTTTTAGGAGTTGTTCTTAGCTGTTTTGATTTAGTTGTTTTAAAGGGTATTTTTACATGTGAATTGTTTATGGTTTCTATTCAATGACTTTTGAGGGGGGGGGGGGGTTCTTCCTCCTGGGGGAATTGGACTTGCTTGAACAATCATGGCTAGTCATTCATTTAAATGGTGCACCTGGAATGTCAAGGAGAGCCACTCACCAATTAAAAGGAAAAAGATGTTATCAAGTCTTAAAAAAGAGTGGGTTGATGTAGCCCTTCTACAGGAGACATATCTACTCGATAAGGAGCACTCGAAGCTGCAACAGGGTGGGTTTGGCCAGGTGTTCTTTTCATCTTTTAGCTCAAAAGGTCGGGGAGTGGCCATTCTTATTTGGAAGAATCTTCCCTTCCTAATGCTAAGCCAGATAAAAGATGAGTCCAGACAGTATATATTACTTAAAGCCCTAATATATGGAGAGGAATACGGGATTTTGAATCTTTACTGCCCCCTTTTAAATTTGTAACAGGAGCGTTCTCCAAATTGATGGCTCTTGGGGTGCACTATACAATTATAGGGGGAGATTTTAATTGTGTTATTTACCCTGAGGTGAACAGGATATCTAGGAGCCCCGTGGGTATATCTCTGAGATCTAGGCAGTTGGCTGATCTGAATAGGGAGATGGGGCTGGTAGATCTGTGGAGGTGTGTTCACCCTGAGGGTAGAGATTTTACTTTTTATTCTAATCCATACCAGAATCAATATGCTTTTTGTCCCTTCGAGCTTTCTGAACTCGCTATTGTTTTGTAAAATAGACCACGCCACAGTATAAATGGAGGCTAAAACCAGTGATGATGAGATGGGTTCCCGACATTGGCGTATGGACTCTTTCCTTTTGAAGGATAGTAAGTTCATAGAATATTTCTTTCAGGAATTTAAAACTTTCTGGGATATCAATTCAGGCACGGCCAGTAACCTATCGGTGATAGGGGAGATTGCTAAGGCATACGCACGTGCCTTGATCATCTCATATTCTGCGACCCGGAAAAGACAAAAGGGAGAACAACAGCGTCTGCTTGAGGCTCGCCTGAAGGCAGCTGAGACAGCGTATGTTGATAGGCCCTCCTTTACTAAATTACAGAGGATCACAGCCGTCAGGGCAACTTTGAATACCGCACTTACTCAAACAGCAAAGAGGGAGATACTGTTTGTGAAGCAGAGATTATTTGAGCACAGCGATAAGTTGGGCTGGGGTATCTAGCATACCTTGCCAGGAAGAAAAAGGCTCCCCAATCCATTATGTCTATTAGACAGAGTACCCTGACTTGTGATTGTAAAAAGTTCAATGCAGCCTTTAGAAAGTTTTATTTCGAATTGTATAAGTCAGAGGGCTGTGAGAATAGAACGAGGAAGATGGAGTCTTTTTTAAATATCTGGCCCTCTCTGGCCTAATCTTGGAGCAGGTGTCATTTTTGAAAGCTCCCTGGCAATCCTGGAAGTACAGGTGGTTGTGAAGCAGCTCTAGAGCGGTAAAGCGCCCGGACCAGATGGATTCCAGGCTGAGTTCTATAAAGAACTTATAGGTGAACTGGTCGGGCCACTTATAGGTATGTATAATTATTCACACAGTCAGGGTTGCCTCCCGCCTTCCCTTAGAGAAGCAAATATCTCTCCCATTCTTAAGAAAGGAAAGGCCCCAGATGATTGTACTTCGTACAAACCTATATCCTTATTGAATGTGGACTTTGAAATTCTCTCAAAAATGTTGGCATTAAGATTGGAGAGGGTTTTACCATTCATTATAAAAGAGGATCGAACGGGGTTTATTAGGGGTCACAGATCAACTAACAACATTAGAAGAGTGTTAAACATGGTACAAGTCTGCCAGCAGGGAACGATACCGGGATCAGTTGTCTCCCTGGATGCAGAGAAGGCATTCGATTGGATAGAATGGCCATATATCTTTTATACTTTGGAACGGTTTGGTGTTGGAGAGGTCTTTACTAAATGGATTTCAGTATTATATAATGATCCCAAAGCAGCGGTGATTACCAATGGGTGTAAGTTCGGATAGCTTTAGTGTTGGCAGAGGTTGTTGTCAGGGATGCCCTCTCTCACCACTATAATTTATGCTAGTGATTGAGCCACTGGCGGAAGCTATACGAACTGATTCTAATATAACCGCCCTGGAGGTTGGATCGGGTAAACATAAAATCACTTTCTATGTGGATGATGTCCTTCTTTTCTTAAATGACTCATTGACATCTGTACCCCGCTTAATTCAAGTGGTTAACTTATTTGGTAGGTTCTCAGGTTACAAAATCAATTTTATGAAATCAGAGGCTATGCCGCCAGGAGGTCTTACCAGCATATCCAATTATCCGGATAGATCCCACTTCCCCTTTCGGTGGTCACTGGGAGGTTTTCTTTACTTAGATATTTTTATTAGTCCAGTATTGTTCAACTATATAAAGCCAATTTTACACACTTATTAGAGAAAATAAGGCAGGACCTTCAATGCTGGGAAGATCTCCTGATATCCTGGCTAGGAAGAAGAGATTTGATCAAAATGAATATTCTACCTCGACTATTATACCCTATGATAACGCTCCCCTTGATGCTGCCTAGACAGGTGCTGCGTAAGCTCTATGGTTGGCTTGGCTCTTTTATTTGGAGTCATAGACGGCCCCTCATTAAATTAGATAAGTTGCAGCTCCCACAAGTAAGGGGAGGCCTGGATTTTCCGAATTTCAGAAGTTACCAATTGAGTTCTCTGTTATCATATGTAGCTGATTGGGTCTCTTGTGATCCACAATCAATCTGGTTAGATATTGGGGCCTTCCAAGCAAAATGACCCCTCATCAATCTACTATTTATGGATAAGATGAGAGTTATTACGTATCATTATAAAAATCCTATTGTATTAAATATTATCAGAGCTTGGAGGATAATGCAACAGGATGAGGGTAGTCTACAAAGAACCACCCCTTATACCACTATAGCGGGAACGTTGGGATTTCAGCCAGGGCTGACTGATGCTGGATTTAAAATCTGTGAGTCCAGAGGTATCTCCTATTTGGGAGATCTGTTCGATGGGGAGGTCATGATGTCCTTCGAACAGCTGCGTCGGAAGTAGGAGTTGCCCAGCAAGGACCTTTTTCGATATTTTCAAGTACGAGACTTAATACAAAAAAAAACACATTGATGATTAATCCTTATAAATCGGATATGGAAAGGAGAGTGCTTCGACGGATGGGTCCACCCTCGGTCAGTACTCTCTACCACGTGCTACGTAATAAGATATCGAAGGACATGGAAAGGTTATATAAAACCTGGAATCAAGAATTGGGGATGGAAATCTCCTTAGAGATGTGGGAGGATATATGCGAAAATGCTAATAAAACTCAGATTATTCAATTGAAGATACTTCATAGGGCTCGCATGGCACCAGAGCGACTTTCAAAGTTCCAGACAGAAGCATCTCCAATGTGCTCTAAATGTAAGATAGCAGTTGGTACCCTCACTCATTGTTTATGGACATGCCATAAGATTCACAGATATTGGAATAGCGTAGCAAATGCCTTGGCAAAGATTTTGGGAACGGAGATTGGGTTGGACCCAGTGTCTCTTCTTTTGAGTTCTTCAAATTTCCCCTCTCTAGATGCATACGGGAGAAAATTATTACTAATCTTTCCTTCTGTGTGAGGAAAAACATCTTAGTAAAGTTGGGTGTCCGAAGGTCCCCCAGGACTTTCGAATTGGCATAGGTAGTTATGGAATATATCCCCCTGGACTTCCTTACGAATGTAGTGCACCAAAAAATGGAATTATTTTATAGAACATGGCAGCCCTTTTTGAACTACATTGACGCAGATATATCGGCCATATTATTCAGGTCTTTGCTTAGCCATGGGAATGGTGTTGGCTGGTTCGGGGGCTCCCGGGAAGAAGGATCCCGTATAAATACGGGTTTTGTTATGGCTTGATATAACTTTATTTTGAATGTGTATTTAGTTATTTATTTACTTAATTATTTTCATTTCTCTTTTTTTTGGTTATTGTTAGTAATGTATGATATCTTACTTTGTGTTTTGGTAGTCTGTAGAATAGATAAGTAGTTAGTTTCTTAATTTTATATTGGTGTCGTTATTATATGGTAAAGTGAAATACAGGATTTTGTACTAATTTTGTAATTTTGTAAAAAAAATCTCAAAATCTTTTTTTTCAATAAAAGTATTTATTTTATAAAAATGAAAACCAGAACAGAACACAGTTTTCTAGATATGGTCTCACCTAATTTCCAGAAAACTGGAGCAAATCCTCTTTATGCTTGTACTCCAATCACCTTGCAATAAAGGCCAACATGTCATTTGCTTTCCTAATTTATTTGAATAACTTTGCACTTTCCCACATTATACTATCTGAGTTACCATGTTGCCCACTCACCTGACCTTTCAATATGCCTTTGTAACCTGTGTATGCCTTCTTTCACAGCTTGCATTCGCACTGAGCATTGGATCATCAGCAAAAGAAGATAATCTCTCTGTTCCTTCATCAAAGTCAGTCATATCAATTGTAAATAACTGAGGTTGCAGAACTGATACTTGTGGAGCTCCACTAGTCATAGCTTGCCAGCTTGAAAAGGTCCCATTTATCTCTACTCCTGGCTTCTGGTCCATTAACTAATGCACTTTACTTTTTAATATTATCCCAACTTCGCGAGCTCTTACCTCGTGCATGCCTCTTATATGATGTCTTGCATCATCCCTTTTGGAAATCAAAGTATACTACATTTATCAATTCCCCTTTATATACTCGATAACTACATTTTCAAAAAAAAAGCCTATCTTCAGACCATTTTTGCCAATCTGATTGGTGCAGTCTATATGAAGATTACCAATACTTTTGTTACAAGCTACAATAACTTCTTTCATTTTCTGTTCAACAGTTAAACACTTTTTAGGGGGCCTATAAACTATTCCCCCAGTGTTTTCTGAACCTTGGTATTTCTCGTTCCCACCCATTCTGATTCTACCTCTTGATTTTCTTAACTGAGATCCTTTCTCACTAATACCTATACCTTTACTCCTATTCTTCTCTGAACCCTTCCCATAACGAGGCAACCACTTTCCTTACAAGGCTTCATTGCAGAGAAGATTGAATACTAGATCTGATGCATCAGCTTATCCTTCTACAAACTATTTCTTTGAGTGTTTGACAACAAGTCAACATGATCCTTGTGTACAGAGCCTGTACTGTAGTGAGACTTAGATAGTGTATTAGCAACGCATAAGAAAAGGCATCAGCACATCTATCACATTCCCTGGATTCAGTTGGAGGACTATTAAATGCTTATACCCTTCTTTAAGTTTGGTCCACAAGCACTCAGGTAAAACAGCTAAAATCCCAACTTTTTTGACTAGAAACCCCCTTCCTTGCCAAGTTCTATTTTCTCATCTCTCAAGTGTCCAGTGATTCAGAGGAGAACAGAAAAAGTGCTCGGACATTCTCTTTCTGCAGAGTGGCAGCAGAAAAGACAAGGCAGCAAATCCTGCAATTGGATTCTGTTACCTCATGGAACATTCTGCCCTGTATGCCCAAATATCTGTGAGCCAGCAATTAGCCGATTCAGTCATATACAGTCACATCAGAAACTCTCCACCCTGAGCAGACATGTTCCTAAAATTGTTAGATAGCCAGTGGCCCCTCCTTCTTTTCCTTTTGCCTCCCTTTTTCAAATATTGTGTTCCCCGGAATATTTATTTCCTAACCTTAGTCACCTTGTAACCCGGTCTCTGTAATGGCAATCAGATCGAACTGTTTATCTTTATTTGTGTCAATAGCCATCTAATTACAGATATTCTACATATTAAAGTCAAAGTAATGATTTTACTACCATCCCCAGCGTGTAGCTAACTCGCTAATGCACTATTATACTGAAATTCTCTGTCTCTTTCTGTTCCCCTCAGCTTTAATCACATTGATGCACTTTTCTATGACTTCAACTTTTATCTTCAGATTTTTTTTGTCTCCCTTCACCTGAACCTTTCATTTACCTTTTTCTAAAAGATTTTTTTCCGATCTCAGACCATATTGATTCTTAAACATGTATGCTCTGTCTCATCCTGTCACGGTCTAGTTATCATCACCCGCATCACTACCTTGTGCCATTGCCTTCTGTTTTCTGTTTAGTTTTCCAAATCTTTCTTCCTTTAAACCATCCCCTTCTCCCTCCACACCCCCCACCAAGTCCCGTCAACCTCCAATATCAAGTTAAAAGCTCTCCTTTAAGCTCCTGTTGTTCAGCTTTCCAGAGCATTGGTCCCAGCACAGTTCAGGAAAAGTGTGTCCCGATAATGCAAATTCCCTTATTCCGCACTTCTGGCACCGTTCCCCTAAATCAAAACAAATTTCTCCCCCAGTAATCTTCAAGTGACTCATTTCGCCATCCAGTCTTATTTACACAATGCCAATGTTTTTGTGGCGAATGTGATAATCCAGGGATTATTAACGTTGTTGTTCTGTATTTTTTATTTAGTGCTTACCCAAACATTTCTTTCTTCATGCGACCTATGTCACGGCGACAGGATCTTTACTCTCCCATACCAAGCTCCTCTGCTTTGAAAGAGATGTCCTTAATTCTGACATGGGACAGGCATTACAGCCTTTGGGACTTGCTCCTGACTGGAGAGGACAGTATCTAGCCCCTAACTATAAGATTCCTATCTACTCCGCCACCTGAGTTGCTTCGTATGCTGTGGAGCTATGACCAGTTCATCCTACAGTCCTTACTCCCAGCCATATCTGCTGCAACAGCCTTGAACTTACTGACCAATTGCAAAGGTTGAGGCTGTTACCTTTTGGAGCCTTATAACAACTTGACTCACAGTCAGTCCTTCCTGCCCCAGACCAAATCTGAAGTGCTCAGCCTAAGAAGTGTGACTGCCTCCTGGCTCAAAGAATCCAGGTAACACTCGCTCCTCCCAGAAGCTCAAAGTTCATCAGCTCAGCACTGAAGTTCCTCGAGGGGCAGACAGCTCTGTCAAATGAAGCAGCTGTGGATCACCAGTTTCCACATGTTACAGCTGTAACACATCTCCTGCTTGGCCCTCTTCTTTCTGTTTTGTTTAACTAGAGAGGTTTAAAATTTAGAAATATCACTCATCTGTTTGCTAGAATTACGTTAAATAGTTTAACTCATTAAAATAAAAACTTAAAGCAATACTTATGTATTTTGAGTACCTGTTTAACCTGGAACCCATTTAAAAGGATAAAGTGTTGAAATTCATCATCCCAACATCTGCTTACTCACCTCATTCAAGTCTGTGAACACTCACCACCTGCTGGAGGCTGAGGGAAAGGTACACAAAGCAGCAACTACATCTCCCTCTCTCCCAAATTCCCAAGTTAGCACTTGTATCTCAATGCAATCTGTCCTCAGTTCGCTCAGTTCACTCAGGATTCATAATACCTTGAACCATTGAATACTGATGTCTAAAATTTACAGAAATGACTAAATAGAAGGTGAGGCCCTGTGGAGATGTTTTGTGCAAGTCCAGAAAATTAATGAAACAGGTATGTTCACCACTTTGCTCTCTGCATGAAACTCCTTGGTGAATTGAACTTTGTTGCACAGCTGGGCAGTACATCTGGATATAGAAACACTCCTGCACTATGTAACTGTGAGCTCTTTCATCACATTCTGAGCCATATCAGGAATTAATAATGAAAGAAATTGTAGTTCCCCTGGGAAAGAACATTCAGTTTTCTACTTTCAGAAAGTTATCTTGCAGCCAGTGGTCTTCCTTGGGCTAGATTTTCAGTTGAGCAGCTAGAAATTGTACCACACGTAATGAATGCCGAGATCTTCGTGCATTTAAAGAATTGTTCAACCTTTGAACGTAAATTAGTTGACAGCCTTAAAAACAATGAAGCAAGTCTTAAGATTTTTACTTGCGGTAAGAATAATTCTTGGCCATTCTCCTGATCAACAGCAATGATTTTGGTGAAAGGTCACCAGAAAATGGACTTTTTTTGCTCATCTTTCACTGAGGGTACAGTGACCAAGAATAAAGACCGAAGGGAATTCCAAATATATCCATTACTCAGGATAAAGAAATAGAAATTAGGATAACTTTAGGCAGGCTACTAGTTAAGTATTAATCATACTGGTTACATTATTGTTTCATTTATAGTCCACATCAATCTAACCACATCACTTTTGATTCAATTGCACAAAACAAAAAAAAAATCAGGTCACATATTAAACAACATTTATAAAACACTGCCTTTGCCTCATCTGGAGTATTGCATCCAGATCTGGGCACTTTACTTTAGGAAGAGCATGAATGCATAAGAAATGGTGCAAGAAAAGATTGTTCCTGGGCTGAGGGATGTCAGTTACAAGGATAGATTTGTCTTGCTCTCTCTAGGCCAGGGTAGACTATAAGGGATTTGATAGGGGTCGTTTAAAATCATGAAGGGTCTGGACAGCAAGAAATGGTCACCATAGTTGAAGAGCTGAGAAGCAGAGGACAGCATTTTACTATGAGTGAGGAAAAAAACTAAAGGCAACCTGAGGGAAAAGGTTTTTAAGTGGTGACAGCCAGAAAATGTGATGGAGGCAGATTCATTTGGGCCTTTGGAAAGAATAATTATTGGAGGAGAAAGTTTGCAGGACTATGGGGAAAAGGCAGGAAAATGAAATGAGTTGATTAGACCTGGCACAGGCACTGTAGGCTGAATGATTATATCACAGAAAGTGACCGTTCTATAATCAGCTTGCATTTGAATTGCTGTCATTGATAAGTCAATAGATTATGTTCTTATGTACCACTTTATTAACCTAACTCTACATTTTATACCAAAACTTCAGTATCAAACTGGAGGCATTGTGGATTGCCAAAGGAGTTGAGACCTAATTTGTTAGGGTTCCAAATTGGAAGAGGTCCTGCTGGCAAACAGTGGTTGTACGACACAATGGAGAAGGCTGGGGATCAGATCAAATTGAAACTCATCATCATAAATGAAGAGATATGCAGACATGAATGAAATGCCCACACTGCCTACCTGCAGGATCCTGATACATTATGGCCAGTGCCTAGGTTCAATGTTAAGTGTATTTGGGAGGAGAGAGTGAGCTCAGTGTTCAGTATGTGGGCAAGGTCATGCTGGCAGCTATCATACAACCATTTTGTGGGGCAGACGGAGGAACTTAGTGACATTTAGAGACTTTTTTCCATAACTTCCAATGGTTGCCACAAGGGTAGGCTGCTCTTAATCTGGAAATAGAAATTACAATTGTACATTAGGTCTGAAATTGAGTTTCTTCCTGCTCAGTTTCAAACAGAAAGGTCCCAGTTGATTCAACAGTAGCTTAAAGCTTTGGACACAAGCTTAACCCTAAGTAAATATGTTATCTTTGCACCATTTTCAGGCCTGTGAATTTTACTTTTATGTCCTTTCATGGGATGTGGGCAGCTCTGGCTAGGTCTGTATTATTACTGATCCCGGTTGCCCTAAATTAGGTGGTGGTGAACTGCTTTCTTAAACTGTTGCAGATTTTGGTCTTTAGGCACACCCATAGTGCTGTTAGAAAATGTTCCAGGATTAGACTCTCTTTTGTTGGACACTGCTCATCGCCAAGCACTTGTGTGGGAGAAATGTTACTTGCCTCTTAACAACCGAAGTCACATTTGGACAATGACTGCTTCAGTGTTGGGTTTCCTGGCTGGTGTTGGACATTGATCAGATTAGATTAGATTACTTACAGTGTAGAAACAGGCCCTTCGGCCCAACAGGTCCACACTGACCTGCTGAAGCGCAACCCAACCAGACCCATTCCCCTACATGTACCCCTTCACCTAACACCATGGGCAATTTAGCATGGCCAATTCACCTCACCTGCACATTTTGGACTGGTGGGAGGAAACCGGAGCACCCAGAGGAAACCCACGCAGACACGGGGAGAATGTGCAAACTCCACACAG
>NC_057714.1:9490268-9541287 GCF_004010195.1 Chiloscyllium plagiosum | reverse complement strand
CGCTCCTTCATCAGGTGGTAGTGGAGGGCTCAATCCTACACACAGAATTTATAGCAAAAATTTGCAGTTGATTTACACATGAAAGAAGTGAAACTATCACTGTATTCTAACAGATGAAAGGCTTAACAGACAATCAATTTTTCAATGTATAATTTCAGTTACATCACACTGCAAATTTTTGCTATAAATTCTGTGTTACGATCGAGCCCTCCACAATCACCTGATGAAGGAGCGTTGCTCCGAAAGCTAGTGTGCTTCCAATTAAACCTGTTGGACTATAACCTGGTGTTGTGTAAAGTTTCACAACATCTTCTTGATAGGAAGGAGACCAGAATTGCATGCAATATTCCAACAGTGGCCTAACCAATGACCTGTACATCCACAACATGACCTCCCAACTCATGTACCCAATACACTGGCCACTTCTCCTTGTATTCAGTTCAAAATTTCTGTCTCAGTCAGTAAAAACAGAACAATTGGTCATTCAATTTGTTACTCTTGGTATGGTCTTCCCATGCGCAAATTTGCACTCACATTTGCATCTCTCTCTTTAACTGACTTTTGCTTCTTTCTCATCCACCTTCCTTGTTTCTTCGTTCTTTCTCTCCTTTTGATACGGAGATGGGAGATATTTTATCATGGAATAACAATGGGAACAACTGCCAGCTGATGGCTGCAAAGAATTTTAATACTTAAACGCTGGGTTCCAAGTGGCTGGCGGGGGGGGGGTGGAATCTATTCTGTGATGAAAGACTAAGTGATTAGCAGTCACTTTCTCTGCTGTTTAGGAGAATGAGACACATGTGACATTTAAGATTCTGAAGGATCTTAATGAGGTAGTCACTGAGAGATTGTCCTCAGTGTGTGCGGATTCTAGAATGAAAGGTCAGTCGTTTGGGACCAGTGAAGAGACACTTCTTCCCTCAAGGTTTTGGAATTCATCCAGTGTGTTCTGGTTGATGCATCATTGAACACATTGAAGTCTGAGAAAGATTTCCTGTTCTCAGGCTGTCAAGGGATTTGAAGAGGAGGGGGAAAGTGGAATTAAGACTGTCATTAGTAATAATCATTTTGAATGTTAGAGTACAGTAGAGAGGTTAATTTGTCTACTTCTGTTCTTATTTCTTAAGTCATTACGTTAAAATGGGATTTTAACTCTGTTTCTCACAAGTTCTGCTTCTTGCTGGACCAATCAGTAAATCCTGCCTACAGCAGGAATGTAAACACACCAGACCTGCCTAAGTTTCAAATTTCAGTTATTTATGGCTCCCACAGGCCCAGATGAGCATTCAGGCGCCCCCGGCCCACAAGGAAACCTTGGATGATCCCTGTCCAGGGATCTACCCTTCGCCCTGACCATGACACCCCCCCTCTCAGCACTGAGCATATTCCTCTTCCTGTACCCCTGAGAAATAGTCAGTCTCTCATCCCCATAGGGACTGGGTGGGAGTCCTGCCTCCTCCAACTACTGAAGCCCTCAATTTAAAATGACTTGGGCCTGTCAAGACACTTTGCAAACAATACCATCACACCCAGGTTTCAAACCAGATCTTCAGTCTCAAAGGTGTAGACAATTAGCATTGATTTTGCCAGAGTATAAAACACAATTGGTGGGGAGTGGAGTGCATCATTTCTCCCTCCAACTCTATTTTGATTTAGTCCCTACCCTCCCCTTCACTGTTTTGATCACACAGCACTGTCCCTTGCTGTGAAGGGCAGTGATTGTCACTGGCCACCCGGGTGTTTTCCTATCTTCCTGGTGGTGGAAATTGAATAAAGATTGGTGCACTTTGTGTCTTCCACTGTGTCTCCCACCTGCACGAAATAAAAAAAAACAGGAGATTCACTAGAAAAAAAAAGAAAAAAAAATAAAATAAAAAATAAAACACAATTGGTGACAATGAATTGACCAATAAAGTTAACTGGCATGTTTTGTTTGAAAATTGATTGATCATTAAGTGAAGAAGAGCCCCCTTTTATTTTTGATGATCTCAACAGGCTTTTTCTCTTAATGCACAAAACAGGTCAAAGCAGATTGCAGTGACAGCATCTTGTTAGGTTGGGGAAGAGAGATTGGATAAGGAAGGAAAATCAAAGACGGGAGTGCGGGATATTGAGGAAAGTGAGAATGACGGCAGGAATTTTGAGATAGAGACAGAAAGCCACAACATTCATTGGTAGTTGATGGATGGTTTGTAGTTCCAAGGCCTATCACCCCTGCTTGGCATGGACTGGCTTCCAGCAGAATTCTATTAGGGGTCAGTTGAAAGATAGTTTAAGATTAGTACAGAAGATAGAGTATTCTTTCACTTGGCAACGTACATATGCAGTGCTAAGATTAAA
Source organism: Chiloscyllium plagiosum (assembly GCF_004010195.1). NCBI lineage: Eukaryota > Metazoa > Chordata > Chondrichthyes > Orectolobiformes > Hemiscylliidae > Chiloscyllium > Chiloscyllium plagiosum. The sequence goes on along the minus strand of NC_057714.1, from coordinate 9,538,944 downwards.
CATGGCATCTTCAAACCAGATCATCAAAAGTTAAAGTAGATTAGATTAGATTACTTACAGTGTAGAAACAGGCCCTTCGGTCCAACAAGTCCACACCGCCCCGCCGAAGCGCAACCCACCCATACCCCTACATTTACCCCTTACCTAACACTATGGGCAATTAGCAATTGTTAAGGGTTAATCAGACATGACAATTAGCAATTGAATAAAATGGAAAAGTACGCAGGAAACAGGGCTAATGTGAAAGTAACTTGTTTTGACTGAAGAATTACCTCGTGATACTACACTGTTGTGAGAATTGCCCCGATTGGGCATCTCTTAGAGCTGCCTGGAGGTGTTTTTCTTTATAATGGAATGTCCAGGAAAGTAATGAAGTAGCATAGAATGATGATACAGCATGTCAACTTAGATTCAGCATAGTATTAATACCGGGTACGTTGCCCTATTCAGGGAACTTCAGCTTGGACTGGGATTGTGAATAATGCCAGGAACCCCAAGTTCTCTAGACCAGCCATTGTAAAGGGAATCCCAATGTGCAGAAGGAAGTAAGACCCATTGCTGAACATGTGAAAAGGTGTTTCAGTACTCATTCCTTCGTATGTGTTTCTTAAATATCTAAAGTAGACTATTGCTTAATACATATATACTGCTTGATGTACATATACTTATCTCAATGTATTAATTTACCAACTAATATATTCATCACTGCTCACTGTATACATACCACCAATAAACTTGTTAAGTAGTATCACTTAACTTGTAGAATATTTTGTACATCCCACCAAACCCACAATCGAACCATAACAGCACATAAAGCCAAAACAATGTCACTGTGGAGATCTGAGGTCAGCATGTACCTTTCAACTTCAGGGTGAGTGATGGTAGAAATGAAGACCAGAAAGCTTCTTCCTGTGTGGCCAATGCTAAAGGCCAAGCAATGGCTGGTGCCAAGGCCTGGAGTAATTTTACTGTTTAGTGAGGAAGACTAAGACTAGACACAGCCTCACTGAGATGATAGTGATTAGTCGGCGTTTGACAGCCATTCTATCAACAGTGTGCCAGAAGCTTATTCACAACCTGGTTATATTTGTTACCAGGTCGACCTGATTTTGTTTGAGAATGTGAACTTGACTTTTTTGGATTCTCTAAAAATGGCAGAGAGGACCCTAGATGTAGAAGTCCCACACCACCTGACAGATGCTGGTAATGGTAAGGGATGAGGTGTAGTTGACTCAGGCTGGAAACCTGAAGACAGCAGGACCATTTAAAATTATTGCCGAGGCTAAACAGACTCCATTTTGGCTGTTACCAGGATCATAATCCATAATTTGGGAGTCATGAATTTATGTGGTTGATGTAAACGCTATTAAAGGAGTCCTTTACTGTCATAATTTAATACTCCGTTCTTCAGACTATGAAAACAACACTGATTGCAAATGTCATTGATAATTTTAGAAGTGCTGTTTTACAAATTTGATTGCCAAGCTAACTGGCGGCAGATCTGTTCAAACAGTTTTACTCTGTTCTTTATCGATATTTCTTGCAGGGTTACCCATAACTTGGCCAAGATTCCAAATCCGCAATTATCTCAGCATAACCTTCTGAGTTCTCAGTGTGATTGACAGCTTAAAGAAGCTATTCAAGGATTAGGAATGGCAGAAGTTTATTTTGTACAGAAAGGGGAGAAAATAGGAACATTTCCCTTTTTTTCTCACGTCTCACCTAGCAACAAAATGTAATTTTGAAGTATGTTTATTATACTGGACTCATTACACATTTCCAGATCCAAAATAGTCTAATCCCTTGCTTGATCCACAACATAATGTTCTAAGAAATTGTCTTGAACAAACTCTATGAATTATTTACTGGGGCTAGTAGAGCAAATTTGACTTCCTCAATCTACTTGAAGGTTAAAATATTCATCATTGATGTCCTGCTTCTTTACATACATTTATTATCTCCCACTTTATTCTCTATCCTACAGTATAGCTACTGTTTAGCAGTCCTATAGACTATTCCAATCAGTGACTTCTTCCCCTTGCTAATCCTGAACACTGCACCATCAATGGTGCACCATTAGTGACTGCACCATCAAGGTGGGTGGCACAATGGCTAGCACTGCTGTCCCACAACACCAGGGACCCAGGTTGGATTCCAGCCTCGGGCGACTGTCTATGTGGAGTTTTCACATTCTCCCCAGGTCTGCATGGGTTTCCTCTGGTTTTCTCCCACAAAACAAAGATGTGCAGGTCAGGTGAATTGACCATGCTAAATTGTGCATAGTGTTCGGTGTGTTCGTCAGAGGGAAGTGGGTCTGGGTGGGTCACTCTTCAGATGGTCGGTGTGTGACTCATCCCTTACAAATGGCCTGTTTCCACACGGTAGGGAATCTAATCTAACCGCTGAGTAACAGCAACCTATACTTGGCTTGACTGATGGTTGTTCCCTTTCTACTTCAAGACATGGGCATTTAGTTGTAGCATATGCATTGTCTTTGCTAGGCAGGCAGCTGTCACATGATGCAGGTAGGAGACTGACGCAGCATGATACCGTACAGCAACATGTCCATCCCTTTGACTGGTGACTGCTGAGAAGTGTGCCAAAGTGCTTGTTTTTATTGCCTGCACTAAGGAGCAAGGCAATGTTGAGGCACTGAGAGCCTTTAAAGTATCATTGAGGGGGCAAAGCAATGAAAGACAAGGCAAGGCATGGATGCTGTGAGTACCCAGGTGGGCACCGTGAGTGACCACCCAGAGAGTGAACTAGCAGCCAGAAGGCACTCCACTACTTACAGCTTGTGATTTAATAGAATTCATGCTAGCCATTTGTACTTCTCTACAGCAATGGGTACAGTGATCTTTTTCAGTCACTGTCTCTTGAGAATGCAAAACAACCAAGTGGGAGCTCCATGCTGTTATATCTAGCATGTCCATTATACTGCAGATACAATGCAACAAGGAATAGATTTTGGTTTTATGTGATATTATTAAGTTGGCGGGATTTACAACTCTTGAAATCAATCAAAATAAAAATTGTGAAAGATGTAAAATGGGCTGTTGACTTACTATCATTCATTTTATAAGGTCAAGTTCCACCAACACATGCCTTGCTTCACTTTAATTACAAAATTCAGGTGTATAATACTTTGGATATGTAGAATAATAAATTACAGGAATTTTCTTAAGCATGCATTTCTGCTACCAAATAAAAATTAAGTTTGATTTACCTGAGGCTCTGTTGACATAACACAAACTAGATGTGTAGCATTAATGAGAACCAGATTATTCTCTTAGCAGGAGAATAACCAATTGTGCATTGTAGAAGTAAAACTCCATTGTTGTAACATAATGCCTCAGAAAGGTGTTTATGAAACATTGTTGTCACTTGGTAAGGTATTGTTTAGATGCTCTAGGTACCTGGTGATTTGCATTGTTGCAAATCACTAAGTATCCAGATTATCTGAACAATATCTTACTAATTGGCAGCAATGTTTCAGAAACACCTTGCCGAGGCATTATGTTACAACATTTGCCATTCCAACAGACCTGACTTGAGACTTTCCCTAATGCAAGCATCCTCTTGAAATCTTATTTTGAAAATGTTTCTCAAATCCCCTCCACACAAAATCTCTCCAATTTAAGTTTCAATGAAAAAATTTTGGAAGTGTAGTCCTTAATTACATTCTAGAACAATTCTACCACCTTCTGCTGAGGTAAAGTTCCTGGGGGAAGGGGAGAATTCACAAGAATCACAGAGTTGTTATTGTGCAGAAGATACACAACCAATGGATCAGATCTAAGCTCTGCAATTCCGCCGTATCTAATTGTGAATGGGGCTGGACAATTGAACAACCCACTGGAGAAGGAGGCTCCACAAATGTCCCCCATCCTCAATAATGGTAAAGCCCAGAACATTAGAGCAAAAAGTAAGGTTGAAGCATTTGCAGCAATCTTCAGCCAGAATTGCTTAGTGAATGATCCATCTTGGCCTCCTCCAAACGTCCACAGCATCACAGATGACAATACCCAGGTTTGGGCTGACAAGTGACAATCACAGCACACATATATCAGGCAACAGATATCTCCAAAAAGAGAGAATCTAACCACTGCTCCTTGACATTTAATGGTGCTGCCATCACAGACTTCGTCCACTGTCAACATTGTACGCATTACTGTTGACCAGAAACTAAACTGGACTAGACATATAAACATAGTTGCTACAAAGAAATCTGGGAATTAAGAGTCAAATGATGACTATGAATCCATTGTCGATTGTCAGGAAAAAACCATCTGGTTCACTAATGTCCTTAAGTGAAGGAAATTGTAAGCCAGTTCTTCATAGAATCCCTACAGAATAGAAGCAGGCTATTCAGCCCATCAAACCTCCAAACAGCATGCTACCCTATCCCGGTAGCTAATCCACCTAGCCCACACATCTCTGGACACCATGGGAAGTTTAGCATGGCCAATAGACCTAACCTGCACATCTTTGGGATGTGGTAGGAATCCAATGCACCCAGGGGAAATCCAAATAGAGAACATGCACACTCAACACAGACAGTCGCCTGAGGGTAGAATCAAACCCAGGTCCCTACTGCTATGAGGCAGCAGTGCTAACCACTGAGCCACCCAGCCACCTGTAGAGAGAATGTTAGTTTCATTAATTATCATCTTAGTAAAAAAGATGAGGCATACTTATCCAGCTTCAGTTTAGTCACCATTTCATTAAATCAACATCATAGCATATGGGCAATTTAAAATCATGTTGACAAAAATGACTCAGGGTCTGATTGACAAAGTTGCTCATCTGATGTCATGTGGCCCTGTAGGAATCACAAGTATACTAACCAATGAAGACTGGGGGAGACAGTCATAGAGAATCCCTGACCTCAGCTAGGACGCCAAGGAAAGGGAGCTCACTTGAGTGTTCCATTTGAAAGATGAATTTAAATGCAGAATAGAGCCCATGGAAAAGACATGTAAGGAAATTGCGAGATGCAGCTGCAGATTTATATACATGCTGAGCATTTTATTTACATATTGGAAATGTGCATGGTGGGGGTAGGAGGTTAGGTGTCATTACATTGATGCTGTATTCCTCACGAAATCCAACAAAGGTGTTTGCAGGAGCTCGATGAGGATCCCATAACAAGACCATCTATTTGGGCATGCTGCATCACTAAAACTGGACCAGTCAAAACTCACTTATCAACCAAGCAGCCCTCTCTTTGCATAAAGAATAAGTGTTGGTTTTCTGCTTATTCCTGTGAATTTGCCTGTTAAGTGCAAGATATACAGCTTCGACAAGATATGTCTTTTTTCAACAATACTCACTTTCCATTTCTGCTGGTTCAGCTCAGCTTTAACAATAAGATTTCTCCAGATTTTCAGCAGAACTCTGACCAAGAAGCCATCTACAAGAGCTTTCATTTAATTCTTTTCGACTCGTTTGCTACCCACTTAACGGGAGTAAGTTAACGTTAAATGTTTTCTGAATAGCAGAAAATAAGTTAAGTGTAGCATTGAAATTGTACAGCCTTCTTGCATGTCAACGCTGTGTGCCTGATTTTGAAAGGCAGTTTTACTATCTCACGTGCTGGGTCACAAGTAGTTACTCTTTTGTGTAATCAATGTCTGAGTTTTAACATCAGAAACAAAGACTAAAGTGAAATTCACCTTCTGCAAATTATACATATTATTTACTTATGTAGATTGTGTTAAAAATTGACGGCAATAATGTAATAACATTTACAAAGTGCAAACACATGTCCCTGAATTGTATCATTGAGAGAATGTCACACAATTGGGTGCCATATGAGTGCACCTCCAGGAAAATGTCAAACTAGATGTGCAACTCTTAATCCCTATGGAAGTATACAGTATACCTGTCGTATGTTAATGTGACCATTGAAATAGACCAGCGTGACAGGCCTGGTCTGTATCTGGTCAACATCTACCTTTCCAGGAAAGCAAAGACATCCCTGAGGAGTCAATCATTCACATGGAACGAATACCTAAGGAAGTAAGGTAAATCAGGAGCGAGTTCATTCAGAACATGTTAACTTGGAAGTGACAAAGATTGTACTTAATGTTGAAATAACTCCACAGAGGCTGATATCCCATCACCAAGTCACCCTTTATTAACAAGCGGAGAGACCTTGACACTGATCCAGCTCCCTCAGAGCCAGTTCTCAGAGTGAACATGATGTCCAACACTCCTGTTCTTTACCTGTCAGCCAGGGCTCCCTGATCAGACCAGATTAACAGTCCCAATAAGGGAATTCAGGCTGGTTCAGGATCAACATACCTAACCAAATTTTATACATCACTGGACCTGACCTTGTATCGACCCTGCCTCTTACCCTGCAGGGCTATTCTCTACACTAAAGTTTGTCCTCTGAAGTAAACTGTCTTTCTCGCTTAGATGAGTCTTGTGTCTGGCATTGGTCTTCCTAATGCCATGTCACCCTTTCCCTCCAGCTCTGGGAAGATCTGGTTTAACCTGGTGTGGAGATTTCTCCCCATTAGCAACTCTGTTGGAGCTAACTCTTTAGTGGCATGAAGGATGGTCCTATACATAAATCGGAACTGGGACTGTTTGGTATCTAGTGAAGGTGTAGGCTGTTTATTTAAATCTGCCATCAAAGTTTGGACTGCTCCTTCTGCAAGAATTGCTTACCCAACTCAAATGACTGTTGTCAGTGAATTTCTTCATGGGCAAGCTTTTATCTCATTCTCACTGAAATAACTCCACAGAAGCCAGTATCCCCACACCAAGTCATCCTTTATTTACACAGGGAGAGTCCTTAACATTGATCCAGCTCCCTCAGAGCCAGCTTTCAGAGTGAACAGAACCTCTGACACTCCTGTTTATATCTATCAGCCAGGGCTCCCTGATTGGACCAGGTTAACTGCTCCAGTCATGGAACTCATATTCTATGAGGCCCACTTGGCTGACCTCGTTACAATCATTACAAATGTAACTGTAGACTGTTTAGGAGCATTTTCCCACTATCTCATGGCACATTCCCCTGCTCATTTACTTCCTCCCTTTTCACTATTCAAGGTCCCAAACACACCTTCCAGGCAAAACAGTAATTTACCTGCGCTTTGCTCAATCTAGTCTGATGAATTCGCTGCAATATGATCTCCTCTACACTGGAGAGGCAGAACCGAGACTGGGCAATCGCTTTGAGAACACCTACACCTATAGCCCTGAGCTTCCTGCCACTTCAACACATCATCATGTTCCCAGGCCAACATCTCTGTCCCAGTCTTGCTGCAGTGCTCCAGTGAAGTTCAGCGCATGGTGGAAGAACAGCTTTTCATTTTCTGCTTGGAAACCCTGCAGCCTTCAGGACTTAACATCAAATTCAATAATTATAGGGCCTGAGCACCTTTGTCCAAATTCATATCCCAAGTCCAACACACCATTGCCATCACTAATGGTTTCCATTAGCAGCTATAGATTCTCCCAGCTGACCATTACCCATTCCTTTGCCTGTCTAGCTGTTAGGCTTTCTCCCTGAGCTCCATCTCCACCTATTGTTTATTCCTTTCCCCCACTGCAACTTCAGCATACCAACTCTATCCTAGTTACAATCAGATTGGAAGAAAGCTCACTGTACCTGAAATGTTAACTTTGCTTTCTCACCACTGTTGCTGAGTTTTTCCAACAATTTCTGAACTAGTAACCCTTTTTTCCTTCGGCTTTGAATTCCTTATGTGGGTTTTGGGCAGTTTCAGGAATTGGAAATCACTGATATAAATCTCTCTCAGGGATATTTTAATGACACACTGTGCCACCTTGCCATGGGGATAGATTTCATGGGGCTTTTTAATTTGTTTTGAGTTTAATTGAGTGATTTCTCAATCTAAGCTTAGAAGCTGCTGGACCCAATACCAGTGGATTCTCAGAAACCAAGAGTACCTTATGATTTGGAGTCAAGAATGTTGTGAGGCCAATGCTTAAACTGAGATATTGTGAGAGAGTCTGAGTGTCATTGAGCCAGATGCTAACGGAAGAACCCATAGAAATGACACACCTTGGAGTTTAGTGCAAACTCTGTCACGAGTCAATGTGAGTGATATGGAACAGCTTGGTTTGGATTCAGGAGAAGTGAAGGAATGTTAAAGAGTCTGTAAAGTACTGTATAAGGAAATCTTGTCTGGAAGTAATGATAGAACAAAGGATGACTGTTGACATTTTCATGTTTAAAGCATAAATGTTTATGAAATATAATGTTAGGTTAGTAATAGTAGTTGTTATTTTTACTTTTTACACTGTAAAAGTTATCATGTGGCTGAATTCTTTTGGTTTATAACTGGGTGTTTGCTTATTGGTCTCGACACCACGAGACATTTTTGTATTTTCCCTTCAAGCCTTAGTTAATGACTTTAGAATCTCATCATTGAGCACGACTACTTTCTTTCCATACATTCACACCTCATTTTGACCTCAATTCTCTGTCTATATGTTCCAAATCTCCTGTCTTGCACTGAGAAACTGGATGGAGAAAATTCCCACCATGTAAAACAGAGTTGATACTACAGCTCACCAAATGCCCAGTTATGTACGTAATGAGGTGATCAGTGAAAGATTGTTCAGAAAAGTTGCTTCTAACCATTACAGACCAAACCGTTTAACTTCAAACAGGAACACTCCACCCTTGATTTCTCTCTCCATAAATGTTTCTGAGGGTTTCCAGCATTCCCGACTTTAGCCCTTGCACACCTTGGGACATCTGAAAACTTTCCTAACTCATGAAATATTTTCCAAAGTCTAAGCACCATTGTGATGGGGAAAACACAACAACTAACTTACAGTCCAGGGATCTCTCAAATAGCCATTGAATAAATCAATAAGCAGGATGGCATGGTGGCTCAGTGGTTAGTACTGCTGCCTCACAATGCCAGGGACCTGGTTTTGAGTCCACCCTTGGAGGACTGTCTGTGTGGAGTTTGCACATTCTCTCTGTGCCTGCGTGGGTTTTTAGTACTGCTGCCTCACAATGCCAGGGACCTGGTTTTGATTCCACCCTTGGGTGACTGTCTGTGTGGAGTTTGCACATTCTCTCTGTGCCTGCGTGGGTTTCCTCTCGGTGCTCCGGTTTCCTCCCACAGTCCAAAGATGTGCGGGCCAGGTGGATTGGCCATGCTAAATTGTCCCATAGTGTGCAGGGATGTATAGGTTAGCTGGATTATCCATGGGAAATGCAGGGCGACAGGAATATGGTAAGGGGGTAGGTCTGGGTGATATGCTGTTAAGAGGGTTGGTGTAAATTTGATGGGCCAAATGGCCTGCTTCCACACTATAGGGATTCTGTGAACTAATCATCTATTTCCAGGTGTTAGTTGAAAAATACATATTGGTTAAGGCACCACCAATTCCCCACTGCTCCCCTGAAATAAGGCCATGTTTACTGCCAGCCAAGAAGGCAGGACCAGTTTAGTTCCTCCTCAGAAAGACAATGTTACATCGTTTTCCGAAGCTGCTGCCAAACCCGTCATAAGAAATCTGAGAATCCTGCATAAATAACAATGCTTCAGTTCAGCATGTGCTTTTGAAGGGAAATGATGAGGCCAGTTGTAGCACCTCACCCCCTGCCTCAGTTATATGGCACAGTGGATGCTTTGCTACCTCTGAGCCAGATAGCTTGGGTTCAAGTCCCACCTGCCCTTGAGGTGTCTCATCACATTTTATGGCTTTTGTGTTGCAGTGTTAGTGTCCCTACCTCTGGGTAAGAACGTCCAGGTCTGAGTGCCACTTGCTAAGTCCCACTTATCCCAAGGGTTGAGGCTAGGTGGATTGGCCATGCTAAATTGCCCATAGTGTCCAGGGATCTCCAGGCTAGGTGTGTTAGCCATGGGAAATGCAGGGTTACAGGGAGAAAGAAGGGGCCTCGATCTGTGTAGAATGCTCTTCAGAGGGTTGGTATGGACTCGATGGACCAGAAGGCCTGCTTCCACTCGATAGGGATTCTATGATTCTACAATATGTGTCATTACATATCTGAGCAGATTGATAAAATAATGACCTACATTACATCAAATATAGATTAGCCTGAGATCTTTATCAGCCAGTATGATACCAAGCACTTATAGAAACATAAAGTCACACAATCCAGAAACAGACCCTTTGGTCCAGCTCATCCATGCCGACCAGACAACCCAATCTGATCTAGTCCCAATCTGATCTGGCCAGTATCCTTCTAAACCTTTCCTAGTCATGTACCCATCTAGATGCCATTTAAAAGTTGTAAATGCATGAACCTCCTTCAACTACCAATGTCTACAGTAATTCTAAAAATATTTGGTAAATGCTGATAAGCTTTTGTGGAATGCCATCAACAAAAGTTAAATCTGATAAACTAAACCAATGTTATAATGCAACCCAGGTGGTGAATATTAATTATGTAATCATGTTATTATCAAAATTAGATGTTTGATTCAGAAGCCAAAATGAGTGTTCATGTGCAGCACGTCAATACTCCCCAAAACAAATTCAGGTAAATATTAAATCAAATCGCAATTCTAGGGAACGAATGGCATTGTGGACCAGTCATTCAAAAATAAAAACCAGCTAATGTTCTGAGGCTCTGCATTTAACTCCCACAATAATAGGTGGTGAAATTAATTTGAACAATTCTAATAATGGCTTTGTAACCATTATTGTTGCAAACACCCATCTAGTTCATGAATGCTCTTTAGCGAAAGAAATATGCTGCCCTTATTGAATCTGACTGACCTGTGACTCCAGAGCCATAGCAGTGTGATTGACTATTAAGTTCTCTCTGACTGGTCAAGCAAACTAGTCAGTTGTAACAATGACCTATTACAAGCTACCATCCTGAAAATGCCTCCTTTATTCCAAGATTTGCATCAACAAAATGTCAGGCAATGGCCATTCCAACAAGCGAGAATCCAAACATCACCCCTTCACATTTAATGACCTTACCAAAGCCGAATCATCCATTGTCAACATCCTGGGGCTATCATTGATCAAAAACTGAAATGAACTTGTCATGCAAGTACTCTGGCTTCAAGAGCATGTCAAAGACTAGGAATCTTGCAGCAAGTAACTCCCCTCCTGATTCCTCAAAGCAAGTTCATCCTCTACAAGATAGGAGTGTGATGAAAGACTCCTCACATTCCTGGATGAGTGCAGCTCCAACATGACTGAAAAAGCTCAACATAATCCAGGAAAAAAAACAGCTCATTTGCTTAGCTCCAAATCCACAAACTTTCATTCCCTCCACCACTGACATTCAGGAGCAGCAGTGTGAGCCACCTACAAGACGGACTGCAGAAATTCACCAAGGCTCCACAGATAGCACCTTCTAAACCCCTGACTACCACCATCTTGAAGGACCAGGGCAGCAGATGCATTGAAATACCTGCAAGTTCCCTTCCTAGCCACTCACCATTCTGACTTGTAAATATATCATTGTTCCTTCAGTGTTGCTTGGTCAAAATTCTGGAACTCCCCTTTCTTCTGACACTTTGGGAGGACCTGCACCTACACCAAATGAATTGCAGTGGTTCAACGAGGCAGCTCACCGACACCTTCTCAAGGCTGAAACAGTATGGATAGGTAATAAATGATGGCCCTACTATTAATGCCCATATTGCATGGATGAATGATTTTTTAAAAAGCTCATAAGAAGGTCAAGGGAAATTAACAAACTTACTGATTTTTTTTAACAACTCAAGGTGCAAGCATATTCATGGGATGGAACATCATTTGAACCCTATCATATGATTGATATCATTGTGCTTCTGTGTGAGGGACAGCTAGAGAGGTCCAAGCATTTGCACTTCATGTGGTATCTGGAAAACGTGATATGTTTTGAGCTCATGCTAGGGGAGGTGAGTGCAGATTAGCACAGAATTTCACTTTGCCAGCCAACACACCAGTCCTCCTACTCCATTTTGGCCCAGCGCTATGTTACCAAATATAAAATAGGAGACTTGGGAGACAGCAAAGTTACCTGTCTATCAGCAGTGGGCAGTCACCTTACCTAGTTTATGGAGCTCCTAAAATTGCACTGTAAAAATCTTCATACATGTGGTAAGATGAAATATGAAAATAATTATACTGGAGTCAAGAACAAGCTGTGGCTTTTCAGAAACAATGAGGTGGAGGTGGCGATGTTGGACTGGGGTGGACAAAGTTAAAGATCACACAACACTAGGTTATAGTCCAACAGGTTCATTTGGAAGTATTAGCTTTCAGAAAGCTACCTGACAAAGGAAAAGCTAGTACTTTCAAATAAACCTGTTGGATTATAACCTGGTGTTGTGTGATTTTTAACTTATTTAACAAATATGCAGAGAAGTTACTTTCCACTGATGTTCTAGCTCTTTATAATCTGAGTTTATTTACTATTCTAGCTGCAGTTGCATCATCCACAGGACTAGCAGTCATCTTCATCCAGTAGTAAACTAATGGAACAAGAAAACCTGCATATTTCACATTGAGAGCTTTGATGGAAACTGAAAAGAGATATGCAACAGTGGAAAAGGATGAATTTGCAGTTAAATGGAGACTTAAGCATCTCGTGGGACTTAGATTTCAGGTCAAGACAGGCTATAAGTCTTTGGTAGTGTTTTTAGAATCATAACAGATTGCAAAAAACCATTGAGAATACAAACATTCAGGCTTAGGCTGATAAGGTACGACTATGTAATATTTATGTTCTAGGCAAGACACAAGTAATGGCTGATGCACTCCCAAGAGCAGCAGTGGATCAAGCAGAAAAGGGAAGGTTTAATTCTTATGGGGAGAAGTAAAGTCTAATTCTATGGCAATAACCAATACTTTACCAGGAACTGAGGGAATTCCCAGAGAAATTTGTGCAGCTTAAAAATATGATGAGATTCACACAGAAGTCAGACAATTCCATCTGCAATGGTCAATGAAATATAGTGCAGTTGAACAACTGCTGAAAAGCTACCACAAGCAAAAACAAGCAATCATGGTATTCGACTATTAAATGGATGAGATGGCAAGTTCTATTGAGACTCCATAGGGGACAGTCTGGTGTCCAGGCCTGCTGCCTTACATTATGCCATACACAAACCTTGAACAGTCAAGTCCCGACAGAACCATTAATTTCCTTAAAATTTCCAGAAAGACCAGGGGACAGGCTAATGTGGATTTATTTGGTTTTAGTGGGAAGATATATTTAGTCTCAGTCAACTATTATCTATGATGGGTGTAAGTGGCAAGATTTCATTCACCCAGAACAGAGTCAGTGATCAGAGTGCGGTAAAGAATTTTGACAATGCCTGGTTTCCTAAAAGAGCTAATATTGAACAATGGGTCTCAATTTGTGAATGAGGAACTCAGAACATTCACATTAAAGACAAAGCAGTTGGCAAGTTACGCTGTTCATTCTCAGCCAGACAGAGAAGCAGAGAGAGCTATCCACACTGTAGAGTGACAGACGTCTAAGAATGCAAACTGAGAATGAGCACTACTCAGTTACAGATTAATGGCATTGAATAATGGGTATCCATCAGCTGACTTCTTAACCAGGAGAAACCTTAAAATCAATGTACTGGCTTTTAAATGCAATCTGAATCAAACATAACCTCTAAAGACCGCAAGAAGGAAAAAGAAGTGGAGAAGCATCACAGCAAAAAGCAATAGATGTGGTACAATTCTAGACACACGACAAAAGTACTGGCAAATTTGAACACAGCACAGGAAGTCTGGTTAAGAGGTAGGACGTCAGAGACAATAATCAGCAGAGGAACAAATTAACCAAAATCTCATAGAACACCAGAAGGAACATTTAGAAGAATCACGAAGGGATTGATCTTATTTAAGAAATGAGGCAGAGTACAATGATGATAGAATGTGAGATAGAGATACCCTTACTACATTACATAATTTGCACAATGGTACAACAATTCCCGATGGGAAAAATCAACCTGAGTGTTGAAATTAAGTTCACCATATCGGAACATCAAATCCTACTTCCAGATCATCTCAACCCATGAGATTAACACTTTAAAAGAAACTGGGAGATGGAGATAGTGATGTTAATGGTCACAATGACTATGTCAAGCACGAAAAGTAAACTATTGGAATTATGTCTACCAAGCAACCTGGGAGGAGATAAAGTGTAATGGAAGAGGTAAACGGATGGGAGCTGATGATGTCACTCTGATATCACTCAGGGAGATTAAGAGAAGGCATCAATGTAGAAGTTACACAGAAGGAGAAAGGTCTTAGGCACTAAACTGGGGAGTTTGTAATTATTAACTTGGAATGCACAGTTGTAAAGAAAGAGAGTAACAGTACATCCAAAGTGAAAGTCCCTTATCCAAGGATTAGGAGTCAACAGCCTCATAGAGTGTGAGTGTAGACACCCACAGCTCAGACCAAGGAAATGTATCAAACTGGTAGGCTCACTGTTAGCCTAAGGCAAAGAATAAAGCAATACAGACATGTCCTTATTTGCCTCCTAGGTTAGCTAAAACTTTGCTGCCTATTTGAGACAGAAATAAGGTCTAAAACCTGTAGTTTAAACCTGTAAGAAGCAGAACTACTGGGGACAGCTGGATGATCAGACAGAAACTAGACGTTTAAGATCGGATTAGAAGTCAGATGGAAAAATGTTGGTGCATATAAAAGTGTTCGCGTGGTTGCATTAGGGGAGAATCATGCCTAACTAATTTGCTGGAGATTTTTGAAGAGAACAATGTTCTTGATGTGGTGTGCATGGTTTCCAAAAGGTATCTGATACAGTGTCACGCGACAGATTAATCTCGAAAATGATATGCAATCGAGTAAAAGCAATGGGATACAAAATTAACCAAGTGATAGGAAACAGACAGGAATGGTTACTGGAGAAACACAATAGGTCTGGCAGCATCTGTGGCGAGAGAAACACTGTGCAAGAGTTAACTTTGTGAGTCCAGTATGACTTTTCAGTAAGCATTGTAATGCTGGGCCCAGAAATAGGAAAATAACCAAATTTTTTCATACTTTGTCCCCCGGGTCCTTGAAGGGATGGAGGAGAACAGGATTCAGGGACAGGATATAAAGCAGAGGAAACCAAATCCTGTGCAGTAAAAATCAGAAACTGATGTTGGTGTGACATTGCAATCAACAGAGAATGCAGTGAAACAGGAAGCAGACTGGTGAGTACACTGGCAAGCTTTCAATTTAATCTCAATTAATCAACTATAAAATAAGACTTGACTGATTCATTAATATAAGAACTGAAGTGAATTTGATAATTTATCATTTAATTTAAATTAGTGCTCATTTCATCAATCAGATCTAGAGGTTAAGGTTAAAATTAAACAGTCATGAATAGTAACACCAAGGAAGTTTTGAATTTCTCAGCAAGTTATTACCAAAGACTTTTACGTAAGATAAATTAATTAGAAGCATTTTGGTTAAGCTCCAACTATAATTAAGTGACATCAGCATGGCAGAAGCAATGGAGTAGCTGGTAAGTCTTATTTAAGTTGCAAGTTAAATAACTAGAAGCAGGCAGCTGAGACCTATGACTAGTGCATCCAGACCTATGTGGGATCACCGGGGGCAATCTCTCGAGTAGCAGATACAGCAGGAAGCTGTAGCAGCTTGAGCTCATGTTCTCGAGCTGAGCTGCAGTTGGAATCACTGCAATGTTTGTGGATAGCATGTTATGAGCTAGTTTAAGGGTGTGCAGCAGGAACAGGTGACCTCCGAGAAGGTCCGGGTAGGTAATTTAAGAGACTCCTGATTGTACCTCGCACCCGATCTTGCTTGTATGATCTCTGCTTTATTGGGCTAATTTCTTCGACACTCAATATGCAACTAGTTCTAGCTGGAGAAAGTGATGCTTCCTCTGGGAAGTGCAACCAAGGAATTCCATTACCACCCCGCCCCCCCCCCCACCCCCCGACTCGTTCAGCTATGCAGGGATAAAGAAGGAAGTTTGTAAAATCAAGAGTGATACAGGATTTTTGATTGATTTATTGTCAGTTGGATTTTATAGTGAATAATACAGCGAAAAACTTCAACGGCCACAATCTGGCCATTTTGAATAGTTTAAGAATAAAAAGGATAATTGACCGGGGAACACAGTCATTTCTGCAACCACAGATTTAAATCAAAGATGGTATGTCACCTCTCTTGTTCCAGGGTCAAATCTGTAACTGAGCCACTGCAAAGGCTCCCCCGATGTGGAGGAGGGCTGCAGAGGGGTGGGGGAGGTGGTGAGAAAAACAACAAGCATTCAATGTCCACATCACCATCAACTCTGCCACTGACAGAAAGGTGCAGTCTTTCCGGCAGAGTTTAGGGAGCCAGGCGCAAAACTAGCAAATCAGATCACGAAGGTAGTTAACTCCAAATTTCTTCCAGCACCACACACAAGTGGGTATAAAAATATATGGATATGTAGACAGAGGACATGAATGTACAGTATTCCTTGGTGAGTTGGGGAAGGAGGGAAGACTTCCAGACATTGGGGTTATAACTGTTTGTGCTAGTGCGGGCGAGGGAAAGGTTGTGGAAGTGAGCTGAGTGACTGAATGGGCAAAGCAGAGGCCATGCAGAGTTAGTGGTGTGGGGGAATAGGATGGTGCAGAGAGAGTTGCAGGCGACAGTGAGAGTGGTAGAGAATGAGCCTTGGTAGGAGGGGGGTGTAGTGGCAGAGAGTCAGTAGGAGGTAGCAGAGAGGAGATGGTAGCACCAACCCTGCGATAGGGTTAGAGTCAATGTTAGAGTTAGAGTTAGGAGAAGGTAGTTCACCTTCCTCCTATACTGCCGGGCATTCTTCCAGGTGACTGACTGTGGACTGGCCATTCGGCAATCTCAGACTATACTGGCAGGGTGTTATGACATGCCCTTTTCTGCCAATTCTATGGAAAGGGGACTATTCCCCTCTGCATCACTCCTCTACCAAGACCTCACGGTCCCTGTTTACAAAGAAAGCTGCCAACTTCCCCTTACCTGCTGCGCTAAGAGCAAATCTCATGCACTGTGCAGGGCAGCTCCAGACTGACTATGCTTAACAGTGTGTGGAATAGCCCTCTTTATTCTAAGATTCTGTGCTCGATTCCCATCTTAAACATCAAAATCAAGATTTTGTTTGGAAGAAGAGTTACATTCGACTAGAAATGTTAAGTCTGCACAGCTGCTGCCAAACATGCAGAGTTTCTCTAACATTCTCTGTGTTTATTTGAGGTTGTTGCAGCAGGACAGGTCTGAGCGAGTGTTGCCCTGTTGGAATGGTGCTCTCCTTGGGATAAGAAGTTAAGCCAAGGTCACATCTGCCTGCTTGAGTGGATATGAAAGATCCCAGGTCATTATTTTTCGAAGAAAAACAGAAATTTCATTATCTACCATGTCCTGGCTAATATATATCCCTCAATGTCACTGCAATCCAGTTACTGGTGGATTCGGGAGATCTGCATCAGCCCTTCTGGCTGGCTGCCATGGACTCCAGGGTCTGCCCAGGCCATTGCCCCACAGGGTTGTGCTTCTTGACTGGCTGTGGGGCCTTGGTCCTCCTCCCCCTCCTTCGGCCAGGCAGCGAGTCAGTCGCAGATCGGCTCCCTGCATCCTCTCCTCACTGTCTGTAGTGCTGGTTCATGCCACAGGCATCCTGCATTGGATTATGGTTCCCTGCTGGTGGGGGTGCTGCAGGGTGCACAGCAGATTGGGGTGCTGGCTGCTCTGGTTCTGATGAAGTTCGCTAGCTCTCCTGTGTTGATCCATTGGCTGTGAGCTGCAGTCACCTGAGAAAGCCCTGCTGTTCCAACCTCCATCACCTGGAGGGACTTGGGCTTGGGTCCTGTTGAGATGGACAACGACTGACACCCATGTGTCTAGGAAACTGGCTGAATTGTTCTGTCGGTTGTTCCTTGACCAGTTCTTCAGTCATCAAGTTTGTTTGACTAGTTTTTCCAAAACCAGCTGTTCCTTGAGTAGTGGTTTCTTGGCTTTGATTAACTGTGTCTTCCTGCATTTTAAGAAAGAAGGGTCAGGTCAAAACATGCTTGAGGATGAGAATTATATGTGTCCTGCACTATTTGACACCACTTGTGCTGCAGAGTGGCTTGTAGCATATCTTTGATATTAAATGCTATACCTCCCGGACCATGCAGTTGAATGTAAGCAACATTTTCTTCAACCATGGTACAATATCTTATAATATAGTGACACTTGTCTCTGTATTGAGCTTAAAAGTAGTGAGACGTAAATATCTTCTTGCCAAAATGTCAAGTATGGATCAGTTATTTCTTCTAAGAATATTCCTGGCTTTTATTGTATTTTAGGATGTCTAACTCATCAATTTCTTTGTGTCAATAGCAAATTGCTCCTTGTTGCTCTGTGATAGTGTCCAACTTTAGCTCATTTCCAAAAGCCACAAATAATGCATTTTTTTGTTAGAAATAGAAGGGCACTGCTTTTACTTTGAGTTGCTTGCTCCATTGAATTGACAGTGACCATTAGTATCTGGTTTCTGTCCTACTTCCTGTATTTCTCTTAGGCAAATCTTTAAGGGTTTTGTACCTTACAAACTGAATGGATTCTGCTGATCTCTTGTGCTAAGGTTGATTTTCCACTTTTAGAATTGATCTGTGCTTTTAGATTTTTGCTTCACTCGTCACTAAAAATGGCTTTCTTCAAAGTCTAATCTTCTTTTAATTGTAATAACCCTGACAAAGTCTCATTAGCAAGTCCAACAACAATTCTATATCTTTTGAATTTTGACTTTAAAGTTTCATAATCAAATTTTAATCTAATCAGTAGAGATCATTAATATGTTTTTTATGGTTTCCCCAGGATACTGAACTCTTCAATTAAATTTCATTCTTTCAAGAACTTTATTTGTTCTGTTATTAAAGTAATTGTCAAAAGGTTGCAGAACTTCATCAAAGTATATTTGGTTCATTTTATCTCTTGGCAAGCTATAAAATAATCAGCTAGTCCCAAACAAATACAAAGATGCATTTCCATGCTCTGCTTCAGTATCAAGTTTAGAAACAATTTTTTTTAAGATTAGATTCCCTACAGTGTGGAGACAGGCCCTTCAACCCAACCAGTCCACACTGACCCTCCAAAGAGTAACTCACTCAGACCCATTTCCCTTTGACTAATGCACCTAACACTATGGGCATTTTAGCATGGCCAATTCACCTGACCCACACATCTTTGGCCAGTGGGAGGAAACCCACACAGACATCGGGAGAATATGCAAACTCCATACAGACAGTCACTCAAGGCTGGAATTGAACCTGGGACCCTGGTGCTAACCACTGCTCCACCATGCTGCCCAATGTTGCATCTAAAGAAAATGTTTCTCCAAGGTGTCCAATTCAGTATTCTATCCGGCCCATCTCTGGAATTATATCTTCTTAGAAATATTATTTCTGTAGTTGTGTCTTCTTAATGTAATTATTTAATTTACTTTAAAGGCTTTAAATATTACAGCATAGCATTCTGCTATTGCTGTACTGCTGTTCTGGAAACTTATGTGGTCAAAACTTTGCAAGTAAAATTCCTGATTCTCAACTTCGGTGAGTAAAATAAAACTTCTATCTTTCTCATGGTTTTTCTAATTAGTCCTGCTACTCATGGCCTTAATAAATGATTGTCATTTTCTTAAAGGCTTTATTAAATGAATCCCACTGCTTGTGGCTTTACTAACAATTCTTGTACTCTTAATAGCTTTATTAAATGAATTACACTCTTTACAGCTTCACAAGATAGTCTGGCATAGTTCTGTGGAGATTCCCACTGTCTGCAGCATTATTGGTACTTGCTATGGCATTTCTTTTTTCCCTGAATGTGTACAGTTTAAATATATCTTACCTGCCACCACTATCATTTAAACAATGGGTCTATCATCTTTTCTGTGGACTCAATAATTTCCTAGGTTCTTTCTTCTTTTCTCTTCTTAAGCTTCTACTTTAATCTATTATCACAATATTTTCGTTTTACGATGTTCCAAGTCTGCAAACTTCCTTTAAATTGCTTGCGTGGTCTTTGATTTCCTTTATGATAGCTATGCGTTGTGGTTCCCACTTGCTATGGCAATCACGCTCAATCTGAACTGCAGGTTCTTTGCTTAGTCCTAGCTTTCTGTTAGCTGTAAACCACACCACTGTCTTTGTAAAACTCACCAGAGATTCTGAAGCATTCAATATTCATTTTCTCTTCAATGAACCTCAATTTGGGGCCATCTCTGCAGATTGTCTGTACTCAATATAATCTGTAACTGTCCACGCGTTACTACTGTTCCAGATCTGGGGAGTTTCCAAGGTCAGCGAGTCTCTGACCAGCTCTGAAGTGTCTTTATTTACTGTCAGCAGTAGGTTCTACCTTGTACAATCACATGGTGAGATTCTTTTCTACAGGCTTCTTGAATATTCAGTTCTTTCAGCTGGTGGCTGTCTGCTCAAACATCTTCTTAGATTTGTGGCTGGAGAATCTTCAGATCTCTAAGGCTGCTCAGTCCTGTTTGTAGTCCCATATAAATGGAGACTGCACTGCCTGCTAGTGTCTCTCAACTTGTGAATAATGTGCTGATCTCCAATTCCCACTAATCCTAGGCTTGTCACACATGTTAAAGACTTAATTAAATTTCTAAATATTTGCAGTATCCCTTTCTGATGAACACTGAACAGATTTCTGCTAAACAAGAAACTACTATTAATTAAAAATAAATCAGTTCTAATTGCAGGCAAAATGCAAATTATCCCGTTTTTATCCATATACAGACAAACAAAAGATATAGGTGTTGTGGATGGAGAAGTACGTTATTTGGGGATCACAGTTCAGTAACAACAGTCTGCAGGATTCATTGAGGTGTCCTTCTGCTCCTTCAAATCCCCTCAGTTCTTTTTTGAAGACACAGGGCAGTTGATACACTAATTGC
This sequence comes from Chiloscyllium plagiosum, assembly GCF_004010195.1. Classification (NCBI taxonomy): domain Eukaryota; kingdom Metazoa; phylum Chordata; class Chondrichthyes; order Orectolobiformes; family Hemiscylliidae; genus Chiloscyllium; species Chiloscyllium plagiosum. The sequence continues at coordinate 9,518,051 of NC_057714.1, read as the reverse complement.
TCAATCTCTCAGCCACTGGTTAAAATAAGTATCTTATAGGCAAATGGTGAATGAAAGTAACTAGCTAACTTCCAAATCCTGTCTCTTCTCTGCAAGGAAAGAAGATGTTGTTTGTTTTAGATTCTGAGAGTTTACTGCTGCTGTTGTTCATACACATGCAGTCCACGACCTGGGAGCCAATCAGAGAATTTGGTCACTTCTGCACCAACCAATCAATCTCTGGGCAAAGCTGCCCCAAACATGCACATAGCAGTATCACTGATGTCCAGCAACCCTCCCTTACTCCTTCAACAGGCAACAGTGTAAATACAGTTTACATTGAGTTCCAGTAATCTGTTTTAAAGCGGCAACATTTCCTTACACAGTTTCCTTAAAGCAGTATCCTTTTCGAATTTTGATCCATCACCCAAAATAAAGAAATATAAAAAACACGAGGAGATGAATCTTATGTTCTTTTGACTGTGTCACTTGCATTAAGTATTTTTGGATGGTTTCTACTGTGAGGCCTAGCAAGATCTCCTGCTGCATCTCACCAAACTCACTTCATTACCCTGTTCCAATGGCATTTCTCATCTCACAGTTATCATGTGTATTCCCAGAGCACCTTGCCACTCCCAGGATATTCAAGAACTGACCAGAATCCTTGGTTGCACTGCACGCTTCATTATATTTGCCACTGACATAGTAATCCAAAGAGAATTGGCACCTTGCTTCGCCAGTAGGGACCTGGAGGTCCTGCTGAATGGGAGGGTTGGGCGGTAAGATTTTCTCTTCCCACAAACAGGCTATGCCAGCCTTTTTCTGAGGTGCCTCTTGGGTCACTTGCACAGGACACATTCCCACTTGTGCCACTCTCAGTACCTGCCTCTTTCTCATTCCAAGAAGCAATCTCCTCTTAATAGGATGATTCAATGTGGGTGATGGGCTGCCCAACATTAGGCTTCTCCTTCTTTTGTGGAGATGAGTCTGACTCTGACTGGTCCAAGTAGCTGAAGATCTGTCTGGGAGCCAGTGGACTGACAGAGGTCGCCCTTGTCATACATGCCGGGGCACCCTGTGTTAAGATTATTCCACTTGACTTGGCTGAAGACTGCTGACAACCTTGGTTGAGGGAGCAAAACATAAGATGTCAAGGCAAGACAATGCAAGGTAAGGATGTTATGTCCTTCCATAGAAACTCAGTCTGACTTTTCTTTTGTCAGTTATATAAATGATTTGGATGTGAATGTAGGAGGTATAGTTAGTAAGTTTGTGGATGACACCAAAATTGGAGGTGTAGTGGACAGCAAAGAAGGTTACCTCAGATTACAACCGGATCTTGATCAGATGGGCCAATGGGCTGAGGAGTGGCAGATGGAGTTCAATTTAAATAAATGTGAGGTGCTACATTTTGGAAAGGAAAATCAGGACAGGACTTATGCACTTAATAGTAAGGTCCTGGGGAGTGTTGCAAAACAAAGACACCTTGGAGTGCAGGTTCATAGTTCCATGAAAGTAGTGTGGCAAGTAGATAGGATAGTGAAAGCGCGTTTGGTATACTTTCTTTTATTGGACAGAGCATTGAGTATAAGAGTTGGGATGTCATGTTGCAGCTGCACAGGACATTGGTTAGGCCACTTTTGGAATATTATGTGCAGTTCTGATCTTACTCCTATAGGAAGGTGGGTTGGAGGATTTGAGCAACAGGGAGAGGCTGAACAGGCTGGGGCTGTTTTCCCTGGAGCGTCGGAGGCTGAGGGGTGACCTTATAGAGGTTTATATAATTATGAGGGGCAAGGTGAATAAACAAAATCTTTTCCCTGGGGTGGGGGAATCCAGAACTATAGGCATAGGTTTAAGGTGAAAGGGAAAAGGTATAAAAAGGACCTAAGGGTCAACGTTTTCACACAGAGGGTGGCGTGTGTGTGGAATGAGCTGCCAGAGGAAGTGTGGAGGCTGGTACAATGACAACATTTAAAGGGCATCTGGATGAGTATATGAACTGGAAGGGTTTAGAGGGCCGGGTGCTGGCAGGTGGGACTAGATTAGGTTAGGAATCTGGTCGGCATGGACAAGTTGAACCTAAGATGCTACTTCAGTGCTGTACAGCTCTATGACACTATGAGTCTATGACTGAGTGCTGAAAGATCAAGTGAAAAGAATGGAGATGCAGTCTAGATCAGTCTCTGAGCACACAGTTTCCTTGGCGCAGCATTAGAGTGATAGTTGTTGGTTAAGACAACTGCATCATGAAGTTCAGAAGTGTCCTGTACGTGGACTGGCAATGTGTCATGAGGGTTCTTTGAGACTGGTACATGTCGGACACCAACGTGTGTGGACATGGAGTGATTACGGTTGGTGGTCAAGGATCATGGCCTGAGAAGATGTTGCCCAGTAACCAACATGGAGGTTCCTTGGAGCAAGCAGTTAGCTGAAGTCTCCAGGTTTCCATTCAGACCTCCATGTTGGGAATTCTTGGCATCTAGTTTGTTTGGTGTATTTGGAAAGAAAGGAAGTAGCATATTAATGAGGCAAGATGTACATTTCATAATGTCATTAACAAGCAATAATCCTCTGAATACATAACTCCCTCACTGCCAAGTGAGAATCTCACCGTGGCATTCAGCAGATGCAGCAAGTTGCTCCTGATATTGACAGAGGCCTTGCCAGACTTCTCACACAATTTTACCACAAATCCTGCCATAGACCACATCTCGCAGGCCACTTGTAGATAAGTGTTATTCAAACTCAACCTCTAACTGAAAGGCTATGGCCTCTTGACCTTCGATGTTTGAAACCACAAAGTATAAATCCGTTTCAAATTGTTCGGTAACACAGTAACCCTTTCACCTGAAGCAAGAAGAGAATTAAAATCAAAAGTCTTGACTTGCAAGGTTACTGATGAAATCTGAAGGTGCTCATCATACTTTTAGTTAGAAATCACACAACACTAGGTTATACTCCAACAGGTATATTTGGAAGCACAAGCTTTCGGAGCACTGCTCCTTCCTCAGGTAGCTAGTGTCCTATGATCCTGCACTTCTAGCTACCTGATGAAGGAGCAGCGCTCCGAAAGCTAGTACTTCCAAATAAACCTGTTGGAGTATAACCTGGTGTTGTGTGATTTTTAACTTCGTTCACCCCAGTCCAACACTGGCACCTCCACATCATGGATACCCATTAGTGTCAAGCCAACAATAGTCACTTCACCAAAGAAGTGTATTATTTTCATGTCTTCCTCTTCTTCCCCTTGTTAAATTTTGTCGGATTCTCTTTTGTTCTGAGGTGATCAGCTTGATTTATTTCAATAATATTTCTTGCCTTAGCTGTTGAGAGGGGAGGTGGAAGAGCAAGACGTGCATACCTGGACCATTAGAAATTTGAAAAAGAGGAGATTTGACATGTGAGAAGGAGGACCTGCAAGAAAGAGGATTAGTTATGAACATTTTCAATGAACAATTTACTGCTGACTATGGGTTCAGTCTTGGTCACTACAATGAAGCTCTCACTGTCTCTAATTCCCTATCAGTTAGGTGTTGCTGTTGATAATGATGTGTTATTGTAAGGAAGAGGGAGGCGATGCATGTGGTATCATGGTTATGCAAGCTGTTAGATACAGGTGTGAAGCTCAGAGAAATGCTCAGTGTGTGTGTGAGAGTGAGGTGAGTTTATAAATGTTAAGAATTAGTTGTGATTGATTGGTAGGTGAATGATGTGGGTGTGTTGTATAAAGCAGTATCTGAGATATATCACTGACTTTGCTCACTCATGTGAGGGTATTGAACTTGTTGTAGCAATGCATCAGAACAGCTCACTGTGTTAGTTTCCTGGCATTGACTACCACAGCAATCTGGATCCACTACCTTTGCAGAGGATGACTGGAGGGCTAACTTGCCTCTGTGGATTGATGACATTTCTCCTGCTCTTTAACTCACACACCAAAGCCAATAGTGAAGCATCAGAAAATCTTGGAGCCTAAGTTCTGCATTTTGTGCCATTCTTGTGCCTTTCCTGGCTGAACGTCACTTTCACAATAACTTCCAAATCCAGCTCCAAACAAAAGCCACCTCCCCTTTAAGAGGCATGCGCAAGCTAACTTTAACTCACACCATCCTCATCTGTTTGGGCACCTCCTCTTCAGGCATGCAGCCACTCAATGACTTGCTTAGTGCCGGCTCCTTCCTCCAATCATTAAAGAGCAGGTAGTGTGATGCTTGTTTCTGATAGTGGTAGCAAGCAATGGGCACAGGTTAATCATTGTGCTCTTTCTCAGGTTCTTCCTAACTTCCTTAAATCTGTAATTACCAACAATGGGTGCTATCAAAGCGACAGTTGTGCTAAATTACACAATTTTAAATCAAACATAACGAGTTTATAAACAAAATGATGCAGACGAGTGTAATATAAGGTGGTAGGAGTGAGCCATGCAGCCTTTTGAGTCTGGTCTGCCAGGCAATTAGTTAATGTCTGATCCTCAACCTCAAGTCCATTTGCTTGACTTTCGAAACGTCTTGGCTAGAGTGTGGGTGCAGGATGAAGCTAACCCTATGATGAAATTCCCTAATGGCATGGACACTTGCCTTGTTGCTTTGCCCTATGTTTGATGTGCACTAGTGCTCTTCCAGTTATACAATACTTGCTTCTCTCTCTCTCTTTCTTGAACCAAGAGAGGTGCCCAAGGTCCCTGATGACTATGAATTATTCCTCTATTTTTTCCTATCACTTGATTCCATTACAATCCAAAACTTTATCCATCTCAGTCTTGAATGCATGCAATGTCTGAGAACCCTTTTGGCTTTAGACTTCCAAAGACAACCTGCTGGTAAAGAACCTCTTGCTCAACCTCTCATCCTGAGGTTAACTCCCCTGGTTTTAGACTCTTCAACCAGGGAAACAGCCTCTCACATTCTTCTCTCTCATGTTCTCTCAGCATCATCTTAAAGCTGCCATGTTTCATCAATTACATTATATGGCAAAGCAATTTATTTTCCAAACATTCATCTCGTCAACCTTTTGACATTTAAGCTCCTACAAATGGAGATGGCTGACTCATGCTGTCACTACTGTTTACTGTACCCTGACACTAGTACTCTGATTTGAAGTAGTTAAAATCTCAAGGCTAATGTCCACAAGGAAAGATTTGACCAAAAATTATACTTTTGCATCAACAACATGCTTAATTTTGAAACTGAATACAAGATGTTCATAATATTTGGTTCTTTATCAAATTTATTTTTCGAGTCAGTATTAAAATTTCATAAAACACTTGATGGGTTTAGTAGTTTAAAAGATAAAGCGATATATTGGATGGCAAATGTGTGGAAGTAGCCCTAAGCTACGTTATTGAAAATGGAAAAGACATTAAAAAGCTTCTTAATGATGCCCATTCACATGCTATCGAAAATGAATACCATGTCGAAGCCTTGACAGTCCATTAAACATAGGATTGCGGATGTGTGCAAAGCCTCATCTTCCCGCTGGCATTTTGACATATTTATGGTGTTTGCTGATGGCTGACTGTTTGCTCTAGTTCACCATGTCCTGCCAACAGCTTATCTGTCTAGTGAAGGTGACAGTTTGTCCAGGTCTTTTCTCGGCAGCTCTGGGCTAATGTTTGACCCTCGCTGCTGAGATCTAATGTGATTAGAAGCAGCTCCTGTGTCCACAAGATAAAAGTAATCCCACACTGAGGATGACGGCTGTGAGGAAGCACAAGGGAGGCTGTCAATGTTCCTGAGGCTGACAGCCCCTGCGGAGCTGCCCTAGTGCTACTGAAGTGCCAGCAATTCTTCAATTTGGCATCTGGTGCTCTGTAATTGTCAAGTGGCATTGTCCTACTTGTAAGAGACTCTAAAAGCTGATTTTGTTTGTCTTTGATTAAACACCTCTGTTAGGTAGAATGTTCCTGGAATCAGCGATAAAAGCAAATACTACATGTTGGAGGTTGTACCATGTTTCTTCATGGTTATTCTCATTGCACTCATGCCTTCAGCTAATGGAGCTCCCAATGTCAGCTTTAGTTGGCACTTAATGCAGAACAATCTGTTTCTGCAGGTCTGTGATTGCTGCTAAACATCGATAACAAAGCAAAACTCTGTGCCTATTTCCAGCATGTTCTGTTTGTCTGTTCTTATAGATGTAAATAAATTGTTACTAATAACTTTATGTTGTGCATGGACAAATTTTGCGGCTACAACCTGTTATTTAAATGAAAGTGCTTTTTAGGTTACAACAATAAGAAGGGATGCAATGACTGAAGGTGCTGTGAAATCAGAGGACTAATAGCACGGTGAATATGGGGAATGTTTGGACAGTATATTTGGATCTACCCCTTCCAGTAAACATTGTATATGTCGTCTTCAATCAAATTATGCAGAATTAAATAGAAATGTCACAGAAGGCAGGCTTTGGCTCCCTAAATAAAATGAGGTGCGTGTAGCATCTGTAAGAAAAATACAAACACCAGCTGTCCAATAAAGGAGGAGGAGGTAGCTTGTTTATTGTTGTGGTGATAGAACACTGATTCTACTGAGTGACTTGATTAATGGCCGGGCTTTGGCCTGTCACTGAGTTTTGTCTTCGTCAAGAAAAATGAAGCTCAAACACCTTGTAGAGGGTGTCCTATTGATGCAAACTGCTCTCGTTTGCCATTGTCTGTCACCGCTGATGGATAGTGCAGCAGATTGATTGGCCAGTTTCAACAGCCATCCATCAGCATCATCTTCAGGGATTACAATTCAGAAGGTATTTTATTCTATTACGATGATCTGATATTTACCTCTCAGTGCAAGAGAAAAAAAAAATCCAGAAAGAGAAAACATTTGCAATCAAAACACTGAATGGAGGAACTGATAAAAGTGCAGAATTTTTTGCAAGTTTTTCGACAAGCAGAATAGATTTTCTTTATCCTCCGAAGGTCATTGGAAAATCCGGATCTGTTTGGAGGTGTAAGAGGTGGATAAATGCTCATATATAAACAATTACAGCTTTAGACTAAGAATGGTTCAGAAATTTCTAATTAAAACAAACTTAATCATGGAAATCAGCATGGTTTTACACCCTGGTGGAACAGGCCTGCTCCCTTCACATCGCCAGGTTGAAATCAGTTTCGTTGGAACAAATGTATAGGAGTTGGGACGCAATGTTGCAGCTGTACAGGACATTGGTGAGGTCACTTTTAGCATACTGCATTCAGTTCTGGTCTCTTTGCATGCTGTAAAGCTGGCAAGGATTCAGAAAAGATTTACAAGGATGTTGCCAGGGTTAGAGGGTTTGAGCTATAGGGAGAGACTGGAAAGACTGGGGCTATTTTCACTGGAGCGTTGGACACTGAGGGGTTACCTTACAGAGGTTTATAAATCATGATGGGCACAGATAGGTTAAATAGCCCAGGTCTTTTTCCTAGGGTAGGGGAGTCCATAACTAGAAGGGATAGGTTTAAGGTGAGAGCAGAAAGATTTAAAAGGGACCTGAGGGGCACCATTTTCACACGATGGTGGTGCGTGCATGGAACGAGGTGGGGGAGGCTGGTAAAATTACAGCACTTAAAAGGCGTCTCGATGGGATAGATGAATAGGAAGCGTTTAGAGGGATATGGGCCAAATGCTGACAAATGGGACAAGGTCAGTTTCGGATATATGGTCAGAGTGGATGAGTTGGACTGAAGGGTCTATTTCTGCGTTATCTAACTCAATGACTCTATGAATCAAATACTTGATCGTACCTGGGGAGAAGGGCCAGAATCCAACTTTTATGCTACAAAGTGTTCCAAATTGTGCTAAGAACAAGCCTATAAATGAATATATCTCGTATAAGACCACTGCTAATCTGACCTGAATATGGCTTTAAAATACTTTTGATTTGCATTGTAGCTTGAGGCCTCAGCAGCTATGGATGAACAAAAATTCAAATGAATTTCCCTTTGCTGGTGTATTTTAATATCCTTTGATTTTAGCTTTCCTACAACCATGAAGTCACGCTGCAATAATCTGTGTTTTTTCATGTCACAGCACTGTTGATGAAAGGACAGAACAATTGAAGAAAAACATGTGTTCAACGCATTAATGGGTTCCATGCATGTAAGGAATAAGTGTGTCAATTATGAAGTTGTACCAGAGAAAGTAACAGGGAAATTGAGACTTTGGGTAGCACAGTGGGTTAACACATTATATTTTCAGCTTGGAGGAGTCAATTGTAATTAACAACAGGGCGCAGGCACTGGCAGCTGGCACTCATGGGTTGCTGAAGGCCTGCACAGGGCAGGCCAGACTGACAGGCTCAAAATTTCCCTCTCTCTTCCCTCTGTTAAACAAAATAAGGAAAATACATTGCACAACATAAAAATAAAACAGAAATCATTGTACCTCCCAAAATATAACACAGAAAGATTGGATTGAATAAAGAAAGAGAGGATACTGGAAGTGATAAAACTAGTTTTAAAAACTTGCTGATAAAACCACACTCAGAAATTTTATACGATTAAGTTAATTGTTCACATGCTCATAAGCATTCAAGAAGGATTGAAGAGCAGTAAGGAACATTATCTTATATGTTATATAGGACACGGGAGTTTAAGGTTGTTAAGCAAACATCACAGTGAAAGCGATATATGAAATTCTCTGTGTCATAAGAAATGGCATAACAACGTTTAGGCATTCATACAGACTAGAATGAAGAGAACTTATCACTTCATGATTGAAATTGAAAAGGTGAGCGAGGATAAGGAATTAGTACAATTTGGGCACTTCAATCCGATGGAAATAAATTGGGATTGCTGACATGTAAATGACATTGGACTCCAAAATCGAATAGTGCCTGACCCTAACCATGGTACATTGCGCTGTTAAGGAAAGTAATGTTCTTCTGAACTTGTTCTTGTGGCTGATTCCAGAACCTATTCACAAAAATTCAAATGGAAGTCACCCATATCTCAATAAAAATTGAACAAACAGAGCATATAATGATTGGTGAAGGCTTAGGAAATTCGGCACAAAGACTTCTTATCAATTTATTTTAGATGCACCATAGAAAGCATTCTATCTGGATGATTCACTGTGTGGATTGACAACTACTCTTCTCAAGACCACAAGACACTACAGAGAGTCGTGAACACAGCCCAGACCATTACACAGATCAACGTTCCATCCATGAACTCCATCTATACTTCCCACCGTCTCAGGAAAACAATCCAACATCATCAGCATTCCCTCACACCCAGGTATATTTTCTTCCACCCTCTTCTGAAGATATAAATGTTGGTATACATGTATGAGTACATTCAAGAACAGCTACTTCCCTGCTGTTATTAGGTTTCTAAATGGACCTCTCAAATTTAATGTTGATCTTGCTCTCTGCGCACCTTCTCTGCAGCCGTAACATTGTATTCCTCTCTCAGTTCTACTACCCCATGCACCTTGCATGGTATGATCTGCCTGTACTGGATGCACTGTATGTAGGTACATGTGATAATAATAAATCAAATCAAATAAAGGAAGAAAGGATATTGAATGTGCTCAAGCTTTCAGGAGGAAAGGATAATTGAACTCCAAGCTGGAGCTGGTGCCAGACATTGTGTGATAACATTCAGTCTGACTGAACATGGATAGAGGACCTTTCCCAAATACATAAAGTTAAAGTGGTACACTCCAGGAGGAAGATCCCTGAAGTCAGTGGAGGCAGGAGTACACTTCTACAATTTGGCCCAATCTCGTCTCCCTCATTCTTGGCCCCTTTTCCATCCCTCACAGTAGCGTTTGCTGGTCTTGCAGCTCGCCTGTAGCCCAAACACATTGCTTCAGGATGAATGCTTGATATTCACCGTTTGCCAGTAAATCTCAGGCCTGGGTGCTAGAATAAGCAATCAGTTGTAAGTACATTAGAGAAAATTAAAAACTCTTTGGGAATTACTTCAGCTTTTGACACTGAGAAAAAAACAACTTATAATAGCAAAGCAACAGCTCTGTTTCCACCCTTTGTGAACAGAAGGGAAAAACATGGGAAAAAAGCTGCTTTTGCCCACTTTTGGTTCACTGATGTAAATTACCTTACCCAATAGTAACTAGAATATTCCAAGAATGCAGATTTCTGGATAAGAAGGGCAACTTAAAAAGGTCAGGACTGTCTGACCGGAGCTGAAAGGGTTATTTTGACCTAATAGAAGCTGACAAAATTATGAAAAGTCTCTGGTCAGTTAAATATTAGCCAACCTTTTCCATTAATTGGCAAGTCAGTAACAAGAGGGAACAAGTTCGCAATGACCTGAAAAAGAGTTGCAGGGGAAGTTAGGGAAAAAGAATCCTTACACAGCGCATGACTAGTCTGTGAAAGTCTCTGTTAGCTAGGAATTAGAAATCATAAATTATTTTAAAATCGACATAAAGGTTGCTTCAAAATATAAGGGGGCAAAAGAGTGGGGTTAGATTGGTCACTGAAATAAAGTACCGGAGTCAACTAGATAAACTAATTGGCCTGTTTCTACAGCTCTTTGGATTAGATTTTACAATTTTCCGTGGGGTAAGGGAGGCAAATCCAATAGCGCATGTTTCCTCCGACACCTGCCCCTGCCATTCCCAGACTTAAAGTTGAGCGCATTGTGGCCAATTAGAAGCAATCTGGGGAGAGTGAAGGTGACAGGAAGGAGAGCTCCCTGCCAAATCAGGTCTTCACTGAGAGACAGCCAGTGAGGATGAGGTCAGGCCATGAACCGGATATCAGTTGTCCCCAGTCACAAATTTAAAGGCATCTTGGCACAGGTTGTTCGCGAACATGCACGAATTTGTCATTCAGATAAAGACACTACAAAAGGGATCATCACCTACATTGCAGCAGTAGCTGGTAAGAGCATGTCTTTTCATTGTAGTGACATTGCAGTGTCATGTTCAGCAGCTTTAGCAGGAAGGGAAAAAAACCATAGTGTTATGGCTAGCTCTATAACTCCCTCACGGAAACTTTGTTCTGAGGAAAACTGGGAGAAAATAAAGAAAGGAGCACGGAAGGAATATGCATTGGAATAATTTTGGAAGCCTCATAGGATTTGGAGAGAAGTGTGCGTCTGAGTTTGAAGGGGTTGAGGCCTAAATATATGGATCATACAGGCTCCCTCTGGGCAGCCTCATTGGTGCCTCACTATTGACTCAGGAACAAGTGGCATTGGTATTGAATCATTAAAGAAATCAAGAAAAGGCACATACAGCAAAGATGGTCTCATTGAGAAAATTAAACATTGCTTATTAAATTTCCAAATAAGGGACTTAACGTATCTCTCTGGCATTCAGGCACCAGCTTCCATGACTAGATGGCACAGTTCACATCTCTCATCATCAGACTCTTCCTCAAACACCTTGTGAGAGGATGCAGCTCACTTTATTACATCATAGTCTGCCAGCGCTGCCTCATTATGGACTCCCAGCTTGTGTAACACTCAGCACACTACACCCATGGGTGATATTGAGCGGGAGAATACTGCATTGTACCACTTGAATGGACCGAACAGTGTAGCCTCATTTGGAGCAGAGCAGCGGTCAGCCTGATTGTCGCTGTGGAGCTCTCATTGGACTGCTTCTCAGCCTGTGTGAGCAGACATCTGACTGGGGTCACCAACCATCAATGGAGTGGATATCCTTTGTCTCCCAGAGGCCAGTCATCCATAGGCTCTGGTGGAAGAAATATCCCTGTAGGAGTCATCATGCTCCCATGGAACCATGGAGTCATCAGCAGAATCTGCTGCCTATGGTCTCAGACTAGCTGCACACAGGTTCAATGGAATCTTTTTCTGGTGACAAAAGCTCCTGGTTGTCCTGATTCTGATTTAGGTGGTACATCAGTTTCTCTGTTTCCCCCTCCTTCCTTCCTCACCAATAAAGGAATCTCCTAAAGAGCCATTCCACACATGGGGTACAGTGAGTTCCACATGATATACTGGAGGCCTCAAGAAGCACTGGAGTGCCATCAGCCGACACCCCCTCTCTTAATGAAGATCTCAGAGAAATAAAACTGTAAATGAAAAACACTTACAAACACACTGATCCACAACAGCGGTTCTGTGAAAATCAACCTTGGTTCCTCTCACAACCCTTTTGATCTGTCCTTGCAACGGCACTTTCATGTGAATCACTCCCGTCAATTTCTCGTCCATCTGGTGAGAAATGGAGTGGACTGTGTAATATTTCAATTGATTGCCTTGTTAACAAATTGAACTGCCTGATAAGTTGATTTTCAAAAATGGGGAGGGTGGGTGTCTGATTTCAACATTGACCAACATCCATATTATCACAGACTGGCATGATGATGTTGGGTTGACAAAGAAATCTTATCACATGGAACTTTACATCAGAGTTAGGGGAAATGGGGTCCAATGGATCCAATGAGGCAATATTGAACCGAACCCTGTGATCTTGTAAAGAGGATCTCATTTTCCAAAAGATCTTTAATATTAGAAAGTATTTTAGAAATAAAGTTTGGTGAGTATCAAGTGTTTAGTGTGGATGAATAGCTGGCATAAGGGATGTGTCTTCATGAAAGGGAGTTTAGTTGAATTAATATTTTGTGGGAGGAGTTACGCTGTATTGTAGACTTCTATGCTATTATACATAAATGACTTGTGTTATCAGATACAGTGCAAGTGTTTTCTAAATGATACAAGCATCAACATGAATTCAACATGGAAGAAGAGCAGTCCTGAATGCACGCATATTTCAAATTGTTCAATCTGTTGCACTGATTTATGCAATCCTGCCAGGGTACATTGACGTAATTACCACAGAAACCCAGACTGCACATGTCTAACTGTCATAGCACAGGAAAAAAGAAGCAATGAACATTTCAATAAGAAAATGATATTGTGAGTTAGTGGAGCACATTGTTGCAGCCTTGAACTTCCACAGATACTCCCAATATCCAGTTATAACTTTGGTGCAAAGCTAACGGAAAACGTAGAGAGATTGAATAAATAATCATTTACGGTGTTTTTCCAGGAATTTTCCTGGTTACAGTAGGTTATTGCAAGAACCCTCACTTAAACTGGAAACCTGCACACATTAAGAACAAAAATATGAGGCAGGGTAATTCATAGGTGGGATCAAATTTGCATTTGTATAGAATCCTATCATATCATCAGCACACCCCAAAATACATTGCAGACAATGGCTTTCTTTTATAATATCAGCCATGTAAATTTACATTCCTCACATAAACAGGGTGCTAGGAAGCTAAACAGTTCCACTATATGTTGTTCTTTATTCATGCAGGATCGGTCAGGAGCCTGATCTGACAAGAGCTTTCACCTTTGAGTTTCACACATTTAATGATCATACACATTAGACTGAGCCCTTTGGGTGATATCAGTCCTGATGGTGTTGCTTTCTAGAGTTCCTTTTCTGTAGTACCCATCCATGCGTAGCTTGTTTTAGTGTTTTCAAGCTATTCACAAAGCTTTCCAGGTTTTAGACCCTGTTAACCAGGTCTCACTTTGTCCCCATGAACTCCTGTCACCTGTTAAAAAAAACTGATCTTCTAAGAATTATTTGCTTCTTCTCCTCTCAAGAATTTTCTGCTTTGCTCTTTCTCAATCTGTCTGTTTTCCCTTTGTAAGGGAAATTAAAATGAGAGGAAATTAAAATGCCCTTTGTACTGAGGTATCCGTGGTTCACCATCCTGAAGTCCAAAATCAGCAGAGCCCGCGGCTCCATGTTCAAGGGTAGAGACGTCTAGAGTAATCTGTGACCAGTTTCTGCTCATGGGTTGTGATGAGCCCATTTATAGACATCTTCTGCAAAGTTTTGAAACATTTCTGGATCACGTCCTGCATTTTTATTTGGGCTACTCCCTATGTCTGGCCTCAGTTGGACTTCTCTGTAAGAACATGGCATCAAGTGACACTGCACCAATAGCATGGAATACTGATCATTCAATTACTATTCCCTTAAAATGGGTATTTAGATATTTGTACATCTGTAAAAATTGATACAATAAAATATTATCCTCAAAGGTTGAATTTTGAAAAGATTGTTCTACCTGGTATAACATTTAGCTTACAAAAATGACAGAATTTGTCAAAAGTTGACAAATCACGGGTCTTACTCATGAATGATAGTTTGACTGATTAGTTCTTCACTCAGCATCACGACTCCACTTCTTGAAGAAACAGCTGTCCAAATTGCTCCTCTGACTCACAATATAATTTTCTTATTGAAATGTTCATCGCTTCTCTAATAGTAATATATGTGCAGTGCAGGTTTCTGCTTGGTTGTGTTAATTGCATCAGTGTAATCTGGCAGAGTTGAACAAACCAGTACAACAGATCAAAAAAAAATCAAAGCCACTTACACTCATGTTTTCTACAATCTTTTACATTGTTTAATGATCCAATTTGCCAGATTAGTATTACCTACAAAATTGGCTTTGACAATATCATGAGGATACCCCTCATTGTGTTGGCTTGGGGGGCCCTGAGATTGTACCCGTTTTCTTTGAAACATCATGGGAATGATCCGAATCAATCATGGGAACAATCCATAAACTCAACTAGTTCCTCATTGTGTTACCACTGGTTGCATTATATGAGTAGATCCAGAATATAAGAGGACATCATTTTCTTGGTACTGAAACTCAAGCCTCAGCAGACAATTTGATCACCTTTCCAGCTACAAAATGTTGTAGTTGCATTGTAAGTTTTTTTCAATGTTATCGCCCAGATGTAGCTAAATGTGAATGGGGGAAATAGAACAGAAACACACAACAATGTTCTATGCTAGTGGTAATGTAGCTTTAAGAATCTGATCTCCAAAGCCTCACCAATTGATTTGTCATGCAGTCACTTTTTGATATTGAGGTGGAAGCTGGAAATGAAGCTAACCAGCGAAAGATGAATACTTTACAAGATAAGAAAGAAAAATGTGGAAACACACTGCAGCATTTATGGAGAGAGGAAAATTGTGTTACCACAAATCCTCTACATCTGCAAGATCCCGAATTGCAAATTTGCCTATTTGCGCTAAAAGATATGTAAGAACTAAAATCAACATGTGCTGGTGAAAATCGTGTATCTGCAATTTTTAATCTATTTTAATGAACTCCACATTCACAAATTTCATCATTCGCAGAGGTTCTCAGGAACAGAGCCCTTGTGATATGGAAGAATTACTATAATACCTTTAGTCACACTTAGAAACATAGATTTGCCAGCAAAACTCAACAGATAGTGATTCAATGTGAGAACCTGAGGGATTCTGCTTCCTGTCCCCTTCACACCTACTAACCCAATAACCAAGTGTCTACCCCTAACGCTGTTCATACTGAAATTTGTTAGCACAGATCAGAGACTGAATCTGTCTCAGAGGGTACCTAGTGCACTTGTCTAGGAAGCTTAGGAATGCTTGTCAAATCTCCCTAAGTGCAGATCATTTTACTGATCATTGTCAAATATGCATCACCTAAGTGATTTACAATCGTGACAAATTATTCCGATATCCATTGAAAATGGCAACAATCAATCAATGTGTGGTGAGGATTGTATTGCAAAGATCGAAATATGTTGTCACTCTGGTGCAAACACAGACACATCTATTTCTCGTTGCTGTGCAAATTACTATGAGAGGAGTTTGAGAGGTTGAAAAATGAAAACAAGCAAAAATGACTGAAAAGAAAATCAATTAAAGTAATTCCAAGAAATCAATGGTGAGAAAAGAAACAAAATGTAATGTGATCTACGTAAAGAAAAGAAAGCCCGCATGGATGTGGGGAAAATAAGTAACTGACGGTGATGAGGAAGTAATTAAGACATTTAAATAAGGAATAATATATGCAAAATAAAGGTGATATTAATTTCTATATTAATCACGGTAAAGATTTTGGTCACTGCCATGACAAGGTTTGTGTTTAAATGCATTGTCTGCAGGGTTATAAGTTCAACTCTCACGTGGGATACAATTGATTTTATCATCAATCGTACTCCAAAAAAAACTATTGAGTATAGTCCAAGAATCTAATAATAGAAGATATTGACGTAAAATTGAGATTGCACGCTGTTTACATGTTTCTTCTTGATATTTCATTCTGATTTTTGGCATTGTGCAATTATATATTGCCTTTGTAACTATATCTTCTAATTGTACAGCTAGGATATGGAGAGATGAAATATGTCATCACAATAGCAAAGTAATTTCTTGTTGCTTGTCGCACTCTTTTACCAACTTTCTGAAGGTGTTACAGTTTTCCCTCCAGTTTTGTTCCCCCTTCCATCTTCCTACAGGAGGCTGTATAATGCTTACTGAGAGGGTATAAAGTTGAGCCTGGCACGTTCCACTTAGACTATTTAACTTTACTGTTAGCTAAATAGCCTGATAATATTCAAACAAAAAAAAAGACACATTGGTGAAGTACCAGTAGATTAACTGGTGACTGAATTTTTCCAAGAGTCACTGTTATCTCTCTGGTGTTCTCCCATATGGCCCGTTGTCAGCAGGCTATCCAGTTGTGAACAAAATGATATAGGAATTGCAGGTAGACTCAAATTCAACATCATGCCCAATTGACTAATATCATTAAAGAATTCCTAATTTCGAAGACTTGAGATGCAGTCATGCTCTGTAAGGTTCTGAAGGAATTAAGTGCCATGTTACATTGAGCTCCACCCAGATACACCTGAACGGACTCACTAAGATCCCAGTATTATGCAGGTCCACATGTAGGTATACTTATTACTGACGTACAATAAGCCCTCTTGTTATCTAAGAATTGTGCCCTTCTAGTAACGTATCCTCTACCTCTCGATGTGCCCATGACAAAGTGTAAACAAAAGAGGATTATTGACAGTGAATTGCCTCAAATAACCTTTAGTCAGTATCACATGCTGGTAGAGGCAACAAATACTGCAACCTATTGAAGTCCTGAAGAAGAGTCATACATGTTTCTCTCTCCACAGATGCTGCTGGACTTGTTGAGTTTTTCTGTCTGGAACACAATTGAAAACTTTATTGAAGAACTTGAAATAGTAGAACAGCAGAGCAGAGTTTACAAAACTGGCGGGCAAAGAAAATGTTGTACAGAATCTAACCAGATCTACAATCATTCAGTTTAAAACAGAATTTTTGAATACAAGAATAGAAGCTAAAAGAACACCAAATTTTTAAAAATATTGAATTTATACAAATTTAAACTACATTTACAATAATACGATTAATCGATACATTGAAAAAAAATGTAAGAGTTAAAATGTCTTGAGAGAGTCAAGATCAGAAAAGGGCCTTACAGAACATGCGATTAGATTTTCTGGCAGCCATAATTATTAAGTTAAGTCATTGTGTCCATTTTAAACAGTAAGACTGAAGCTGATCTAATAAATACATACTTATATTCAGTGGGTCTGATGCAGATAATATAGTATTAACAGACACAACACCACAGAGAATGCATGCACTTTTGAAGATGTCATGGAAGCTTTTGCTAATTATTTTTATTCAAGAAAAAATACAATTCTTGAATGAGTAAGATTTAACAAAGAGTTCAACTTCGAGGTTAATCCACAAATAACCTCATTAATTACTTCTTCAGATCAGTGCAAATCTGTGAATATGAGCTTTGAATTCATAATCCATAAAAGATGTTTGTTGTTAGATTGCTTGATGAAACTTTGTCAGATTTCTTCTGGTACAAGGAAGACTTAATGTTAGAGAAAGTTATTTGAATCATGCTGGAAATAGAGATCAGGAAGACTCATGATGTGGAGGTGCCAGTGTTGGATTGGGGTGGACAAAGTCAGAAGTCACACAACACCAGGTTATGGTCCAATAGATTTATTTGAAACACAAGGTTTTGGAAGATATCCCCTTAACAGGTGTCTTTACCTGATGAAGGGGCTATGCTCCAAAACCTTGTGATTTTAAATAAACCAGTTTGATTATAACCTGGTGTCAGAAGACTCATAGACAGATCTTTTAAGAGGAGAATACCCCACTCCTTCAAAATGGAAACAGAGTCTATTTAATTTGTCTGAAATGGACTCCATAAAGTGGCATGTGACAAGCTTATAAAGAGAACAAGCCAAAAACCCAATGAGACAAAAAAACGTATCAGACCAAAATGACACCAAAGGCTCAGGTAATGTTCAGCCATCACTGAGGAATGCTACATTTACAGAACTGTAGGTCACTTCAAGAAAATGTTCAGATGTAAGACACAATTTCATAAAGGTAGAAGTATTGGTTGCCACATATGCCAAGGGGACCACTATCACAAGAAAAGATGTCTGCATTTTCACACATTACCTCCTCTGGAGAATATACCTGAGGCGTTCCTGGGGGGACTAATGACTCTGAGAAGACTGAAAAACAGAACCTATCTTTGTCAATGGGAATCCTGTTGATTTTGTGCCTGATAGAGGAGCAAGTGTACTTGTCCTATCTAGCCAATTCACATGGCTGAAGAAGTAAAAGTTACAACCCCAGAAGTAAGATGAGATGGCGTAGGTGGAATAAAAGTCAGGAGCACAGGAATGCTGCAACTTACATTATACTGGGATACACATAAAAGAGTTGAAAATATGTTTGTTGTTCACAATCAACTAACTTTACACTTAAGCCTGCACACTTATCTCGGCCGGATGTTCATCAGAAGAGTTGGAGGAGGGCAATAACCTCCCAGAGTGCAACTGGTCCAGAAGCAAACAGTTGTCCAAACACTGGTCAAGAGCAAATCATTATTGACCAACCAATCAAAAGGTGGCCACTGGGAGTCTTCATTGAGCTTCCCAGACATATGGCAGAAGTTAAAGAAGGCAAAGAATCAAGCCATGTCCTTAGTGTTGGTGCAGAGCTGTTTAATATTGTCAACATAGAGGAAGTCACAGACTTCATAGAACTGGTGGAAATGCTCAATGCTCTGGATTCCAAAACAGAACAGTCAATGCCAGTGACTGAGGTAGTTCTGAGTGAGCAACAATCTTATAGTAACATGGTTGTGAGTCTGAAAGATTTAATTGTGGGTGACTGAAAACATCCAGACCCTCAACAACTTAAGGGCGAGACCACTTCAGTCAGAAGAAGAAATTGCTTGATCCAGAAATCTAAAATGCCACAAGTCAGATATTACTCATTTGAAAAAAAAATCTTCCAGGAAAGAAAGTCAGGAGACTAAGGGTCCTCCAGGTAAGGTATGAGACCAACAATACCATCCACAAAGAACAAGTCCTTCCACAAAGGATAATTAGAGAATACCTGACGGAGGAATGATCCATAAATCAAAACAGGGGTCAATAGTCTGAAAGAAAGAGATCGATCATTTTTCCATGTCTGAAGAAAGTGAAGAAAAGGAGAAGTGCGGAATGTACAAACAGCATTTCGAAAGTCAGAAATTTGGAGTTAGGTAATTTGGGGTATTGTAAGTGCAATGCAATTATATATATGATTGTATAACAGGTCAATTATGGAGAAAAAGCACTTGGGGAGTAATGTTGCATCAGATAATAATTCAGAAAGTGTTAATATTCATATTTCATTGGGACCACGCATTCTACTGATGTCACACAGAGTCAGTAAGCAGAGACAAAAGGGGGAATCTTCCCAGTCTGTAAACAATATAGAGATTGGCACGTCAGTTGGGAAAATAAGGTGAGATTGGCAGAAATATGATTAGATTATAATACTTACAGTGTGGAAACAGGCCCTTCAGCCCAACAAGTCCACACCGACCCGCCGAAGCGCAACCCACCTATACCCCTACATTTACCCCTTACCTAACACTACGGGCAATTTAGCATGGCCAACTCACCTGACCTGCACATCTTTGGACTGTGGGAGGAAACCGGAGCACCCGGAGGAAACCCACGCAGACACGGGGAGAACGTGCAAATTCCACACAGTCAGTCGCCTGAGGCAGGGAATTGAACCCGGGTCTCTGGCGCTGTGAGGAAGTAGTGCTAACCACTGTGCCACCGTGCCGCATCTTTGATGCATATTTAGGAGTCTTATGGTCACCAATTACCAGATAGCATTCACTAAATATGGCATTCAGTGTAGTATTGTTAATCCTTCTCTATGGGCATATAAACCAACGTCACAAATTTTAACTGTAACTGGTTTTCCTAAAACCATCACTGATGACATAAATCACAGACTACAACATAAATAGTCATTCCATCCAAGAAATGGAAGTCTCAAAGAAATCTTTGTATTCTAAAACTCAATTTTTGTCATATCCATGACTCCTCTACCATCCAAGAAATCCCAGCTAATATATTAAACAATGGAAGTCTCAAAGAAATCTTTGCATTCTAAAACTCAATTTTTGTCATATCCATGATTTGAAAATACAAACATGTTGGATAGTTACTTTGTCCGATGTGACCTACAAGTCAATTGCATTAATTCTGCATTAATCAGAAAGGCCAAGCCTCTGAATAAACATTAAATAGAACAGCTGCCTGCCATGTATTTTTTACTTCTTACAATATCTTAAAACTGAGAGCCATCTGTTTGTAGTTACAGAAAAATCTTACCGTATTACTTAAAATGCATTCACATGCATACATAGAATGTATTCTGAAAGTTAGCATGTTATGTTTTAAGCATGCTGAAGTTTGCATTGCATTCTTCCTAATTTTAATATAACATTTTGACTCTTAGTTGTATTTTTTTTTCCCCTTGGAATCAAGAAAATAATCCAGCAAGCCTCTCATAATATTCTTCATTCAACACTCTTGTTCTTTCATAGTGCGCACCATGGACCATGGTCCCTTCTGATTGAATTCCACTCCTAATTGTCCTCAATTCTGTCTTATACAATATTGGTTTATTGTTTAGATTTTCAGTGCACTGCTCGTGGCTTTCCATTCCCCACTATAATTTACTCCATGTGCAATGTTCATGCTTTGCAATGGTTTAATCCTATTATATGTTAACGCTGTTTGAGTTCAAGCTTTGCCGTTCATATTTATCATTGTTGCTGACTTATCTTGAACTATTCCAGTGTTGAAATCCACAGTGCGCTCATAAGTGTTAGACAGTATAGGGCTGGGTGATTCAGAACACATTGCCATTTGGAAACATTTTGAGACTAATACTATAATTACTCAATCCATTTCGTCCTCAGTTTCCACCTGCAACCTATTGATCACCCTTTTTTAAAATGTTGGGTTTCCTAGCTTTTGAAAGAAATTGTAATTCTAAGTGTCCTGGTTAATCTTTTAACTGTTTGAGGGACAGAATTTTTACATCCTCAAAAGTGACGTCCTCTGATTCTGCTCGGAATGCGCTGTCATATATTATGAACATCTCTATCTGATGCAAAATCTAAGTAGCCTTTCAGAGTTTTTTTCTTAGAAATTAGTTTCAAGGCAATTGTTAAGCCACACTCTAATCATTTTTGAGTGTTTAAATCAGGCCACGTGCCAAAACTCATTACGACCAGACGCCTAGTGAGGTTCTCAAAATTATTAACCTGAATTGACAGCTCCCGGGTGAGCAGAGAGTGAGCTTGCTCCCCTCATTTATTCAGCCACCTTCTCAGTTAGTCCAATGAGCTTAATTTAAAAAGAATTCCTCCCTTATGGATACCTTTCATGCAGATCAATAAATTTGTGTTTATTTAACAGAGCCAAATTAGCCAGATTTTCTTGAGTTAGCAAGGAGCAAGTTCATTAGTTACTAAAAATAAAAATAAATAATTATGCATACACATACACAGATTAGGAATGAGAATTAAGTCCATAAAATGATTAAAAGATCACTCGTTCTGGGTAGTTCATGAAGAATAGATAGTGGCAAATTGGTTCAGAATTCTTACCTTTGCAGTTAGTTGAAATTCCTTTGTCCTATTTCCAGTTATGGTGGCTGGCTAGCAGCACTCAAAACAAGAGACTTCTTCTTGTCCTATTTCCTTCTGACTGGCTTGTTGGCTAGTTGACCTCTAATATCCAAAAGAGAGAAAATACCTTTACCTGCAATGCTGGGGTGACTAGCTGGTGACACTTTTACTGTGACCATCACAGCATATTAGCACTCAAATACAGGTGAGTAAACATGAGCACACCTTCTTCTACCAGCATGGCCTCTTCCACCAACATGCACAGACCAGGTTTGCAGTTGGTTTTTCTTAAGGTTTTTGGTATATTCCAAATGGCAAGACAAAAAGAAAATGTCTACAAGAGGTGGCTTTCTGCTACAAGGTGGGAAATAGCCAACTTCATCATTATGTGTTTTTGTTACATCTCTGTCTCTCTCTATTCTGAAGGTTCTTTGACTCTCTACTAGTGTGACATTCCATGGCTCCCCACATAGGACTTTGCCAGCATAGGAAAGCAGGACAGGAATAATACACTTGGGCAGCCAGCTCAAAAGTTGGATGAGGACCATGTTGATCTGATGGAGAGTTAGAGATCGAGCTTTTAAAAACTCCCATTAAAAAATCCCCCTTTGTGGGTTTTCTAAACTTTTCACAGCAAATGCACTATTTGGAACATTTGGGTCCCTTTTTCAATTATCTTCCCCCCAGCAAAAGGGTGGGATCTGTTAATAACCTCAACAGACTTTCACTGGTTCTCATCTGGTGTAAGTTCCACTGGGGACTATGGAGGACCTAAAGTTCTGAATTCTCATAAAAGCTCATAAATCATTGAACATTCCTCTTGACATGAGAATATTAGTGGATGGTCCACCAACTGCCTTGCCTTACCAGAATTTAAAAAGCCAGTTCAAGTGGAAAGAGTATTTAAGCTAACTGGAGATTCTAGACTCCATTCTATCCCGAACTGGAAATGGAGACTTCAGCTTTCTTCAACCCAAGGTACTCTGGAGCCTTTATAACTAACTCAGAGTAATACTTAACTTACATCTTTACTCTTAAGTAATATACCCAACATTAGGAGTAAGGGACAGGAAATTAAATGACTTTGTCAGTATTGTTTAGAGAACATGGAGTAAATGCATTCAGATTGATGTAATCAAAAGCAGGTTTTAGGTTAGCTACCATTAATTTCTAATGCATATTTAGAAGAGAGAAACACAAATAGCAATGTTTCTATATTTTTCAATATGGATGAGAGTTTAACTGATTCTAGGCAAGAAAATCAACTCCTAATTAATTGATTACTTCCAATACTCACGTTGAAAATAGGATCAGTTGCAGACTTGTGAGGGCTGTTAACCTTCAGCATAATTGCATCTGCTAAAGACTGATGTTTCTTTTATTCTCCATATAGAAAGATTGTGAAATCTAAATTATTTAAGGCAAAAAGGAGCAGTACAGAGTTTCTTTTAACGGACAGTAGTGTTGACTGGATTGCAATGTTAAAATCACATAGTTAGGTTATAAAGATTTAATGCAACCAGGCTATCCAATAGTCTTGAAGTACTATCTGAGGAGACCTATGAGCAGAGATATTGCATCTTTAAAATTGACATTAATATAAACAAATACTCTGATGCATGAAAGTTATGCCCAAACCATAGGCCATAGTCAGCTAATGCTTGCACGAACTATTTATAACTCCTAACATTTGTTACATATTATAAATGATGTAATTATACATCCTTTTTACAAAGACATCAACAGATGTTAGTAATTGTGCAGATCCTGCATCTCTGAGTAAATCGCAATACAGTTTTCTGGCAGGATTCTCAAACCACTTCGAATTAATTCAAGATGAGACCTAATATGCATAATAAACTCTTAGAAATATAAAGGTGTAAGGGATATTTTAGAACAGATATTCATTGAATATCCATCCTCAGATCTGAAAAATAACACAGAGCATATAGATATTGTCCAGAAAAGTGTGTGATGGGCACAGAACTACTCTCTCAATTCCTCTGCCCCAAAATTTGATCAAGGTCCTGAGAGCTGAATAGTCCCATTTTGTGTAATCAGGTTCCTGTTAAGCTTGATCGCTGAATTATTCTAAATTAAAGACATATGCCTGGGACTGATTCTCTGTCTATTATTTCAAACTATTACAAGTATAAGATCTGAATAGGAAAGCTATCTATCTCTGCTAACAATCTGAATCTAGCATTTATTTTTAAGAAGTGAGACAAATTAATCTTTAATGTTTAAAAATACTATTCAAGGAAGCAACAATGATCCAAATTAAGATTTTAAAATACACGCAAAAAAGTGACAATGTGCAAGTAAGTGTCCCTGAAGTACGTCCATTTATACCGCATAATATTAATCACATTGAGGACCTTATCATAATGCTGGTGTCTCACTCTTCATAATAAGACAATGTAAATGATAATCATAAAAAAAAGCCGATACAAAATGGGAAGAAGTCACATTACAGATCAGGAGAACTTTCTTCTTTCTGGTATAGACTATAAGATTTGTACAAATGGCTGCCATCACAGCAATTGATTTTGTCTTAAGAGACTTAGGTTCAGTAGAACTAGATATACTTTCTATTATGAACTGGAAGGAAGGTTGTAAAGATAATCTTAGAACATGATGGGGGTGATTTTCCATGTGGGTTCTCCCATTACAGTGGACAATCAGGAGAACCCTCATTAAAGTTTACCCCCATGGCTTCAGTGCTTTTGGGGCCATGGGAATCTTAGCTGTGGAATGCAATAAGTCAGCATTGGATATTCTGAAGGGAAACGTTAGACTTACATCCTGGAATTTTCAGTTGATTTTAATTTGGATTTAAAGAGAAAGAAAATACCATTTTATCTTGCTGGAAGAATTAGGATAGAATGTCGAATTGAACATTATTTGTTGAAGAGGAAGCTCAATGAATGGAATCTTTTTTTTTGCTTTACAGATTACTTCCTAAATGTAGCTCTCAAATTTCTGACATTATCTAAAATAATTAATTGGGTTTTCATCCCTGTTCATTTTTAAGTCAATATCTAGGTAAATGCAATGCAATTGGCATTCTTAAATATGAGAACTCTGATCATCCGGATTTATCACACATTGAGCAATTTACAAACAATACCACATACTAATTTTAAATATATACAAGATACTCATTATTCCATGTAGTAGCTTATAGCTTATCTTATTTAGAGTATTACAAATTAGTACTTACTTTCATATTAAGACCTAAAATGTTTTTGGCAGTTTAAAATAAGAGCATCTGTTGGTTACATAACAAAACCACTGTAACAATGATTTTTTTTAATCTTTTCTATTTGTAACCAAATTTGTAAAATTGTTTTGCAATGCAATTGGCAGGGAATTCAAACTGCTGAATATGATAACAGCTTCCTTCAGAGCAATTGATGAACACAGTATTGAAACATGAATCATACTATCCTCATCGAACATGGAGCCTGATATAAGTACAAGAGACGAAGCACATGATGTCCTCAGTCAAAACTGAAGTGGACACTAAATGCCCTCTTCCTGACATCTTCACCATGATAGATGCCAGTGTCTAACCAGTTTGGTCCTTTGTGACATTAGGAAGTAGCTGAATACACTATATAGGGAACATTATGAATCCTTTGTTCTTATTCATTCATAGGATGTGGGCACCACTGGCTAAGTAAGCATTTATTGCCAATCCCTAAGTTCAGAGTTAAGAGCCAACGTCTTGGGGCAGGATTCAGATGGAGACTAGATGAGGATGCCAGTTTCGTTTGCTAAGCAACATTAGTCACCAGATGAGTTTTTCGACAATCAACAACAGTTTCATTCTCATCACTGAACTCTTAATTCCAGACTATTGTTTTGTAAATTGAATCTAAATTCAACCATCTGCCACAGCAGGATTCAAACCCGGGTCCCCAGAACATTTCCTGAGTCTCTGGATTGATGGTCTCATGATAATACCTCGAGGCTGTCACCTCCTCTTTACAGCACTCTAGCTACTTCTGAATAATAGTGCACCTTACTAAGTTGCTTCCTGGCCAATGCATGACCCTAACAGTCTGTGAGATTGTCTACTTATCATTCAGGATTAATTAAGCCCAGGTACTTACTGCTCTCTGGACTGCTCTCATGCTGATGTAAAGCATGAAAGATGTCATCAATGGCGCCTCAAGCAATGTCAACAATCACCTATTCACTGATGCTCAGTTTGAATTACACTGCTGCTAAAGATACTCAATTACAAACTCATCATAGTGCTCATCCATATATGTGGCCACAAGAACAGAATGCCAGACGAAAAGCTACGTGCGGTTGTCCTTAGCATAAAGAGAAAATTCAACATGGCACCACAAAGACTCTCCAATGAGGAATTGTACCTGAAAGAATGGAGAACATTGGTGTTGGTTGGATGTTTGTCATTGCAACCTACAGAAACTTCAGGTCAACCATTTTAAACCATTAAGAACCTTCAGTCCATTATGAGATAAGCGGGGGGACCATTCATGGGTGATTCCATACTGTTCAGCTACCTTCACAAAGTGTAATAATATGCAGAATCGATAAACTGTGGAGCTGGAAAAAGCATAGCAGGTCAAGCAGCATCAGAGAAGCAGGGGAGTCAATGTTTCCGGTTCATCAGGACTAATAATAAGCAGCCCATTCCAGTCTAAAACTGGTACAACATCATGGCTTGGACAGCCAAATGGGAGGTAACATTTGTCCAGCATAAATAACCAGGAATAATTATCTTAATCAAGAGGAAGCATGGCTATCCCTTCGATCTTCAATGACATTCCCATCAATGAATTCCTCCTGAGCAAACATCTTAGTGATCACCTTTGGTCAGAAGCTTGGTTACATCAGCTTTAACAATTCTGTAGTTGCACGAAGAAACTAGCAGGTAATCACTTCACAACCCTTCAAAGTACACGCATAAGTACAGCCACTTAAGAAACCTTACACCATCCAGGACATATCTGTCTCTGGATTGGTGCTTCTGCCATCAAGCTTAATATCCAACATTCCATGACCAGCACATCATTGCTGTGCCGTATAAGACCTACAGGATGTGCTGCTGCAACCAAAAATATCTCCTTCCATTGTGACTCCTACCATCGTAAACATTAAAGAAGCACCAATCCTTTCATCTCCAAGTTCTTGACTTGGAAATGTATTGCTATTACTTCATCACTGCTAGCTTAAGAATAAAGACACTTTGTGGAGGCAAATACAGATATTTCATACAAATCCCTGTCATATCCTCAAGACTTTCCAAGACAGGAAATTTTACAATAGTTCAAAGTTTGGGAGAAGATTTGTAGCTCGGGTGCTCGTTGTTGTGGACCTGTTCGCCGAGCTGGGAATTTGTGTTGCAGACGTTTCGTCCCCTGTCTAGGTGACATCCTCAGTGCTTGGGACCCTCCTGTGAAGTGCTTCTGTGATGTTTCCTCCACCATTTATAGTGGTTTGCCTCTGCCGCTTCCGGTTGTCAGTTCCAGCTGTCCACTGCAGTGGCCGGTATATTGGGTCCAGGTCGATGTGCTTATTGATTGAATCTGTGGATGAGTGCCATGCCTCTAGGAATTCCCTGGCTGTTCTCTGTTTGGCTTGCCCTATAATGGTAGTGTTGTCCCAGTCGAATTCATGTTGATGGCATCTGCGTGTGTGGCTACTAAGGATAGACAACGGAATGACGACATGCCACAACCCAAAGGACTAGCCACACTACCATACATCAAAAACATTTCTGAACTGACAGCCAGACTACTGCGACCACTAGGACTCATAACAGCACACAAACCAACAGCCACCACAGGTCCAGTAGTTTGAGAATGCCGTCTTTGTTGATAGGTTCAACGTCCTGTTGTCTGTTCTGTATGTCCATGCAAGGACTGCACAAAACACTACATAGGACAAACAGGAAGACAGCTAATGATCCGCATCCATGAACACCAACTAGCCACGAAACGACACGACCAGCTATCCTTAGTAGCCACACAC
>NC_057714.1:9482166-9490125 GCF_004010195.1 Chiloscyllium plagiosum | reverse complement strand
GGTGAGCCCATGGGTGTGCCGTTGATTTGTTCATATATTTGGTTGTTGAATGTGAAGTGTGTTGTGAGGCTATGTGTGTATTTCTGATGATGTTCAAGAATTCCTGTTTTAATTGTATAGTGTCTGGATCCGCTGATCGGGTGTTTCAGTTTCTGCTGTAGTTCTTTCGCCAGTTTGTGTGATGGTGTCCCTGGTAGTGATACTATGGGTCTGAGTGGGATGTCTGGTTTGTGCACTTTAGGTAGTCCATAGAATCTGGGGGTGTTGTTGCTTTCAGGTTTCATTCTTTGTAGGTCCGACCTGGTTATCTGTCCGTTTTTTTGTAGGTTCCTCAGTGTGTTGTTTATCCTATTGGTGAGCTGTGGGGTGGGGTCAAACTCCCTCTTTTGGTAGGTGTTGGTATCTGCAAGTAGTTGTTGAGCTTTTTGGATGTACTCTGCTTTGTCCAGGATGACCGTCATTCTGCCTTTGTCTGCTGGTATGTTCTTATCCACGAAACGACACGACCAGCTATCCTTAGTAGCCACACACTCAGATGACAAGCAACATGAGTTCGACTGGGACAACACTACTATTATAGATCAAGCCAAACAGAGAACAACCAGGGAATTCCTAGAGGCATGGCACTCATCCACAGATTCAATCAACAAACACATCGACCTGGACCCAATATACCGGCCACTGCAGCGGACAGCTGGAACTGACAACCGGAAGCGGCAGATACAAATTACTGTAAATGGTGGAGGAAACATCACAGAAGCGCTTCACAGGAGGCTCCCAAGCACTGAGGATGTCACCTAGACAGGAGACGAAAATGTCTGCAACACAAATTCCCTGCTTGGCGAACAGAACCACAACCTTTTATAATAGTTTATTATTCTGGCTTCCATTCACTTAATATGACTAGGCATCAGTGAAACATATGTTTCATGACTTTTTTTTGCTAAGGCTCTGAAATTTCCTATCACCACATCTGCATTAGTGAATATTTTGTATATTATAGGGATCAAGGGGCTCAGTTGCTGCTTGTTAAGGTGCTAAACTGTGATAATTGTGTGTCAGCTTTGATTTGTTCTATACTGCTTGCAGACAGCTGAGAACACAGGGATATGGAAAGAAAATGTAAGTGTTCCCTTATGTTCATTTAGTCTTTTCATTGTATGATGCACAGCTCTGTCAAAGGCCCTAATGGATGATGCCCAGATGTTCAACCCCATTATCAAAGAATAACCCTCATTGTTTCTAGTATTTCTTTTGATGCCTTGTTTTGGAATTTTCACATTAACACGTTTATCTTGTGTCTTTACCTCTAATCTTTTAAATACTCTTCTAAATATAGTCACCTTTATCAATCGTTGCTTTATTATCTCAGCTTTCACATAATTGATATAATTTGATGTAATTGTGTTGCTGACTTGCTCAATTTTGAATTTTTCATTGCAGCCAATGTGAAACAGATCAACTTGAAAGATTCCTCAATTTCTCTCTATGTTATTAAATGTGCATGATGTGTAGAAACTATAGTAATCAAAATGTTGCATCAGCTTTGTTTGTATAAAATCAAACTTGCTACAATACTAACAAACCTCATGAGAGTAATCACCATCATTTTACTGTTAAATAATTCACAGGAGGGTCACTATATTTTTATACCTTTCAAGTTTATTTTTCTTTATTTCCAGAAAGAAATTCGTTCAGAGTGATGCAAAATTAGCCTAATGGTCAGCCTTCTAGAGCCCATGGAGCCAATGTTTATTAATGCTCAACTGGACCATGTTGCTTTCAAATTCGTATTCACTGAGTGCATGAGAATCCTGATACAGGTATACAATCCTTTATCCAAAATCCTTGGGGGCCAGTCGTTTTTTCAGATTTTGGAATTTTTTTGGGTTTCAGAATAAATTACATTTCACAGTGAAATTAAAAACAATTTTACCGAACAGCAGACCCACGTGTGACTATTCCAAGCACTGAGACACAATTGATGTCTGTCAGTGCTGGGCCACGCCGCCACATCACATCTGAGTGACATGGGGCGAGTGAGTGTGGAGTTGGGTCACCTGCTCGTACGCCAAACAACCTTGTTATGCAGAAAAACAAACTTCACGAAAGAAACTTCGGATTTCAGAGTTTTTCGGATTTTGGAATTTTGGATAAAGGATTGTGTACTTGTCCTAGCCACACAAATTGTCGTGTGCCTATAGAGCAACCCAGGACTATTGCAGAGTGGGGAAACTGTCAGGTAGGTGAGTGTATACCATTGCTTTCATACCAGCATTGCCAATGTGGAGCTTAATGCTTCAACAAATGCCTTATCTTAGCTGAACATAGATTCAGCAGCAGGAAGGACCTGAATTTCAGGTTAGTTGCAGATTGGTTTCTACTGATTCTTTGCTGTGATTGCAGATGTTTCTAGTAGTTTCTAAGTTGCGGAAAGTAACTAAAGTCACAGGAAGTAGTGTGGTACATAATGAAGGACTTCCACTTTAAACATTTTGCACATGACAATTCCTCTTAGACATGGGTCATTCCTCTTGACTCACAGCATGGCTGGGAGAATAAGAGAAGCAAACAAAGCAGAACACTCAGCTTGAAAAGAAACAATGTGTCAGCAATCTCTGATTCACTAAGGACATCATCACAAAAAGATAACCCAGCAGCTGGAACTGCAATGTTAGAGCAGGGGAAGGACTGCATGGCTGTCTAGGTGATGATGGTCTTGAAATGTTATGTGCATGGATCCTTTCTGGCTGATACAGGCAATACCCCTCAACAGTTCCCACTGTACCATCCACAGTTGAATAAGGGAGGTGACTGTGGTTCTGAGAGTTGAACAGTTTCATTCCCTCTTGCCAGAAGGAAACAGGTGAAGCGATCAAGTGGCTTCCTAAAGATTGTAGGCTTCTCATTAAAGCAGGGCAGATTGACACCATAGTCACATTGCGAGAGGCTCACGTCAGCTCTGAGATGTACCAGGACCAAAAGTAAGTCTACTTCCTCAATGTCCAGCTTAACAGTAACTACAGGTTAGTGTCTGGTATCATAGCAGCAAGAAAGATACAATAATTCTCCAAGAATCCAGTGTGCAATCTACATTTGAGACACTGCAAGCAACAGAGGGTTGCTGTTACTGGACAACAAGGAATATCTTTGGTGTAGCTCATAACAATAATGCCTGATGTGAGGCAAGCAAGAAGTAGATATGGAACAAAAGCCATTTTATTACAGGAATATGACAAAGCTTGCATTTATAGTGCTTAATCACTACTTAGACTGCTCTGGAAATGCCTGTTGTGTCATATCTCATAGTTAGTATGTAATATACCTTTAAGAAACATGCTCATGATATCATCACTGCCTCACACATAGTGATCTGAGGGTATAAAGATCTCAGAGTCCATATTAACTGAAGCCACTTCAGGCATGACATGCTGACAAGATCTTATTGGTCTTTGGAACTGAATACTGGCCTAAACAATGAAGTGGTTTTTAATCGTATTTGTAGGATAGTCAGCTATAGAAAATGTCCATTGGGTCTTTCAGCGTTTCATTACCCATGTTTAGTTTTAATTATACAAGGCATAACATAAGTATTATTACATCAGGCACAAATACTCTGCCAGAGGCGGAATTGCATATCAGTGCTCAGTAGTACTTAGCCAGAGTGCATGCCAATGTTTCTCATGGTTTGATCATACTGCACAACTCAAGCTGATGAAGGACGTGGCAACAAACTAAGAAGGAAGAGGAGGAGACAATGAGTGCAGCCTATTTGTGGTGGCCTTTCTGACAACCAATTATCTGATCTTTGAGACCAGTAAGTGCAACCCCAATTCCTTCTTGATCAACAGTCCCACACCACTCTTTCCTGTTACTATTTATCTCAGCACCTATTTGTCCACAAGCCATAAATAAACTTGAGCACAAAATAAGCGTTGCAAACCAAATTTAAGAATCAAACCATATCATTTTACATACAATCATCAACAGGTCCCCCATGTACATTGCGTTGTTGCCTGTCTTCTGTGTGTGTTTTTTGCCTGTTTATTTGCTCCCATACATTGCTATGTCAGTGGCTGCAGCATGGTTGGTGCAAGGCAGCTGATTTTTCACATGGAGAAACTGCAAAAGGTCCTACAGGACAACTCAGAGCAACACTGGCCCTCAAGAGGTTCAGCTTCAGATTACAGCACCTCGGTATGGGATGGGGAGGTAGCAGTCTGGGCTGGCCAGCTGTGAGCTAACAGCAACAACTATCTAACTTAACCTCCACTGGAAACAACCTTTCTCGATTTATCTTTAGTTGCTCATCTTTAGTGGTTACTCAGCCTTTCTCAGTGTTTCCCCCAAGCTCCATGTTGCTGCTACTCTCTGAACATGCCTATCACATTCCCTCCATCTCCCTCTCTCCAGCCCTTATTTCCTAATCTCTCTTTCCTTCATTCCCCAGTCTTAACATAGAACATAGAAAAGTACAGCATAGAACAGGCTCTTCGGCCAATGATGTTGTGCCGAGGATTATTCCTAATCTAAAATAAAATAACCTAACCTACACACCCCTCAATTCACTGCTGTCCATGTGCATGTCCAGCAGTCACTTAAATGTCCAAAGTGACTCTGCTTCCCTCCACCACTGGCAACGCATTCCATGCATTCACAACTCTCTGCGTAAAGAACCTTCCTCTGACGTCCCCTCTATACCTTCCTCTTAATATCTTAAAACTATGACCTCTCGTGCCAGTCAATCCTGCCCTGGGGAAAAGCCTCTGGCTATTGA
Source organism: Chiloscyllium plagiosum (assembly GCF_004010195.1). NCBI lineage: Eukaryota > Metazoa > Chordata > Chondrichthyes > Orectolobiformes > Hemiscylliidae > Chiloscyllium > Chiloscyllium plagiosum. The sequence goes on along the minus strand of NC_057714.1, from coordinate 9,485,348 downwards.
CTCTATCCATGCCTCTCATTATCTTGTCATACCTCAATCAGGTCACCCCTCTTTTTCATTCTCTTCATAGAGAAATGTCCGAGCTTAGTCAACCTCTCTTTGCAAGACAAGCCTCCAGTCCAGGCAGCATCCTGGTAAACCTTCTTTGCACCCTCTCCAAAGCCTCTGTATCTTTCCTAGAAAGATACAGAGCAACCAGAACTGGACATAATATTCCAACTGTGGCCTCACCAGGGTTTTGTAGAGCTGCAGCAAAACCTTGCGGTTCTTAAGCTCGATCCCCCTGTTAATGAAAGCCAATCCTGCCCTGGGGAAAAGCCATATGCTTTCTTAACAATCCTATCCACTTGGGTGGCAACTTTGAGGGATCAATGCACTTGAACACTAAGATCCCTCTGTTCCTCCACACTGCCAAGAGTCCTGTTTTTAATCCTATATTCAGCATTCAAGTTCGTCCTTCTAAAATGCATCACTTTGCATTTATCCAGGTTGAACTCCATTTGCCATTTTTCAGCCCAGCTCTGCATCCTGTCTATGTCATGCTGCAGCCTGCAATAGCCCTCGATACTATCAACAGCATCTCCAAACTTTGTGTCATCGGCAACTTTACTAACCCACCCCTCAACCTCCTCATCCAAGTCATTTATAAAAACTACAAAGAGCAGACACCCAAGATCAGAGCCCTGCAGGACACCACTCACCACTGACCTTCAGGCAGAATACTTTTCACCTACAACCACTCTCTGCCTTCTGTCAGCCAACCAATTCTGAATCCAGACAGCCAAATCTCCCTGTATCCCATACCTCCTGATTTTTTGAATGAGCCTACCAGGGGAAATCTTATCAAATGCCTTGCTGAAGTCCATATACACCTCATCTACTGCTCGACCTTTGTCAACCTGTCTCGTCACCGCCTCAAAGAGATTTGTAAGGCATGACCTGCCCCTTACAAATCCATGTTGACTGCCTTTAATCACACTATGCTTTTCCAAATAGTTATAAATCCTATCCCTCAGGATTCTTTCCGAACTCCTGCTGACCACAGACGTAAGACTGACTGCTCTGTAATTACCAGGGATTTCCCTGTTCCCCATCTTGAAAAGAGGAACAACATTCGCCTCCCTCCAATCCTCTGGTATGTCGCCCATGAAGAGTGAGGAAGCAAAGATCTTTGCTAATGGCTTAGCAACCTCCTTTCTCACTTCCCGGAGCAGCCTAGGATAAATCTAGTCTGGCCCTGGGGTCTTATCAATCCTAATGTTTGCCAAAATTTCCAGCACATCAACTTCATCAATCTTGATCTGTTCAAGCCTGTATCCCAGCTCCTCAAAATTCTCATTCACAACAAGGTCCCTTTCCTTCATGAAAACCGAAGCAAAAAACTCATCTAGGGCTTCCCCTATCTGCTCAGACTCCACGCACAAGTTCCCTATGCTATCACTGACCAGCCCTACCTTCTCCCTGATCATTCTCCTCACGTATGAGGAAAATACTTTTGGGTTCTCCCTAATCCTTTTTGCCAAGTCTTTATCGTGCCCCTTCCTGGCTCTCCTCAGTCCAGCTCTGAGCTCCTTTCTAGTAAGTCTGTAATCCTCTAAAGCTGCGCTAGATCCTTGCTTCCTCCACCCTACATAAACTGCCTTCTTCCTTTTGACAAGAAGCTCCTCTGTTCTCATCATCCAAGTCTTCTTCCATCACTGAGTTCCACATCCAGCTCTCTTTCTCTCTCTTTCCAGCTTCAATTCCATGAGCTCTTACTTTCGCCAAGTCCCCATTCCCCAGCTTCCCTTTCTTCCCAAGTCTGTCTCCCTCCCAGTCTTTTCTCTCTCTACCTCTGTCTCCTCCACCCTCCATTTCTGTCTCCCTCTCTCCCCAAGCCTCGAGTCTTAAATCTTCCTCACTCCCAGCCCTCAAGCCATCCATAATTTCACAGCAACGTCTGCCCCTGTCGGCTAAACCTTAGACACTCCCTTCCCATATTTTCTCATTGATTCCATCAGTCACTGCTCTCTGTGAGTAGTCAGCACTTGGTAAAGAGCTCCATGGAAAAGCTCAGAGATGATTGTGTTTAAAGTTGATCTAATTTCTTCTTAGGCAACCTTTCAGGACCAAGAGCGACATTTTTCCACTCTGGTGTCAATCCAATACTGGATCCATGCACCCCCAGCACAGGCAGGGCAAGTGGTGCTTGCTGATCTTGGTGGATAATGCTCACGTTTTCACACTGCTCTCTCTGCCATGTGCACTTGGCCTCCATTCTGGCCTGTTGGAGATGCTCCAAATGGTTCACATCTTTGCATAAGATTCTTCTGCAAAATAGTCAGTCTTGGGTTTAGAGATTCCCAACAGCTGTTTGAAAGATTACATTGTTTCAGGGAGACTTTGAGAATGCCCATGAAGCATTTTCTCTAGCCTCTAGGTAACAGTTTGTCATGATGGAGCTCAGAGCCGTCACTTTACTCAGGCAACACTGGTGCTCTCTATCGCCATATGCCAGACTGACAATTTGTGAAGCACTGTAACTGGATTATCTATTGTCCATGTGCATGCACTATGATGGCAAATGTAAGTTCCTAATCTCCTGGGACTTCGAAGGTCAACTGTTGAAATGTAGAGACTCTTGATCCCATTAGATTCCCAATTTCTCCACATTAACGTGGTAGGAGCAACACAGATGTTGCCCTCAGTCTGAAACAACACCAACCAAATCTGCCATAGCAACCATCCAGGCACCAATGTCTGGAAGCTGTGATCTGTGCAGTTTCAGGTCAGTTGTCTACTGCTAAATGCTTCCAAAAGTCCACTCGTCACATAGTACTGAGAGCTCCTTCTCTGTAGTTCAGCCATTCACTGAACAGTTCTTACCCTCTTTGGTCCGGAAGAGTCGGACATCACACAGAGCCGTGGTAATAGGGGACTCCATAGTGAGAGGAACTGACCGGGGTTTTTGTGGCAGCAGACGGGACTTAAGGATGGTGTGTTGCCTTCCTGGTGCCAGGGTTAAAGTCGGCACAAATGATGTCGGAAAGAAGAGGAGGAACATACTACAGCGGGACTTCGGAGAACTAGGAAGAAGGCTAAAAAGCAGGATATCCAGAGTGGTTATCTCCGGTTTGCTTCCAGTTCCTCGGGCTGGTGAGGTCAGAAACAGGGAGATAATGGACTTGAACGTGTGGCTGGGG
>NC_057714.1:9437290-9479183 GCF_004010195.1 Chiloscyllium plagiosum | reverse complement strand
AGCGACTTGGCTTGTATACCCTTGAGTTTAGAAGGCTGAGAAGGGATCTGATTATTAAAGGATTGGACACTCTGGAGGCAGGAGCACAGCTTAAAAATATGTGGTAGACCATTTAGGACAGAGATGAGGAGAAACTTCTTCACCCAGAGAGTGGTGGCTGTGTGGAATGCTCTGCCCCAGAGGGCAGTGGAGGCCCAGTCTCTGGATTCATTTAAGAAAGAGTTGGATAGAGCTCTCAAGGAGAGTGGAATCAAGCGTTATGGAGATAAGGCAGGAACAGGATACTGATTAAGGATGATCAGCCATGATCATATTGAATGGTGGTGCAGGCTCGAAGGGCAGAATGGCCTACTCCTGCACCTATTGTCTATTGGCTATTGCCTCTGTTGGCTGCTAAGCACCATATAACATTAATCCACTCAAGACAGCACAATTTCCTATTAATGCTTTGCAATCTGATGTTACTTATTTCAAAAATTATGATTCTTTACAAAACATTCCCCTTCCTCTTTCACTTTCCTTTCTACTTCCCATTTCTCTGAGTCTTTCATCTCCAGCTTTGCCAGTCATAATTAACAGTGGTCTACCTTCCCATTGCTTTCCCCGTGTGTAACCCTCTTCCTGGGTCCTCCATTGGCTGGCATTCCTTTGTGTTTTGTCAGCTGAAGGTTGCTGCAATGGAGTTTGATAATGACCTTGCAACATGACAAATTCTGTAACAAAATTCTGCATTAAATAGTTCATCCGTCTACTTGAATGTTATCAGAAATGATTGGTTGAAGTCATTGTTGAATTTGAGAGACAATTCCTTTTGCAGGGTAAAATAACTTCTGCTAATATGAAAAATTTCAACAACCTGACTGATATATTTTGTATATTTAATGCATTTTTCTTTATCCCTTTATATATAAACAACTGTGTTTGTTGTAAATAATTTTTTATACATGAGTCACTGACAATCTGCATCTTTGGGATGCTTTTTTTTAATGCATTTTTAAGCAAACATGCTTGACTGAAAGCTGAGTCTATCGTCTTTGAGCTCTCATTGAGGAGTATGACTTTCTGTTGATCCTTTTCATCACCTCAGAATGAAATGTTTGAAAAATAGTCATAACTTTGCAATATAGTACATTGTTGCAAAATCTGTCTCACATAATGAAGACTGATTGCTTCTGGCCTTGATGTTGGAAAACCCAGAAATATTTGTGGTTTTCTGTCAAGTTTGCAAAGGGGGCCAACACAGCAATTATAGATTTGACCTTTCACCTCTGCATGGGACAAGGATTTGAACACGGCCTAATCTCGCAGGATGAATATCTTTCCTCTCTTGGAAGGCAGCATGGATCCTAAATTAAAGTAGAAGGCTTCAGCACTACAACTGTGGAAGCAAGGCTCCAACAAACATTGACTGTAATTTAGCAATCTTAATAGAGCAGCAAAATACTGATGGCAGATTGAAATCCGAAACAAAAGCAAAAAATGCTGGAAATACTCAGCAAGTCAGGCAACATCTGCAGAGTGAGCAAGAGTTAGCAGGCTGAATATTATTGGAAATTGGTCAAGTGTCATTTTTGGCAAGTGAGGCCTAGCAAGTTTTCTTGAGATATTGTCCCAAACTCACTTCACTAACAAAGCACCATGGCCCTCTGGAACCTGTCTCATCCTATTCTCCCACTCGGCTGAGAAGCTCACTGTGCTGGGATGTCCTCGGATTCATGGTGCTCACGCCAAATGTAAAGGTCCATCAAACAGTGTTATTCCAGAGCTGCCCTGCACAATGCTTGTGAGTTACCACAATCGCACAGGAGGGAAAATGGTCATCCCATTTCATGGACAGAGACCAAGGAGTATCCTGGTGGATGCTGAAATAACTCCACACAGGCTGGTATCCCAGGGAACTCATATTCTATGGGGGCTACCTGGCTGACCTCATTCCAATCACCTACAGATGGGGTGATACAAGGTGGGTGGGGGCAGCTCCTTTCCCTCATGATTAGCAGAGGAGGCCACAATACCATACCTTGCCAGCCTGCTCTAAGGTTCCCCTTCTCAATAGTCTGGACAAATGCATACTAGTGTAGGAAGAATGACATTCTCTGCTCTGCTAAGTTAATTGTCACCATCTTCTCATGGTCTACCACACTTATTGCTGCGTGCAACATCTTCCTTCATCGTTCTCACCCACCCCCACCTCCCCCTCCTCATTGATGTGCTACTGTCTGAATACTGTCTGAATGAGCAAATCACTGCCACATCTCTCCAACTGGTCCAGGAAGGAATGCCCTGGCTGCTGACATCTGGAGGACTGGCAGAGGCAGGGCACCTGCTCAGGACCTTGAGAGGACTTGCGGTGTCAGCACTCACAAACAGACTTAGGAGCTGCAGACAGCATAGCTGGTGGCACTGGGCAACCTGACACAAAGGGAGTGCAGGAGAACGTCAATGCCATTGGCACCCCATGCTACCTCAGGCAGGAGAGTGTCTGGCTGCCTTCAATGACAGCAGCCTGTGGCAGTTCAAGCTGTGGAGGCTGCATCCCTCTCTCAGTGAGACACAGTCAATGGGTCTAGATCCGCTAGGTACAAACTTCCTCAAAACACCAATGCCAATTGTCTCCACAATGGCAAGCTTCCCCTATCCCATCACAGAGCCCAAGACTACACTGTGACATCCTGGGAGGGCAAGAAAGCAGAAGACCTTCTGAGAGCACACAGAGGTTGCATAGACGACACATTTTGTGAATAGAATCACACGTTTGTAAATGTATGTTTTATTTCATCATCAGCTGGATAACTGCCGGCTTCACTACAAATATGAAGGAGCAGAGCTTGGTGATCCTTCGCTACATGAGGGCTTAACATTCCAAAATGTAAAGTGAATAGCTCCTGCACCATGTGCAAGTGATGGGATCATGGGAGAAGGTGTTTGCTACTTGGCAACAAGAGTGAATCCTTCCTAGATACAAAGTACTGTATGTGTACTGCTAGTACCTTCCGAAAGGCTGCAAATAGCTCAAAATTGAAGCCTCCTCCTTTATTGAAACATTTACCCCATCGCTACTCCTAGTGTGATGGCAGCCATTTTCAGCTCCATTGCTCACCTTTGGGGTAGTGCAATTTATTAGCTTGGATTGTGGATTTGCTAGCCAACAGAAAGCAAAAAGTTGAGATAAATGCATCTTCTTCTGATTGCAAGCTGCGATTAGTGGGGTGCCACAGGATTCAGTCCTTGGGCCCCAACTATTTACAATCCATGTTGATGATTTGGATGCAAGGATAGAAAGTATTATAGCCACATCTGCAGACAACACTAAAATATTTGAGAAAGTAAATTGCAATGAAGAAACAAGAAAGTTACAAATGGATATGGACAGGTTCAGTGAATGGCAGACAATGTTTAATGTGGCTAAGATTAGATTAGATTCCCTACAGCGTGGAAACAGCTCTTCAGCCCAACAAGTCCACACTGACCCTCCGAAAAATAAACCACTTCCCTCTGACTAACGTAGCTAACACTATGGGCAATTTAACATGGCCAATTCACCTGACCTACACCTCTTTGGACTGTGGAAGGAAACTGGAGCACGCGGAGGAAACCCACATAGACACGGGGAGAATGTGCAAACTCCACACAGACAGTCGCCCAAGGCTGGAATCGAACTTGCGAATCTGGTGCTGTGAGGCAGCAGTGCTAACCACTGAGCCACCATGCCCCCCGCCACCCCACGGTGTGAGGTTATCCATTTTGGTCAAAGGTTTAGAAAGGGAATCTATTATCTAAATGGAGTGAAACTTCAGAGTGCTTTGTGCAGAGGGATCTGAGTGTCCTTGTGCACAAATGGCAGAAAACTACTTTGCAGGTACAGAAGTTAATAAGGAAGACAAATGGAATTTTGGTGTTTATTGTGAAAGGAATTGAATATTAGAATAGGGAAGTGTTGCTGCAATTGTACAAGGTATTAGTGAACCCACACCTGGAGTATTACGTACAGCTTTTGTCCTCTTACTTGAAGAGGGATTTAGTTGTTTTGGGGCAATTCAGTGGAGGTTCACTAGATTGATTCAGAGAAGAAGGGTTTGCAATTGAGCAGTTTGTGCCTATACTCTCTGGAGTTTTGAAGAATGACAGGCGATCCAATTGAAATATATTAATGCTAAAGGGGATGGACAAAGTGCACATGGGGAGGATGCTTCTTCTTGTGGGGCAGACTACAAGGGTTTTAGGAATAGGAGAAGCAGACTTAAAACAGAAATGAGAAGTAATTACTTCTCACAAAGGATTGTGAATTCACAACCCCACAGAGTGTGGTGGATAGGGAAACACAGAATAAATTCATGGAAGAGACAGACAGAGTTTTGATCGGTAAAGGGTTAAAGAGTAACCAAGACAGTGAAGTTGAGAGACTGAGATGTATACTTCCATGATCACATCGAATGGTAAAGCAGGACTGAATGGCCTAATCCTGCTCCTAGTACATATGCTCCTACATTCTTGTTATTTTCAGCATGATGAAAGGGAACATTAGTCATGAGTTTTAGACTCAGCCTCTTAACCTTGATGAAGCCCCAAATGTACACTTGCCCTGCTCTTCAGCCCTTCCTATTCATCCCACAGGTTTTGAACCTAGCTACATTCCCATCTAAGCCATCCATCGAACTCAAAAACTATCCATCTTAAGCCCCTGAACTGCAGACACATCCAGTCAACATGCCAGATATATAACGGCGCTGTCTCCCTGTTGAAACCAGGGTTTTGCTGACTGTCAATGGACACCCCTCTCCCCCAGCCTAGCATTACCCTTTTCCCTTTAATGCGCTGTCATTTCCCCCATTTATACAGTAAGTTGTCCCCTTCACAGCTGTTATCCCCTCTGCATCCCAGCATATGTGGTCCAATCCCTACAATTGGCTTTCCCAGCTTCCCTACCTCAGCAGTGAGCCCTGGAAATCCTGATGAAGGGCTTTTGCCCAAAACATTGATTCTCCTGCTCCTTGAATGCTGCCAGACCTGCTGTGCTTTTCCAACACCACACTCTCGACCCCTGGACATCTCCCTTGACTTTTAGTGAACAGACTCGAGGACTGTGGTCCACCTCTTGACAGATTTGGACAGGCCGCCGCAACTGATTCCTGATCAGATCCATGACTGATCTCTGACTATTTCCCACAACTGACCCAGCAGCGCGAGCTATGATCCATTCCACACGATGTAGAGGCATGGACCCCTGAGACTGACTGCTGTGTTTTGTTTCCCAGTCAGTACAATAGACAGGCTTATGTTATCATTGCTGCATCTGACCTGAAGGTATAAAAATCTCAGACTCCAATGTCAGTCAGGCCACTTGAAGCATGACACACTGATGGGAAGCACGATGCTCTTTGCAAGTGAATAGATTAATGGTAGCCCAGACATGAATGTGCCTGTGACTGTGATATGTGTATCTATTCACTGAGCTGTAAAACATGTTTGCTGGATTTATCAATACCACATCAGGTAGTGAGACGCTGCAGGAGTCAAAACGCACTCCAGCTGGGTTTTACCAGGAGGGAAGGCTAAAATGTTGACTTTTCGGAATAGAGTTATTCCCAGCCCTTGGTGTGAAGAGGCCCTTATCCTGTCATTAATTGATACCTGAGGGTTGTAATTGGTGAGGAGGGGAGGAAAGCCATCCTGGCCCAACTTTAATTTCTGTGGTGGCAAGTAGACAGTGGGCAGTTCACCAACCTGCCCAATTAAATTATTTAGGTTAAAATAATGAGATAACCTGGATTATATTTTCCATTGGAAATGCATGAATCCATTTCAGATACAACCTTGAATATTCCTTCGACGAAAAACAGGGCATGAAAATAGAGTCATAGAATCATGGAGATGTACAGCACGGAAACAGACCCTTCAGTCCAACTTGTCCATGATGTCAGGATATCCTAACCTAATCTAGTCCCATCTGCCAGCACTTGGCCCATATCCCTCTGAACCCTTCCTATTCATATACCCATCCAGTGCCTTTTAAATGTTGGAGAAAGTGAGGACTGCAGATGCTGGAAATCAGAGTCGAGAGTGTGGTGCTGGAAAAGCACAGCAGATCAGGCAGCATCGAAGAAGCAGGGGAATCGACATTTCAGGCATAAGCCCTTTGTCAGGGCCTTATGAAGGGCTTATGCCCAAAACATCGACTCTCCTGCTCCTTGGATGCTGCCTAACCTGCTGTGCTTTTCCAGCACCATACTGTCACCTTTTAAATGTTGTAATTACACCAACCTCCACCATTTCCTCTGGCAATTCATTCCATACATCTACCACCCTCTGCATAAAAACGTTGCCACTTAGGTCCCTTTTATAACTTTCCCCTCTCACATTAAACCTATGCCCTCTAGTTTTAAACTCCCACAACCCAGGGAAAAGACTTTGTCTATTTATCCTATCCATGCCCCTCGTGATTTTATAAACTCCAACACTCCAGTGAAAACAGCCCCAGACTATTCTGCACACCCCATAGCTCAAACCCTCCAACCCTGGCAACATACTCATAAAGTTTGTGAAAAGATTTGTAGCTCAGGTACAAACATACTCATAATTTTTTTCTGAACCGTTTCAAGTTTCACAACATCCTTCCTGGAGGAGGGGGACCTAGAATTGCATGCAATACTCCAAAAGTAGCCTAACCAATGTCCTGTACAGCCGCAACATGACCTCCCAACTCCTGTATTCAATACTCTGACCAATAAAGGAAAGCATACCAAATGCCTTCTTCACTATCCTATCTACCTGTGACTCTACTTTCAAGGAGCTATGAACCTGCACTCCAAGGTCTTTTTCTTCAGCAACACTTCCTAGAACCTTACCATTAGGTGTATAAGTCCTGCTCTGATTTGCTTTTCCAAAATGTAGCACCTCGTATTTATCTAAACTAAACCCCATCTGCCACTCCTAAGCCCATTGACCCATCTGATCAAGATCCTGTTGTAATCTGAGGTAACCTTCTTCACTGTCCACTACACCTCCAATTTTTTTGTCATCTGCCAATTAATTAACCATACCACCTATGTTCACATCTAAATCATTTACATAAATTACAAAAAGTAGTGGGCCCAGCACTAATCTTTGTGCACAGCACTGGTCACAGGCCTCTAGTCTGAAAAGCAATCCTCCACCACCCTCTGTCTTCTTCCTTCGATCCAGTTCTGTGTCTAAATGGCTAGTTCTCCCTACATTCCATGTGACTAACCTTGTTAACCAGTCTACCATGAGGAACCTTGTTGAACGCCTTACTGAAGTCCATATAGATCACATTCACTGCTCTACCCACAACAATCCTCTTCATTACTTCTTCAAAAAACTCAATCAAGTTAATGAGACATGATTCCCCACACAAAAGCCATGTTGACTATCCCTAATCAGCCCTTGCCTTTCCAAATACGTGTAAACCCTGCTCCTCAGGATTCCCTCCAACAACTTGCCCACCACTGATGTCAGGCTCACCGGTCTATAGTTCCCTGGATTGTCCTTACCACTTTTCCTAAATAGTGGTACCACGTTAGCCAACCTCCAGTCTTCCAGCACCTCACATGTGACTATCGACGATACAAATATCTCTGCAAGGGGCCTAGCAATCACTTCCCTAGTTTCCCACAGAGTTCTAGGGTACATTTGATCAGGTTCCAGGGATTTATACCCCTTTATGCATTTTAAGACATCCTCCTCCTCTGTAATATGGACGTTATTCAAAACGTTGCTATTTATTTCCCCACTTCTCTATCTTCCATAGCCTTCTTCATAGTAAACACTGATGCAAAATACTTATTTAGTACCTCCCCCATCTCCTGTGGTTCCACACATAGGCAGTTGTGCTGATGTTCAAGGGGTCGAATTCTCTCCTTAGAGTCCTTAGAGTATATGTAGAATCCCTTTGGATTTTCCTTAACCCTGTTTTCCAAAACTATTTTGTGTCTCCTTTTCTCCCTCCTGATTTTCCTCTTAAGCATACTCCTACTGCCTTTATACTTTTCTGGGGATTCACTCAATCTCTGCTGTCTATATCTGATATGTGCTTCCTTCTTCTTCTTGACCAAAACCTCAATGTCTTTAGTCATCCAGCATTCCCTATACCTACCAGCCTTTCCTTTCACCCTGACAGGAATATACTGTCTCTGGATTCTCATTATCTCACTTTTGAAGGCTTCCCATTTTCCAGCTGTCCCTTTACCTGCAAACGTCCAGCCGCAATCAGCTTTTGAAAGTTCTTGCCTAATACTGTCAAAATTGGCCTTCCTTCAATTTAGAACTTTAGCTTTTAGATCTGGTCTATACTTTTCCATCATTGTTTTAAAACTAATAGAATTATGGTCGCTGGCCCTAAAGTGCTCCCCCACTGACACCTTCATCTCCTGTTTTGCCTTATTTCTCAAGGATAGGTCAAGTTTCGCACCTTCTCTAGTAGGTACATCCACGTACTGCATCAGAAAAGTTTCTTGTGCACACTTAAGTTCCTCTCCATCCAAGCCCTTAACGCTATGGCAGTCCCAGTCCATGTTTGGAAAATTAAAATCCCCTATTATTCTCACAGGTAACTGAGAGCTCCTTGCAAGTTTGTTTCTCAATTTTCTATTGACTATTGAGGGCTCTGATACTACAGTCCCAATAAGGTGATCATCCCTTTCTTATTTCTCAGCTCCACCCAAATAATTTCCCTGGGCGTATTCCCAGAAACGTCCTCCCTACGTACAGTATTATCCCTCATCAAAAACACCACTCCCCCTTCTCTCTTGCCCCCACCCCCCCCAACCTTCCTGTAGCATCTATACCCTGGAACATTAAGCTGCCAGTCATAGAGTCATAGAAATGTACAACATGGAAATAGACCCTTCAGTCCAACTTGTTCATGCTGACCAGATATCCTATATAAATCTAGTCCCATTTTCCAGCACTTGGCCCATATCCCTCTAAACCTTTGCTATTCATAAACCCATCCAGATGCTTTATAAATGTTGTTGTTGTACCAGCCTCCACCAATTCCTCTGGCAGCTCATTCCACACATGCCCCACCCTCTGAGTGAAAAAATTGCCCCTTAGGTCTCTTTTAAATTTTCCCTTCTCATGCTAAACCTATATATGCCCTCTCATCCTGTCCATCCCTGAGCCACGTCTCTGTAATTGCTATGATATCCCAGTCCTATGTTCCCAACCATGCCCTCAGTTCATTTGCCTTACTTGTGAGGCCTCTTGCATTGAAATAAATACAATCAAAATTATCAGTCCTACCTCAGTCTCTGCTTTCATCCTGCCAGCCCTGACCGTTTGACTTATTCTTTTTCCGAATTAATCAGTCTCAGACTGTTCCCTCCCCTCACTGTCTCCCTGGGTCCTCCCTTTACTAGTTTAAATCCTCCTGAGCAGCTCTCGCAAACTTCCCGACCTGTATATTTGCCCCCTTCCAAGTCAGGTGCAATCTGTCCTTCTTATTCAGATCACTTCGGATTGACATTCACTGTATTGGTCTGTTTTGTTCCAGATCAGCTGGAATTGTGTGGGGTTCCTTGATGACGCAAACTAGGAGAAATCTGGGTTATTGGCTGAGGGTAGCCATTTGTGCTATTTTTCTGCCACTAATTCTGGGAGGTTGAGAGAGGCCAATTGAAATTCAGGGCAAATGTGTTCAGTCTTCCCTGCAGCTAAAATCTTCAAAGTGGTAGTCAGCCACATCAAGTGAGAGGCGGCTTGTTTAGAAAGATTTCAAGTGTCCTTTACACTAGTAATAGTCCCATTTACTGTCCACAAGACATAGAAACAGAAGTAGGTCATTCAACCCATTGAGTCTGCTCCACCATCACATCATATCATGGATGAGCTGATAAACCTTAACTCCACTTTCTGCCTTTTCCCTATTACTCTTGACTCCTTTAACTGATTAAAAATCCACCTATCCCAACCTTAAATATACTTAATGACCCAACCTTAATATCACTCTGTGGTAAAGAATTCCACAGATATTTTTAAAAATGCATTTATTCAAGTTAATTAAATATATGAAATACACATTTACAGATGGATTGCTGACCTGCAGGCTTGAATTGCTTCTGAGACTATTTATATATGCTGTGACAGTATAAGTGTTGCCATTAGTCCAAAACACCAACCATGCTATTCAAATGCAATTTACCTGCGAAAATCTATGTGTACTGTTTACTATATTTGGAAGAAATACACACAGATGCTTCTTTCTGAAAAATGGATTAATTATTTGTTTAAGTTACTGAATGTTCCAGTTAATTGTGTCCTCGTGTCCCCTTTTCCCTTGTGACCTATTATGTGAAACATGTACTAAGTGTTTATAGGTTGCATCTGATTGCAATTGGAGCTAAACACTGGAAAATTCCTAACCTACATCTATACGAAACCTGATGCAGTCAGGCAAGCACAGTTAAAGAGTTGCAGTAGCATTTGAGACCAGTGTTACAGTGACTCGGAGCTGGGAGAATAACATAGCTCTAGGAGGATGGATGAGGGTGCTAAGGCCCTTATGTGGTAAATACGTGCAAGTAGAGAGTGTTTGTCGCTGAGGCATGACTACAATATCTTCCCTATTCCCTCATGGTAATTGACTATTGTTTATAAATTAAACTGATGCTATAAAAAAATGATTTTAGCAGCTGTTTAAAAGCTGCACAGGGGCTCTTTCCACCACATTATTGTGCAGAATGACTGACATTATCACAAGTCATTGAACTTGCACACAAAAAATTAACGTTCTAAAATTACTGACCATTTGGACCTGATAACCCACCAGCACATTAGGGAAAGCTTTAACCTGGAGGACGGCACGGGTTTTGGAGATGATGGGGTGAAGCAAATTGTTTTTTTTTCAAAATGAGCTTGCAAGCAGCCAGCTTCAACCTGCTGATTTCTGCTTTTAATTCTTGAGAGATGGGTGGCTTATTAACATAAGAATGTCACTCAGTTTGAGAGGCATTTTAATATACTTAACACTAACACTGCAAGCAATGTGGGGAGGTTATGGACTAGCAGTATTATCCTGGACCTTTTTTTCTGGAGACCCAGCTAATGTCTTGGAGACCCTGATCAAGTCTTACTCTGGCAGATAGTAGAATTTGAATTCAATAACCAACAGGGATTAAGAGCCTAATGATGGCCACGAATACGCGGCCTGATTGTTGGAAAAACCCATCTGGTTTACTAATGCCCTTTAGAGAAGGAAACTGCCATCCTTACCTGGTCTGGCCTACATATGACTAACTGTCATCCCTACCTGATCTGGCCTATATATGATTAATTGCCATCCTTACCTGGTCTGGCCTACATATGACTCCAGGCCTCCAGCAATGCGGTAGCCTCTTAACTGCCCTCTGGGCAATTAAGGGTGGACAGGAAAGCTGGCTGGTCAATGGTGTCCTCATCCCATGAATGAATTTTCTTGAGAAGTATCAGTTTCTCTGGCTTCCTGAAACCTACCAAGCAAAACGAGGCAAAAAGACAACAGCATTAAAAGGTGGAAATACTCAATTGTTCCTGTCTGTTTCTTACCTGTGAGCGAGGAAGGATTTGTTTTACTTGAGCTCTTACATTCTATAGTAGCATGGGTAGTGCTTTAGCTGCCTAAGATTGGACCTTGGCTGAGCATCAATACAACCAAAGCCAGTAGATGCAGCAACCTGCTGTTGAGAGGCCTCTGGCTGGCTATCAGACAGGGGAGCAGCGCATGCTTACAGTGGACGCTGCTCAAAGCGAAGGGTAGTAGACAGACACTGAGTTGTGTTTTTCATTAATTAATCTATTGTTGTGTTGATAAATCAGAGGAGCATTAGATTAGATTAGATTACATTACAGTGTGGAAACAGGCCCTTCGGCCCAACAATTCCCACCGACCCGCCGAAGTGAAACCCACCCATACCCCTACATTTACCCCTTACCTAACACTACGGGCAATTTAGTATGGCCAATTCACCTGACCCTGCACATCTTTGGACTGTGGGAGGAAACTGGAGCAGCCGGAGGAAACCCACGCAGACACGGGGAGAATGTGCAAACTTCACACAGTCAGTCGCCTGAGGCGGGAATTGAACTCAAGTCTCAGGCGCTGTGAGGCAGCAGTGCTAACCACTGTGCCACTGTGCCCACCGTGCCACCCAGCATTGTTTCATGATGCTCAGGTTCAATTCCTGCCTCAGGCAACTGTCTGTGTGGAGTATGCACATTCTCCCTGTGTCTGCGTGGGTTTCCTCTGGGTGCTCCGGTTTCCTACCACAGTCCAAAAAAGTGCTGGTTAGGTGAATCGGCCATGCTAAATTGCCCGTAGTGTTGGTGAAGGGGTAAATGTTGGGGAATGGGTCTGGGTGAGTTACTCTTCGGAGGGTCGGTGTGGACTTGTTGGGCCGAAGGGCCTGTTTCCACACTGTAAATAATCTAATCTAAGTAATCTAATATAATCTAATCTAATTAGTGACCACCACTTTCAACTCGAAAACCAGAAGATGGAAGACCAAATGTAAGCCATAGAGACTGCCCCACCATTCAATCAGTCATGGCTGACCCTGCTGAGACGATCAACTTCTCTTTTCTGCCTTTTCTCCATAACCCTCGATTCCCTTAACTGATAAAAACAACCCTGTCTGTCTGAGGCTTGAATATAGTTAATTTCTCTACCTTGACAGGCCTCTTTGGTAATAAAGAACTCCACAGACTGACTACCCTCCAAAAGATTTTTTTTTAAATCCTCATCTCCATCTCTTTTACTTCCAAATATTCCAGGGCTGTGCCAGAGATGTATACCTGGTCTATCAGATGGTGGTCCACAGTTTATTGTCCAGAGGGATGTTTGCCAGGGCCAACAATTATGCAAGCTTCGCTTGTAATAATGGCAGTCAGAATGAGTGGACACTCAGATTTGCAAATCTAACTGGCTTCTTACTGAAGCAGCACGTCTCTGGGCACTCCCAGATCACCCAGGTATATTCTTCAACCACAAAGGTTTCCAGATATAGGTATAATTCTCAGGAAGATGTGATAATGCCTTCATTGTGCTGCAGTCCCGTTTCTGCCAGGGATACCCTGATTAATATCAGTTTCACTGAGGTCGATCCAGATGTTGGAGCCACATACAATGCCTCCAGTCCTGTCAAATGCCATTAACACAATGCAGTCTACAGATTACCAGCCACATGTACCCATTGGTCCCTGGGAATTAATATCTTCCATTCCTCAACAGGCTTGCTACCCAGGAACTAGGAATGAGCACGATGGGAAAGTGGAGAAAGCTAAACTTGACATTATTCTCCTAAAAGAGAAACCACACAATGCCATTGTCTCAAACACCTAAATACATACTCTCGTGCAACAACAAAGCTTTCCTCTTCCTTTTTCCCCTACTTCCACATGATGCAGCTGTTGTAACTTTAACAAAGGTGGAAGCAGATTGTTTTGCTTCTTCTTCTGACGTCTGAGATACTCTTGGGTGCGGATCTGTGGATGTTGAAGCCTATGGATCCCAGGGTGTTTTGCACCTACGCAGAGACATATTTGGACATCAGGAGATAAGACAGATTGTTGGAGAGGGACTGCGTTATGAGGAAGGTGGAGGGGTGGATTGGTCAAAAGGTGAGAATTGGAAAGGTTTTAAGCAATGTCTCCACTCCCACCCACCATCCCTCTTGTGGATCACTGTTACCTCTCTACTGGAGAGCAACTTGTTTCACCTCAGAATGTCAATGTGTGTACCAGGCTGGGAAACCTGACATCTTATTTAGGATGACCTGCATTAGCTCACTGGATGCTGCATCCGTTTCTGCAGTACTATGGTCAAGCTGACCAATAGATTGCTGAGTTTGATGGTTATCCATGTGAAACACATCACTGCAATTCCAATATTTGACTTGTGCCTGAGGCAAAATCTCTCAATCTCTGCAGTCATGGTCAGCGTACTGTGAAAGCTGATCAGTAATTGATTGGCACCCTACTCACCAATTGAAGAGACACTCCCTCTTCCACCAACGTATGATGGCAGCAGTGTAGATGCAAGATGCATTACAACAACTGACCAAGGCTCTTTCAACAGCATGAAAACACCACCAGCTGCAAGTTTCCATCTAAGCTATGCACCATCCTGATTTGGAACAACACCGCCATTCTTTCACTGCCACAGTGATTCAATGTCCTGGAACTGTCTCCCAACTGCTGTATACTGTGGGTTTGCCTCCATCAGATGGAGTGCAGAGACCCATGGATGTAGCTCACCAACACCCTCTAAGGGACAGTTAGGGGTCGAGCAACTAATGCAGACTGAGCTGGTCACATGATCCACTTCCTATGAAAGATGATTTAAAAATTATTCACTTTTTCATCAACATCCCCCAGGATGCATCTTCGTGATCCAACTCAGCAGCGTCTTCTTCCTGACTCTCTGCAGAGTCACTGCCACAACACTTGTTCACTTGTGAAACATGAATCGCCAGGCGAAAACTCATCTTCCTGTTTAACTGGCTCTAATACAGTGTGAGTATCTGAAAGCTCATTTAATGTGCTGGAGATCTTTGAACTCTTACTCCATTTGTAAAGGGCCTAGCAGAGATAAAAGATTGGACTTATTACTGGCATGGTAAGAATGTTTCAACTTATTATTCTGAAGGTGATCATATTTCACACAATACTGAAATCAAACAATATGATGAGTGCTGTGTGAGAAGTGTGTGCATTATATTTCATCCTGTCATCTGGCAGTTGTAGTCGTCCCACCTCCCTAACTCAAACATCTCAGCACATTGCCACACTAGTGTTCTCCAGTGTTTCCATCTATGTTGTGGTCACATGTGGGAAGATGCTGGAAAAGCACAGCAGGTCTGGCAGCATCCAAGCAGCAGGAAAATCGACGTTTCAGGCATAAATCCTTCATCAGTCCTGATAAAGGGCTCATGCTCAAAACTTCGATTCTTCTGCTACTCAGATGCTGCCTGACCTGCTGTGCTTTTCCAGCACCACACTCTTGTCTCTGATCTCCAGCATCTGCAGTCCTCACTTTCCCCCAGTCACATGTGAGAAGTCCATCTCAGATTCTCGCTCTCTCCCTTGTATTTTGTTTACTTTCTTCTTGTAAAGGGCAAAAGGAAACGTAGACATGACTGACTGTAAAGGCATGTGCTCCGTTGTTAAATGCAGTGCCTTTACTGAGGATGAGTCACCAAGAGGAATCAGGTAGAGACTGAGTGGGCGATGGATGAACAGATGAGGAAATGTTTGGAAAGAGAAAAATGGATGTACAACAAAGGAGGAAGGGGCGTGTGTGTGTGTGCGTGCGGTGTGTGTGCGTGCGGGGTGTGTGTGTGCATGTGTGTGTGTCTGTGTGTGGTCTGTCTGTGTGTATCTGTGTGTGGTCTGTCTGTGTGTGTGTGTGTCTGTGTGCGTGTGTGTGTGTCTGTGCGTGTGTGTCTGTGTGTGGTATGTGTGTGTGTGCATACATGCGTGAGAGAGAGCGAGATGAGGGGGGACTTACTAGGATGAGCTATGTTTCGCCTTGTAAGAGAGATTAGAACTGGGGCAACATTGTTTCAGAGAAATAAGAATATATTTCTCTTAGGAGCTGTAGAATTTTTTTTTATCCTGGAAACTGAGATGGCTGGGTCATCAAATTTATTCAAGGCTGAGTTAGGTAGCTTTTCGATAGACTTGGCACTGAAGGATTATGGGGATTGTGTAAGAGAGCAGGCAAAAAGTGGATCTAAACCATAGACCAGCTGTGAATGTATAGAATAGTAGTACAGGCTTAACTGGCCTACTCTTGAACCTCAGTCCTATGTTGCCATGTGATGGAGTAGACCTGACAAGGGAGAATCTAGAGGCCAGGATGAACATACAAAGCAGAATGTTCCACGATACTAATCTTGCCTGGCCTCATCAGGTGATAAAGTATTCCCTCCATTGAGACCAGGAGTGTGGTGCTTCAATTTATACACCGTGTTGATTTATAAATCACAATCTGTGATAGAATTTACATTCTTCAATTCAGTGTATTGTATGAGGGACAATATTTTCCACAATAAGAATAGCAACCTTAATGAGGTAAATTCTTTGCTGAGCAATACTTTTCCCTCCTCAGGTATGTTTCTGAACTCTTTACTTAATGTGCCCTTTATCCTTGCTCCAATATTTTTACCTTAGATCTCCTTTATTGCATTAATTAAACTCAAGACAAGCCTCAGGAACCACAGAATATATTGTATGAGTGTGGGCTACAATTAATGGCCTTAAAATCATCCTCTGCCTGCCTAGCTGTCTAGTTGAAATATTATGCTGCCAGCAAATGAAGATCTATACTTAGTAAAACAAAGAACTGCATATGCTGAAGATCTGAAACAAAGCATGAATTGCTGGAGAAACTCAGCAGGTCTGTCAACATCTGTGGAGAGAAAGCAAAGTTAATGTTTTCAGAGGACACCTCTGAGATTATCAATGTTCTTGGACCCATAACATTAATGCTGCTTTCTGATCACAGATGCTAGCAGACCTGCTGATTTTCCCCAGCAATTTTTGTTTTGTTTGTGATCTATGCTTGATATCACTGTTTTCTCCAAGGAATATTACAGAGCATTAGCCCTAATCATAAATCCTCACTGAATCCCCGATTTTGAGCTTGTCAACATCCCTGAACAGGATGGCATCCAGCTGTAGTGCTCCCTGCTGCAGCGGAGAGGCTTAGAATAGAACACCTGTCTACATTTTCTGAGCATGGCCCTCAGACCTGCCCGTCACTGGGGAAGATATTTGATAAGCTCAAAAATTAATGCTAATAATTCAAATTGGCTACCTTCTGCCAATATTAGTGATGATCAGTCCCTGTGATGCTCACCCACTGACCTCACACTATTACTTCTGACTTTACCCTTGCAGTTCTGCCTTTAACCCTGTTCCCACTGAATGAGGAAAATTTTGTCCATTGTGACTATTTCTTGTCCAATAACAATTGACACTCTGCTATTATCATTCCTGAAGAAGGGCTTATGCCCGAAACGTCGATTCTCCTGCTCCTTGGATGCTGCCTGACCTGCTGCGCTTTTCCAGCAACACATTTTTCAACTCTGCTATTATTCAATGTCTCCCTGTGTTAGGGAGGTGGAATAGAAGCTTGGCTATTTGTGTAAAAGGTTTAAATTACTCAATGACAAGGACTTCAAATTTCGACTTGTATCTTTTTATTTACTTATTATGGTGCTGAGATCCAAACTGTTGGATTGAAAGAGTTGGTTCTGAGTCACTCACAGTACAAATAATTATACCTTTAAAAGACGCACCTGAAATTATTGCTGTTTGTTTCTCAATGTTTTCCTTCTTCTGCATACAGCTGTCAGCTCAATATCTGCAGGTTATTTTTAAGGAGATTTTGAACGATGATGAACAAACAAGCTTTGCTGGAAGCAATCACAGACTTCAGTTCTGCGCTGTCCCAAATGTCATCTCGAGCACAGATTAGCTTCCTGTTGCGTGCTCAAAGTAGAGTCCAGAGTGATTTCATAATGCTAACCACAATGGTTTGCACATATACACAGAATCTAAGAGTTGAAACTTAAGAAGGAATATTTTAACTGAAGCATATGTTCATATAATCAATGCTGATTTCTTTTTCCTATATTCGAAGATGGTAGCTATTTGAAACGATTTCTACCTAGAAAGGAATGTATATTGTACACTCTGAGACAGATTAGATATATTAACCAGTGCCACTTCAGAGATACGCAGCAGTACAATAATGAAGACTGATAATCAGAAACATTAGGAATTGTTTCCCGTGCAAGAAAGAAGAGTATCTGCTTTGACTCTGTAGTTGCAGTTATTCTTTACCTCTGCTGTTTTGTTAAAATATGCATTTAAAGACTAATTTATTTCAGTAAAATTTAACCTGCCAAATAGGCAAAAAAAATTCTGAATACTTGTATATTTCTAACTTAAGCAATTAAGTCACAAAATTGCTAATACAAGCAAACGGTCTCCCAAATCAGAGCTGCATGTTAGCATACTCATGGTAGTGACTGTCTCCTGAATTATACTGTCCATGGTTTGTGAGTTGGTTTCAGTAACACTATTAATAAAGATAAAAGTGTTTTTACGATCATTGCTGTAACAATTGAGTCCAATGTGGACATACTAGTGCTCTCCCTGGCCATTTAAAGCAGACAACTTGGACAGTTAAATATAAGTTGACTCAAAACTGGTATAGATCGGACCAAAGGTGTAAGGCAATGGTCCCATCTTATTACTGCTACATCTGATATATTCCCTGCTTCTCTTCATTAACAGTAATCAGAAAATAATCAAACAGATTTCTTCTTTGTCTTACCTTTTTTCAGCGTGCACTCCGGAACAGAGATCTCAGCACTGACCTAACTAAAAATGAGTTATCACATCAACAGATTTGATCCAAATATCATCATCTGAGTCAGCCAGACTGCAAATAAGTTTGGATTCAATGACATAAAATTATTTCTAAAACCAAGAAGATTTCATGTGTTGAATGGTGTTTTCTATTTATATGAACATCCTTAAGGCACTGACAGCAATCAAACTTATTAATCTCATGTGGAAAGAACATTCTTTACAGTAAATGTTGGCATCAATCTACATATAGAGGATATCAAAAGCCAATTGCTTAGGTTATGAATTATGTTTGTGGTGTATATAATATGTGACAAAATTGGCTATTCTCAACAAGTGAGCTTGGATAGTGAACTCTCAGTCAGGTTTGCTGTATTCATAAACCAGAGTTGCACCCAGGCCAAGAGTAAATAACATGAAAACAATCCACAGAAAATGATCCAGGTTTTCATTCTTCCCAGCTCCTATAACACCACAGTGAGTCAGATACTGTAAATTTATATTGTAACCTGTTTTAAGGAATTTTGCGCTACTAAATCTTTTAGTCTCCACATAATCAAGAGCCTTAACTTGTGATAAATCACAAAGTATTTTCAGCTTGCAATAAAAAGATCTGGATAATAAATTTCTATCCTGGGTAAATTGTATCCTGTTATATTTCTGATTAAAGACGTTGGTTCTAGTTTCCGATGTGTCCAACTAATTTAAGGGACTTTGTAAGTTGTTCCACGGATGTGCGACACTGCCGGATCGCCCATCAATAACCTCATTGCAAGTTGAGTGAAGCCATAAAATATTTGACTGGCCAATGATAATATTGGAATGTTAAATGAAAATTTTACAGAACAGGCCAAAAGCACTCATTTAAATGTGATCTATATCAGCTATTTCAGTGCAACATGGAACTAAACACGACCCTGACAACAAGTACATACATTTTCATGGCAATTGTTTACTATTACTTTTCATTCACTTTTGACAAAATAGTTTTAGAAAGAACTAAAGGATGCTTTTTAGTGAAACAACTGAGGCACAGAAATCCAGTGGAAGTCTATTCTGCCAGATTCCCACAGATAAATAGCCTTTGGCATTGGGTGACATAGTGGTTAGCACTGCTGCCTCACAGTGCCAGAGACCCGGGTTCAATTCCCACCTTGGGCAACTGTCAGTGTGGAGTTTGCACATTCTCCCAGTGTCTGTGTGGGTTTCCTCCAGGTGATCCGGTTTCCTCCCACAGTCCAAAAATGTGCAGGTTAGGTGAATTGGTCATGCAAAATTGCCCTAGTGTTAGGTGAAGGGGTATATGTAGGGGAATGGGTCTGGGTGGGTTGCGTTTCGGCAGGTCGGTGTGGACTTGTTGGGCCGAAGGGCCTGTTTCCACACTGTAAGTAATCTAATCATAAATGGCCTTTGCACCTTTAAGTTGGGCTGGAGTTCTATTTGCTGGATCTCTTTCTGGATTATGTGTCCTGGGATTCCTAGACCTTCCTCCAAAAGTCTGTAGCAAAGTCTTGCCATTACATATGAATGTAAGTGAGGTAGAGGAAGGCTCATTCCCCTTTGTGATGTAAAGGTGTGTGATTTATAAATATCCTAACAACAGTTACTGAAGAGTTTATATTTATAATTGGTAGCATGTGGGTTTTGGTTTGTGTTGATGAAGGGGTTCAACTATTAAGATTTTCTGAAGCCTTTTTTTTGTAAAAGTAAACAGTATGCATAAAAATATGGCAAAGTTCTTGGATGATAATAGAAATATGTTTGCATTGGGAGAGTTTTTTTTTAAACCAGTGAGCAAAATAAACAGTGAAGCATATTCAGGTTTCAGTTAGAAGGATCCAGAATTTGTTTTATGCTTTGGGGAAAAATGTATCATTTGGAAATTTCAGAAGTGTCCTGATGGTAGTTAAATGTGGGGACCAGTTCTCCTAAAAAAAGGTGATAGCTTAGAACTGATAAGAAACATGTTAAGAAACTTCAAGAAGGACTCAGGAGTGAAGACGGCTAGAATTCCAAAGGTGAGGTGAGAAACATCAAGGCTGCATTCAACTGAGTGTGGCATGAAGGAGCCCTCGCAAACTGGAAACAATATCAATGCAGACTGGTCGGAGTCATACTGGGCACATAGGAAGATGGTTGTGATTGTTGAAGGTCAGTCATCTCAGCTTCAGGACATCTCTGCAGGAATTCTCAGTGTAGTGTCCTAGGCCCAACCATCTTCAGCTGCTTCATTAATGATTTTCCCTCCAAAATAAGGTCAGAAGTGGGGATGTTCATTGATGTTTGCACAATGTTCAGCACAATTCACAATTACTCAGATATTGCAACAGTCCATGTTCAAATGCAACAAGATCTGGACAATATCCAGGTTTTGATTGACAAGTGGCAAACAACATTCGCACCACAGTAATGCCATGCAATGACCATCTCCACTATGGGACAATGTAGCCACAATCCCTTGACATTCAATGGTATTACCATCACTGAATGTCCAGTTGTCAACATGGTCAGGGTTACCATTGACCAGAAACACAAGTGGACTCAACACATAAATACAGTAGCTACAAGAGGAGGAAGGAATACTGCAGTGAGTAACTCACCTACTGTCCACCATCTATAAGGCACAGGTCAGGAGAACAATGGAATAATGATGAATAAGAGAATATTCATGACTCACAGCAAAGAGATGTCTCAGTGAGAAAGAAGGTTTCTAGGAAGGAGATAAACTGACCATGTTTAACCAAAGAAATTAACGATAGTGTCAAAGTCAAAGAAAATATGTCCAAGATTAGTGGTAAACCAGAGGACTAGGAAAGTTTTTAAAGCCAACAGAAAATGAGCAAAATAAAAAGGGAGAAACTAAGCCATACAGGCAAACTGGTCAGTAATATAAATAAAACAGACAGTATGAGCCTAAATATGTAGAAAGGAAGAGAGAAATCATGGGAGGCCCCTCAAAGAATGAAAAAATGATCATGGTGAACCAAGGAGTGGCAGTGCATTTGAATAAATACTTTGTGTTAGTTTTCACCAGAGAGGACATCAACTGCATTCCAAAAATATTGAATAATCAAGAGGCTAAAGAAGAAGTGGGGGAGAAACTGAAACCAAATCACTGAAGGAAACATCCTAAGGAATTTAATGAGGCTAAGACCTAGGGGACATGATATGTTATGTCCTAGGGTTTAAAAGGAAGTAGCTGTAGAGATAACCAGTGTACTGGTGGCAATCTTCCAAGAATGCTGAGATGCTGAAAAAGTCCCAAAAGGTTGGAAAATTGACACTGCCTTATTCAAAAGGAAAGGGAGGCAAAAACATAGGTAAATTATAGGCTAGGTAGCTTAACCACTGTCATTGGGAAAATGTTAGAATCTAATATAAAGAATGTAATAACAGAGTACTTAGAAAGACATAATATAATCAAGCAGTTATCAAGGCTTCATAAAGTGGAAGACATACCTGAAAAATATATCAGAATCTTTTTGAGAAGGTATTAAGCAGGATTTTTAAAGGAGAAAGGGAAAATGTAATTGATTTGGACTTCCAATAAGTATTCAATGTGGTAGTCCACACAATACTATTTAATAAGAATCCACAGTTTTGGAGAGATAAATCCCGGGGACCTGATCAAGTGATTCACAAAACTTTGTGCGAAGGTGGGGCAAAGATTGCTAGGCCCTTTGCTGAGAATCTTTTATCATCGACAGCCACAGGTATTGTGCCTGAAGACGAGAGGTTGGCTAATGTGTTGCCATTATTTAAGAAAGGCTGTAAGGAAAAGCCAGGGAACCATAGACTGGTGAACCTTAAGTCAGCAATGAGTAAATTGTTGGAAGAGATTCTGAGGGACAGGATTTACATGTATTTGGAAAGGCAAGGACTGATTATGGTTAGTCAGCATGGCTTTGTGGCATGGGAAATCATGTCTCACAAGTTTTGATTGAGATTTTTGAAAAGGTGACAAAGAAGACTGATGAAGGCAGTGCAGTAGACATTGCCTATATGAACATCAGCAAGGCATTTAACACAGTGCCCCATGGTAAACTGGCTAGTAAGGTTAGAACACATGGGATCCAGAGGGAGCTAACCAATTGGATACAAAATTGGCTTGAAGGTAGGAGACTAAGGATGAAAGTGGAGGTTTGTTTTTCCACCTGGAGGCCTGCGCCTAACAATGTGGCACAAGGAGCCGTCCTGAATCCATTGCTTTTCATCACTTACATAAATGATGGTTTGGATGTGAATTTAGGAGGTATGGTCATTAAGTTTGCAGATGACACCAAAATAGATGGTATAGTGGACAGTGAAGAAGATTATCTCAGAGTACAATAGGACCTTGATCAGATGAGTCAATGGGCCAAGAAATGGTAGGTGGAGTTTAATTTAGAGAAATGTGAGGTGTTGCATTTTGGAAAGGCACATCAGGGCAGGACTTATGCAGTTAATGGTAGAGTCCTGGGGATTGTTGCTGAGTAAAGACACATAGGGGTGCAAGTGGAGTCGCAGGTAGACAAGGAGGTGAAGAAGGCATTTGACATGCTCGCCTTCATTGGTTAGTGCACCGAGTACAGGAGTTGGGAGGTCATGTTGCAGCTGTACAGGACATTGGTTCAACTACTTTTCGAGTATTGTATTCATTTCTGGCCTCCCTGCTATAGGAAAGATGTTGTTAAACTTGAGAGGGTGCAGAAAAGATGTACAAGGATGTTGCCAGGATGGGAGGGTTTGAGTTACAGGGAGAAGCTGAATCTGCTAGAGCTGTTTTCCCTGAAGTGTTGGAGACTGAGAGGTGATCTTATCAAGGTTTGTATAATCATGAGGGACATGGACATGGTGAATAGTCAAGGTATTTTCTCCAGAGTAGGGGAGTCCAAAACTAGAGGGCACGGTTAAAGGTGAGAGGAGAAAGATTTAAAAGGGACCAGGAGGGCAACCTTTTCATGCAGAGGGTGGTTGAGTGCCAGAAGAGGTGGTTGAGGCAGGTAAAACTGCAACATTTAAAAGGCATCTGGATGGGTATGTGAATAAGAAAGGTTTACAGGGATAGGGGGCAAATGTTGGCAAATGGGATTAGGTCAGATTGGGATATCTGTCAATGTAGATGAAGTGGACCAAAGGTTTTGTTTTGTGTTTTATAAATCTATGACTCTAATATATTAACATGGATAGAGAAGACTAGTAGAAGAAAGAGGATTGGAATAAAGGGGGCATCTTCTGATGGCAAGCTGTAACTAGTGAAGTGCTGAATCCACAATATATCAATAATTTGGATGACAGAAGTGAATGCACTATTACCAAATTTTTAGATTAGATTCCCTACAGTATAGAAACCAGGCCCTTCAGCCCACAGTCCAACAGACCCGCCAAAGAGTAACCCACCCAGACCCATTTCCCTTTGACTAATACACCTACCATTATGGGCAATTTAGCATGGCCAACTCACCTAACCTGCACATCTTTGGATTGTGGGAGGAAACCGGAGCACCCAGAAGAAACCCACGCAGACACGGGGAGATTGTGCAAACTCCACACAGACAGTAGCCTGAGGCTGGAATTGAACCTAGGACCCTGGTGCTGTGAGGCAGCAATGCTAACCACTGAGCCACTGTGCTGCCCCATAAAGTATTTGGATTACAATGATGAGAATTACAGCAAGCTTGTACAGAGGCACATAGAAAGATTGAGTGATTGGGCAAAAACTTACATTTTATGAGAAAATGTAGAAGAGTTCACTATTTAAATGTGGAAATGACTGCAGAAAACTACAACACAAAAGAATTCAGGAGTCCTCATGCATAAATCACTAAACAAAGCCAATATCCAAGTTCAGCAAGTAGGCGGGAAGGGTAGTAGCCTGTCAATTGTCAAGGGGAATGGGAAATAAAATTGGAAGATTTGGTTAAAACTATATCGGCGCTAGTCAGACCATGCCAGAAATACTGTGAACAATTTTGGCCCCTTAACTACGGAAAGAAAACCTGGCATCGGAGGCATTTCAGAGAAGTTGATTCCAGGTATGGAGTGATTTTCTTATGAGGAGAGGTTGAGTAGGTTAGGCCTTTACTCATTGGAGTTTGAAAAATGAGAGGAGACCTTATTGAAACATATAAGATTCTTAGTGGACTTGGCAGGATAGATGGGGAGTGGTTGTTTCCCCTTGTGGGAGAGTCTAGCACAAGACGGCAAAATCTCAGAATAAGGAGTCATCCACATAAGACAGAAATGAGGAGGAAATCTGTCTTTCAGAGGATGTTGAATCTGTGGAATCCTTTACCACAGAGAACTGTTGAGGTTGGGTCACTAAGAAAATTAAAGGTTGAGATGGACACATTTTTAATCATTAAGAAAAACCACTCAGAAAAGCCGAGTTGAGGATTATCAGGTAATGCATGCTCTTACTGAATTGCTGCAGACTCAATTGGCCCAAAGGACTACCGCTGCTTTAATGTCTGATGATGTTGTGGTCCACCACAGTGTAAGGGACTTAGTTTGAAATGGTGTTACATGTAAATAATCTGGGTTATTCTATTTTATCTCTTAGTTTTGCATCATAACTTTCTGCTTTATTGTTGAAAGTAAATTTGTAGCACTGCACGCTTATGTTTCAGTGAAAGACAAACTTGTTAAATTATTTTTTAAAAAATTATTAAGCCAGATTTCAGTCTGGGATCTGACTGTCAAGCAATAACATCAACTAAGATTATAATAATTGTGGCTTTTGCAGGATTTGAATTTATTGAAGTTAATGCAGAACTGTGTCTTTCTTTGTTAAACTAATGGTATGTTCTATGTATAAAACGGTTACATTGTGGTGTAGTTTATTACATGCTACTTTAAAAGTAGCTTTGAATCTTGTTAAGAGTTTTCTGAAAGTGTAAGATATAACAGTAGATTAGATTAAATTACTTACAGTGTGGAAACAGGCCCTTCGACCCAACAAGTCCACACCGACCCGCCAAAGCGCAACCCATTCCCCTACATTCACCCCTGCCCCTAACACTACTGGCAATTTAACATGGCCAATCCACCTGACCTGCACATCTTTGGACTGTGGGAGGAAACCAGAGCAGCTGGAGGAAACCCACGCAGACACAGGGAGAACGTGCAAACTCCACACAGACAGTCACCTGAGGTGGGAATTGAACCTGGGTTTCTGGTGCTGTGAGGCAGCAGTGCTAACCACTGTGCCACGTTTTGGAATTTTTTCAGAGTTAAACTGAGACACTTAGCAGAAACACTGAAGGCAGAAGTAAATGCATAAAATTGAGATATTCCAAGTAATTATCCAACATTTAGAACTGGAAGTAAGGAAATTTGAAATTGGGGTTTGACAGCGGGGAGTCGCTAAGATATAGTTGTAAATGAAAACAGTGGACTCACGGGAGAGAAATAGAAACTAAAAATATGTTGAATGAAAAGAGAGAGAAACACAACAAGGACAAAGAGTTAAGAGAACTCAAAATGGAAAGGGCGGAAAAAGAAAAGCAGAGAAAGATGGGAAGCAAGAAGAGAGACACATAGGATAATGGAGATTGAGATAAAAGATAAATAGGGATAAAGGGGGACTTGTTAAAAAAACTTGAACTAATAGAACATAAATTGGACAAAGAAAAACTCAGAGTAAAGAAGGAAATAATATATGAGTTAATGATTTTGATTACAATTAAGGCCTTTGATTTAACTAAGAATCTATGCTCAGGGCCTAAATTTACTGACGATGTAGTCAAAAGGTATTTTACCTCATTTAGAAATGTTGATAGGTAGACGAAATAGCCAAAAGTTATTTGGGCCTTGATGTTACAGGGTGTTTTGAGAAGTACAGCCATGATTGTGTCCGACAGTGAGTCAGAAGAACAATCAGCAGAGCACGAAGCCCTCAAAGAGTACTCAGTACTAATGAGCTGGTCCTTGAAGCTTTCAGGCAACAAGAAAGAAACATAATCAGACACTTATAGCGTTTGCAAGAGAGAAAGAATTGCTATGAGACCAGTTGTTCAGATCACACAACCTCCTGTAGGATTTTGAGAATGTAAGGGAAATTATGATCATAGAAGAAATAGCATTCATGCAAATTTAAAAACTTATTTAGACATACATCAAGTATTCAACATAAAAGAACCAACGGTACTGGAAGATACCATTGATACCACGCACAGCCAAATATAGGAATCTTAGAACCCTACAGTGTTGAAGCAGGGCCATTTGGCCCATTGACTCTCTCAAGAGCATCCCACCCAGACCTATCCCCTTACCCTATTCCCATAACCCTGCATTTCCCATAGCTAATGCACCTAACCTAGACATCTCTGGGTACAGTGGGCAATTTAACATGGCCATGCACTGAACTTGCACGTCTTTGAACTGTGGGAGGAAACTGGAGCACCTGGCAGAAATCCACACAGACACCCAAACCTGGAATCGAACCTGGGTCCCTGCCACTATTAGGCAGCAGTACTGACTACTGAACCATCATAGCACGCAGGAAGGGATATTGATGGAAGTAACCCTACTTTGATAGAACAGACAGAAGGATGCCAAAGTAATAAAGGAAAAAGGCTGGAATATAAATTAACATGAAATGCAAATACCAAAGCCAATTGCTGGAAGTTAAACCTGTTGCAATAGTACGTGTGTTTCAGTTATCTTCAGAAAAGGGAACATCAGGAAAGTAAAATAGGTATCAAAACTGTAGCAATGGTGCAAAAAAGAACATATTTCCTTGGAATGGATCAAGAAAGGGAGGGACGGCTAAAATAGTGACAAAGAGGATCAGACCACTGGAATTTCTGAGTATCTGAGGGAGAGAAGCCAATAAAGATATTGTGACACAATGGAACCAGTCACTGTTGCTGGCTGATGCTACTATTTGTCTTTGAGAGAGTTAATGAAGAAGAAAATATTAATTGGATGGATACATAGAGGTAACAAAGCAACCTCATTATACGGATTTAGATTAAACAGTCAAATGATAAATGGAGAAGTAATAGTATGAGTAATGAAATAAATTCCCTGTGGAAGAATTGATTTTAATTTGAGAAATGATCTGGGCAGGTTCAAGAATATTTGCCTCACCAAAGGAGATGGATCAACCTGTGGCAGTAAAAAGAACTGTGATATTACAGGAAGAACATACTAGACTGTTTCCTGATTGTGATCTGACTACCTCTCAGGCTTATAGAATTAGACAGGACAGGAAAGTAGTTTATGAAACAGGCAGTGGACTTGGAACTTCAGACATTGAATTCAATGTTTTAAATATTTAACTAAAATGGATCAATGTAAAGAGAATATTTTGCTTATCGTCTTTAACAGAAATGCAACAAATCACAGAATTGTAAATTCTATGATTTGTTACACAATGAATTTGGCATTGCTTAAAGGCTGATTTTTTTTAACCCAATTTTTCTAATTGTGAGCTGAAATGAGAAAAACATTCTGTTTAAAAACCAAGTTTGCAGTAGCATTGCTGCATGTTTTGGAAGTTACCTATAAAATTTCATTGGGACCTAACACTCAGTGCAGCCATTGTATATACCAATGCTTGTTGGAGCAGCGGTAACAGTGTGGTTGCTGATGATCTAAAGCTGAGGGTTTGCATACAGGTGGAGCTTTAGTTGGTACTGCAACTGATTGGTCTATGGTCTAGTGACCTATGACAATGTCTGCTTGCCACAAACTATGTGATTGGTTCACCAGTAGTTGAACAGTTTCGACCTGTGAACAAATGAGTGAAGATATGAGATCTCTACCAGCTCAGGAGCGCTATCTATTCTCTGCAGTAACAGTCACTTTCAGCCTGAAGAAAACCAGCGTATCTTAATTTTAGCAATTGCTGCAAGCTGTGACTTTTACTTAATATGTGAGAGATCTTTTGTAAGCAAACCAGTCACCCTGTGCTCATTTGCAAACCAATGAAAGGAAGGGGTACCAAGAAGCAGCATGCAGACCAGCACAAGAGTCATAAGAAGTACCTCAGCAATTCTTGTAAGCAGAAACCACTGACCTGCCTTCATCCATAACATCCATATTATTTTTTTCCTGTTTGCATCTGCCTGTGTTTATATGTATAACGGGGAGTTTATCAGGAGATTAAAGTTTAAGTTAGAAGAGTTATATGCCACCAGTTTATAATTGTTCTTTATAGTTAGAATTTTACAATTTGTTGTAATCCTTGATGCTTTCAGTAAACCTAGGATTAAAAAACAGATAATTTGGGGAATTCTGCATTTTTTTTTAAACCTTTAACTTTTGCGATGACTCTGAGAATAGTGAGGTTTGCTTTCCAGCATATTTTCCCAATGAGCTGGGACAATTGAAAGAGTTATAGCCAGCAATCTTCTCAGAAGTTGAGTCAGAAACAATATCTGAGTGTTAATGCTTAAAAAGCAAACTATTAATAAGACCACCTCAAATCCCATCAGATGAGGAATGGGCAGTGGTCCATCAAGTGGTAGTCCCATCTGAGTATAGCAATGGAATTTTATGAATGGCTCACAAAATTCTAATGACAGTTGAGCTAGATATTTGGAAAACCTGGACTAAATTATTCGAACATTTTTATTGAACTGGATTGCCTAAAGCTATGCTCAAATTTTGCCAGAAATACCATATATGTCACACCTCAGAGAAACTCCAAATGTTAACTAAAACTGCACCTTTAATTCTAACAACAGCTTTTGGAGAACCATTTAGAAGGGCCTTCAGAGATTGTATAGGAACTGTCCCTAAAATCAGTAGTGGGGATCAGTATCTTTTAGCATTTATCTGTACTTCCACAAGATTTCTTGAAGCAATGCCTTTTGGGAATGGTTAGTGCAAATGTAGTAGTAAGAAAGTTAGTTAATTTTTTAATGAGATATGGATCACCCAAAGAAACACAATCAGATCAATGTTCAAATTTTATGGAGCAAACATTCAAAGAAATGATAGTAAGTCTGAGAATTTACAACTTCTGCTTATAAGCCAGCATTCAAAGTACATGGTATCAAATTTTACTGACCATGATTTGAGTTTACTGTTGAGAAGGTCATCATGATTTTGATAAAACAATTCCTTTGTCATTCTTTTCCATTTGGGATGTTCCTAATAAGTCAAGGATTTAGTTCTTTTGAACTAACATATGGACATGAAATGAGAGTACAATTTAAGTCAATCGAAGAAAAATTGATAAACTGGAGATCAGAGACTATGTCTCCAGTCTGTTTCAAATTTCAGGGGGATCTGACAAAAGCATGATAGTTGGCACAGAAGCATTTGAAGGGTTTTCAACAAACAATGAAAACTACAGCAGATAAAAAGGCCAAAGTTTGAAACTCTACTATGAGAGTCAATGTGTTAGTGCCATTACCTGACCTAGAGTACCATTAATAATAAGTTTCACTGGACCTTGACAAATCAAAATGGAACTCAATTATGTTAATTATGTAGTGAATAGCAGAAATAGTCAACAACTGTGCCACATTAATGAGTTAAAGTGATAATTTGACAGGGAAGATAGTCAGGAGAAGATTATACTTAACAGAGTCAAAGAAGTAAAGAGTGAAATGGAAAAATCAGAACAACTGAAGAATGAGTCAAAAATTGAAAATTCAGAAGTTGACCCTCCAGTAATCAAATTGAATAATATGGAGGTGCTCTAAAAGTTAGATAACACCACGTTTATCTTCCAGAAAACTATCAAAGTAACTTACAAAGTTTATTACCGAAATAGAAATTAATTTGTGAGTATAGACCAGGAAAAATGGTATTGGCTTTTCATCACATTAATTTAGAAATCCTTACCAGTGGATCTACACTTTTAAAGATTCAATCCAGAGAGATTAGCTCAAGTGAGGGAAAAGATTAAGTTAATGAAGTACAACAACATCATTTAATCGAGTCATAGTGTTTTTTCCTTTACTCATTCATTGAATGTGACCATCACTGGCTGGGCCAGAATGCATTGTTCATAGGAGCTGGTAGTGAGCTGCCTTCTTGAACTGCTGCAGTCCATTGGGTGTGTGTAGATCCAGTGTTGGGGAGGGAGTTCCAGTGTTTTGATCCAGTGACACTGAAGAAATAGTGACATATTTCCAAGTCAAAATGATGAGTAACTTTGAGTAAAATTCACAGAAGGTAGTGTTTCAGTATCTCTGCTGCTATTTTCCTGTCTTTGCACCATTATTTGATGAAGAGTGGCAGAAAATCCGAATGGATGCAGGAGTCTCAGGATATCTTCAGACATTTGATAAATGTGTTGACAACTGCACCATTTTTAGCTGTGCCAAGTACAAGAGCAAGATTATGAAAGGTGGTTTGTTGAGCCTTTTGGTCATTTCCAAAGAAACTGACCAATGTCAGCAAAAGTACTCGATGATTAAGAAGGAAGTACTGAGTCTTGACTCTACATCATTTTGCAGTATACATCACCAAGAATATGGAAGAAATTATTATTTATGGGAACCACCTGAGATTTATTTGGAATAATGTAAGGACAAGAACTTATGATTGCTTTGGTGCAACTTAATTTTCCAACCATATGATTTGAAAATTGCTCATGTACTTGGATAAGAAAATGGTGCAGTGGATGCTTTCTCGAGATCACATATGATGGACACTGAGTGCTGTGGTACTTATGGACCTTTGTAAAATATGGTTACTGTTTAACTCATTATAAGTTTAACGGCAACATGTTACTTCTGTTAATGCAACAGGAATACTATGAAGATAATATTTGAGGTAATGAAAATGCTGCTTAAACTTTCACTCTTCTTTGAGGGGACATAGTGCAAAGGCTACTTCTATAACTTTTTCTACCCTGACAATGCAGTTGTATGAAAATTTAAAATTCTGCCTTGTTATTTTTCCTTCTGTATTTAATCTATTTTCTAATCAACCTGTTCACAGACATTATTACACATCACTGGTACAGGTGGGACCTGAACCCAGGCCCCTCAGTCCAGGCCTCCCAGTTCAGGGGTGCTACAACTGGACTACAAGAGGCCCCCGCTCAGTTACTTTTTTTTAAGATGCCTCTATTCAACACCTTTTTTAATTTCACTATTTTCTAATCAACCTATTCAGCTATGTTATTATGCAACTCTGGAGTAAGTGCCACTTGAACCCAAGTCTCCTGGTTCAGGGATAGGGACACCACCACTGACCACAGGCGCCCTATTTTACTGGATTATTTTCAGTTGCTAATGCAATGCAGTTTGCATTGGATCTGGAAGTATTGAAAGTCCCAGGATGTTCACTCGCTTTCTAATGCACTGAAATAGGCCTTCCATCCTTTCTATCAACTTATTTTCATTCTGGATTTTGCATCTGGCAGAATAACATTTTCATAAATTATGTGACATGTAAGTATTTGGTTAAACCCAAAATTCATTTGAGACTGGTTGTTTAGCTTGGATACTTCTTATTTTACAGGATATAGAGATCATAGAGCAAAGAGGTTGAATAGCAGCTAATTCATAGCCAATGGGGGCGAAAAGAAGCCACTTCAATACAGTTCTTCAGTGAACGTTGACAACTTTATTTATTTAAATAGATGTTAATTTCAGATATACAGGCCGATTTTTTTAATTTAAATTGAACTTTTGCACTGTCCCTGGCTCCCTTGCATTTTTTTCATTTCCCCATTTTGGCTCGGTGAAATAGCACAACTGTTTGGGATTATATCAGAAACACAGACTTCTGAACTCTACTGATTCAGTGCTGTTATGTTTCATTGCCTGGACCTAAGAAATAATATAACAGCAACAACATGTAGTTAACAAACATGCCCTTCAAATGAGAATTACAAAACCAAATTTGACAGCATGCTACTTTAGAAATATTAGAGGAGATCATCAAAAGCTTGGTCAGAGAGTGAACTTTTAAGAAGCATCTTAAAGGTGGAAAGAAGATGTAGAGAGGTGGAGGGAAGAAATTCCAGAGCTCAGGCTGTCGACAACTGACGGCTTGGCCACCAATCGTAGAGAGATTCAAATCAAAGATACTCAAGATGCCGGAATTAGAGAAACACAGATGTTGGAGAGTTATGGGCCTGGAGAACATCACAAAGGTAGAGAAGTGGGCAAATTTGAAAATAGGAAAGAGAATTTTGAAACTACGACATTACTCAACTCAAAGTCAATGTAGGTCAGCAATCAAAGGGTGATGGTGAACAGGGCTTGGCACAGATTAAGTTTACAGATGGCTGAATGTGGGAGTTCAAGTCTAAAGGCAATGAAGGCAGGAATGAGGGTTTCAACACATGGACAGGAATGGGTCATGGGACAAAGATGAAAAAAGGTAGACTAAGTAATGGCGCATATATGTGACTAGAAGTACACCTCACAGTCAAGTAGAATATCAAGGTTTTGAACAGTCTGGTTTATTCACAAACAGTTGTCAGGGAGAGGGATGGAGTCAGTAGCTAGGGAAGGGAGTTACTTTCAGGGACTAAAGAAAATGGCTTAAGCCTTCCAAATGTATAAATAGAAGAAATTTCTGCTAACTCATTGCTGGATATTAGGCCAGCAGTCTGACAATTTCAAGGGAGGTGAGGGGAGAAGAGAGCTGACAGTGAGGTAAAGCCTTGTGTCTTCAGCGTACATATGGAAATTAATGTTGTGTCCCTCTATCATGATTACTGTTAGCTCATGAAACCTGATATATGACTGCAGGTGCACACAGTGGTCGTCATACAGTTAAGCATTACTTCAAAGGTTTCTATTTATGTACCAAATATATAATTTTTTTGTCCATTTACTGGAGAACTCAGAGCCGATTCAATCCCGCTGATTAGCATTGTTCAATCCCAGTTTGACACCCTAAGGCCATTAAATGGCTTGATGCAAGATTTCAGTCCCTCATTCGGTGTCCCATCTTTGTAATCCCCAAGAGCACCACCTGGGGCTGTGGTCACCACTAGGACTACAAGCTGTTCCCAAAATGGCAGACCCAGTCACGGGGTATCAAGGCAGTAAAGGAAAGGTAGGCCCAGGAGGTGGGGGGAAAGAAATGGTGGGAGTTATGATTTGATTGATCAGTAATGAGGGACAACCAGGTGTACTGGTCACTGGATACTTCCTTGCCTGAGGTCCAAGCAGGCCTACCTCCCAATTATTACCATTGACCCTCCCTCAAAACAGTACTACACCCTTCCAACCAGCATCAAAATTGAGGCCAGAGCAGAAAGCTGTCCATAGGTGGCCAATACTCTGTGGAATATGCACTTTTATTTTAGAGGGTAATTTTATTCTTGTGACTATTACCCTTACTTTTAACAGATTAATATCTCCTTAAGCCCCAATTTTTGGTGCCTCCAAATTCACCTCCAACACTAAGTGCAAAGGACCACATGTTTGCTTTAGCACATAGATTCATACTTGCTGATCAGCTACCTCTATACCTGTCTTCCTTCCTCTTGTGCAGCTAGCTGACATACACTGAGGCTTCCTCTAGGCCTATGCCTTTGACTTGAACCAACATTGCTTCCAGTTTCTCTTCTTTTACTTCTATCTTCTCGACACTTTATCACTTACTCACAATCTGCTGACCACCCAGCATTCAAGTTAATATTGTAAATGACTCCCACCCCTCAGGTACTGCCCTTTGCTGTTAAGAAGTCTGCAATTCCATTCCTTTGTCAAAAATAAGCACTCTTGAACTCTCAAACCCTTTAACCCTACAATTCCATCTCTACTCGCCTAAGTTCTGAAGCAATTCGTGCCTTCAATTTTGCCTTCAATTTCATATTTGAGTCTCATTGGTTAGGTTTCTATTGCTGTCACAGCATGGAAATTGACATAACCAAAGTCAGGAGTTGTATTTATTGGGATTGTGACTGTGTTGCATTATTCTTCCTCATCTTCCTTTGATATCGTCAGCCATACCACCTTACTTCAACACCTTTTCTCCATTCTACAACTCTTTGGGACTTGTCCCACTTTGTTCCAATCTTATCTACACCATTGCAGTCATGGCAACTCAAGCAAAGGTTGCTCTTTTTGCAAGCACACCAAAATCACCTCATTCTTTCTCATGCTGTCTCTCAGTGACTTAAAGGTCGCATACATTTTGACATCACCTGGTTCAATATCTCCATTACCTGTTCATCAGACTGATTGCTGGAGAGGGGGGAGTAACTTTTGAGGAGATGGTGGATCAGTTAGGATTATATTTGCTGGAGTTCAGAAGAATGAATGGGATTGGGGGGATTTCATAGAAACTGATAAAATTCTGACAGGACTAGAGAGGGTAGAAGCAGAGAGGATTTTCCAGATAGCAAGAAAGTCCAGATCCAGGGATCACAGTTTAAGGATATGAGGTAAGCCAATTAGAAGTGAGATTAGGAGAAATGTCTTCAGTATTATGAGCCTTTGGAATTGGTTACCACAGAAAGCGAACGAGGCCAATGCATTTTATGATTTCAAGAAGACATTGAATGTAGCACTTGGTGCTTAAGAAGCTTACAGGATGTAGGGGAAAAGCAGGGAGAAGTTATTGCGTTGGGTGATCAGCTATGATCATAATGAATGACAAGTGGGCAGGCTCGAAGGGCAGAGTAGCCTACTCCTGCTCCAATTTTCTACGTTTCTATATTTACTTCTCTTAACCATTCCAATGTGTGGCACAGTGATTCGCACTGCTGCCTCACAGTGCTAGGGACCTGGGTTCAACTCCACCCTCAGGTAACTGTCTGTGTGGAGTTTACACATTCTCTCAGTGTCTACCCAAGTTTCTTCCCACAGTCCAAAGGTGTGCAAGTTCGGTGGATTGGCAATGCTCAATTGTCCAGGGATATGCGGGTTCGGTGGATTGCCCATGTTCAATTGTCCAGGGGTGTGCAGGCTAGGTGGATTAGCTATGGGAAATATAGTGTGGGTGGGTCAGGGTAGGATCTCTTTGGTGGATTAGTATGAGCTGCTCCCACATTGTAGGGATTCAATTAATGCTTCTTGAAATCATCATTGTTGGCTCCACAACAAACCCCTAAGCATTGCAATCAGTATCAACACACATCCAAATTCTTGTTTCAAACTGAATCAGACAATTTGTAACCTTGTCTTCCTTTTTGACCCCCAGCCAAGATTCTGACAATGTATTCCTTCTGTAACAAAGATTGTCTATTTCCATTGCCCAAGTCCCACTCCACCCTGGCTTACTCTATCTGCCACTCAACCACTTTTCAATTACTTTTCATTTTCAGACTCAAGTTCAAAGATGCTTTTCATAAACAGCTTCCCAACCTCTACAGGCCATAACATTAGCTCAGCTGAAACATAACTTCCCATCTTCTAATTGTACCCAAGTCCCACTCATGCACTAACCCTGTCTTTCAATGCAAGCTTGAGGAGCAACACCTCATTTTCTCTTAGGCACTTTGCAGTCAGTATTGAGTTCCTAGCCTTTAGTTCTTTAGATTAGATTACATTACAGTGTGGAAACAGGCCCTTCGGCCCAACAAGTCCACACCGACCCGCCGAAGCGCAACCCACCCATATCCCTACATTTGCCCCTTACCTAACACTACGGGCAATTTAGCATGGCCAATTCACCTGACCTGCACATCTTTGGACTGTGGGAGGAAACCCACGCAGACACGGGGAGAATGTGCAAACTCCACACAGTCAGTCGCCTGAGGCGGGAATTGAACCCGGGTCTCTGGCGCTGTGAGGCAGCAGTGCTAACCACTGTGCCACCCTGCCGCCCACATCTGTCTTGTCATCTGTCCTCTATTTTTCTCACAAAAGTGGATAGA
The DNA here is from genome assembly GCF_004010195.1 of Chiloscyllium plagiosum. Lineage (NCBI taxonomy): Eukaryota > Metazoa > Chordata > Chondrichthyes > Orectolobiformes > Hemiscylliidae > Chiloscyllium > Chiloscyllium plagiosum. The sequence continues at coordinate 9,443,080 of NC_057714.1, read as the reverse complement.
GGGAACATTGCAGTTCTCTAATTCCCCAGTGCAAGGACAATATTGTTTCCAACTATGGTCAGATGGTAGATTTTCACCTCTTGATGAGAATAAGGCCTGGCTCTTCATCACCAAAGCAGATAGCAGGACTTTGAAAAATTCCGAGCTTCGGTGAAAATGTCAGCACTAATGTGACCTTCATTGTTAAAGTGGGTGTTGGCTGTAATCAGGCTAACTGACCCTGGAAAGATGTCAGAGGCAGCCACACTGCCAGGTGCCAGGGTGAATGGTTTAAACAGTTGCTGGAATGAAAATAGTTTGGCTCTCTTGCCTCCGCCCTCTCCCTCCTTCCTTATGCCACCTCATGCACCCCACACCCCATATCTGCCTGTGACTTCCATGGATCCCCAAACCAAATCAATGTTTTGGCTGCGGCTGAGGTATTTCGACAGAGAAATGGATTTCTGAAAATTTGGCCAGAGCTTATGTTGCAATCTTGGCTGAGCACCCAGAATCCATTATTTTGTTGAAACACCTCAGCACCCTGGAAAACATTGTTTCGTTGACTTTTCTGGTTCTCTAACCTCTGCTGTCAATTGCACAATGTTTATTTACACAAGGTTAAGATGTTTCAAGTGCTTGCAGGCTCTGCTTTAATATGACTTTAAGGAGCCTAGATAATTGACATTTTATTGCCCTGTAGTAAAAGACATTATTATAACATAGTGAAAAGTAGTGAAAGAATGGTTGTTTTCTAGAGTTTCTTTTGCACATACTTTTATCATTTTAGAGTTCATTGGCTCTACACAATCCTATCATTTAACATCGGGGACATGGGGTTGATGGCTGGGTGTGGCAGAATATGGCACAGAGTACACTAGGATGACCCTTTGACTCATTTTTTAAAGGTTCTGTCATGTAGATTCTGGTTTCCAAAAACTCTGAGGTGCTATAAACCAAAACTCTTTAAAAAGGGTTTAATCTGTAACCAATTTCAATGTGAGGCTATCAGCCATGTTATAATATTGAATTGGCCAAGCAGCCTCCTTACAGGGAGTTAGCTGCCCCCTGCCTCCTGCTCTGTCTCAATAACAACTGGAAGGGGAAACTTTGAAAGCAGACAGATGTCGGGTTTGAGTCCTAAATTTTGTAAATCATAACCCCCTCCAGCGATAAGGTACACCCCCTTTTAGAAGCAGAATTGTTGTTATTATTTATAGCATGAGAGCATGAACTCTGAGCAATTTCCCTGGAGCATCCTCTTTACATGCCCACGGTGAGCATTTGACCCAGATTGAATCAACCTGTATCATTGGGTGGATTTGACATTGAAGTGTAATTGCAAACTTCACTGTCTCGGCACCAATCTGGCAGAGCAGATTAAGACCCCTCGCAGACTCAGTCCAATTTGTGTTCAATTGATTTCTATTCATATCATTTACTCCGTCAGCAGCTAACACTAGCAATGCCCAGCTTTATTGCTTTGCTGGTAGTTGTTAGAAATAGGAAGAGGCGTCCATGGAATCAGTCTTGTATGCTTGTTTCTCTGTCATAGATTGTCTTAATGTGATGGCAAATAAATGCCATATATGTTGATAAAGTGTAAGTCAATGTAGTTCATGTAGCAAGGGAACTGGGCAGAGGTAACACCCGAGATCTTAGCAAATTCCAGCACGTGAATAAACTGCACAACCAACCTGCTCATACTATCACAAGCTAAATAATATCATTTTTTTTCGCCAGGGCACAGAAGTCACCTGTTTGGTCCCTATGCGATGTACAAATTTGTTGATGTTATTGATGTTCTCCGCATCTGTTTGAAAGGGAGTAGGTGGAGAAAGTTTCTGAGGTCTGCGGCACTTAACACCCACTGAGAATGCCATTCCTGTTGTGGAGATTGTTTGGAAATCAAGTTCCAGGAAGGGTGTGAGTGAACTGCCACAAATACAGATAGCAGCAAAATACTGCAGATGTCGGGGGCTTGAACTAAAGCAGAAAGTGCTGGAGAAATTCAGCATGTCTGGCACCACCTCCGAGAACGAGTTAGTTAACATTTTGAAAGCAATGACTCTATTTCATTAAACTTACTAGTTCTTCTTCCTCATTCTCATACCAGCACAATTTGGAAGTTTATTTTTCAAAATTATCAATGTTGCAATAAAAAGATCGCAGCCAAATCTTACGAACTAAAATAAACCATACAAAAATGTACTGAAATTAATACTTAATAGAGATCTAAATCTGAATTACGCTGCCAGTTTTATTTTTAATTCCGGAACAAGTGATACACCTTTAAATACCATCTGCCAACTTATTTATGCTTGTGGTTAGTTTCAGGTTGGAATAAACCAGTGACATAAAAGTTCTTAGACTGTAATGACCTTAACAGCCTCTGACAGCACCATGCCTGTGAGAGTGGCAGTCTGGAAGATTTATATACACAAATTGAATATCCAATGCATTCCTGGTAAGAAGAATGAGAAACTTGCAGAAAACATTGCCTGAGCCCATAAGGATATCATTGCAAAACATCATATTGTTTAAATAATTATTTTTGTTTATAAAAATTAAGGGCTCAATTAAGCTTTTAAGATGCAACAATTCACAGCAATCTAGAAAGACGAGACTTCTATCAAATTTTCCAACTAACCCCAAGTTGCTGAGTAGCGTTCCAATACCACTGTCAATACAGATTGTAAAGTTACCGATCAAATTCCGATCATACTTTATTGTCACCTACTAAATCAATGCACTTAATTTCATTTTTTAATATATAAGTGGCAGACAGGGCCAGCCAAATAATCTCCTTCTGTGCTGTGACCAATCCACAATTTTGCAATTCTATTATTTCCATAGAAAATTGTGACTTATACTAATAGATCCATTAGAATTTAGCGTACTATGGTGCAGGTTATTTTTTTCCAACAATGTTACAGAGTTCATTTTTTAATCACATCTTCTGATGCTATTTCATTCTAATGGGATGTTCTGAATGGATGTGGGGAAAAAATACTTGCAGTTGCCACATATTTGAAGAATAAATAATCTACATGATGCAATTACTGCAAACTGAGCCATCTCATGCACAAATGAAATGACGAAAGCAGTCTTTTTTTCCCTTTTCTCTTTCTTTCTTCCTAACTTTCAGTTCTGTCCATTTATTTAGCTATCTAACTTTTGCCCATATTTCTATCAACTATCTATCTATCAATCTATCATTATCTTGTTCTGCCAAAGCTTTAACATCCTGTTCTTTGAGCTTTGCAGGGTGAAATTATGGAGCATGAAGCAAATGACAATTCTTTGTGAGGCCCTGGGGGATTATATAGTAAGATGCCTCCCATTCGACCGAATTATCTGCAATGCTTCTTAAAAATTCCAATGTTAGATTAAATTTTATGATTTACAGTCCCCCTCTACCAATTATGTACCAGTGGAGCTTTGAATGCAATAAAATAGTGCGCAAGAAACTTGATGTTTCATCAATTATAAGGAGCAGCTCACCTTTCATGAGACAGTCTAGATCATAGGCTTTTGCATCCTGCTGGTTTCAGTATGGGGATGAGCAATGCATTACGTGTGTGATATATTGATGCTGGAATATGAGAGCAAATTTCTGTCTTTAGTAATCCCTGCATTGCCCTTCACATGGTCAGAGCACTTCTGAACGAGTCACATGCATACCCGATTTGCTCCCCCATGATTTTCTTTTTGTTAAAATTACAGGAAAAAAAATTAAGGATCCAAATTCCTTTATGTGCTCTTCAGCAAATACCTGAGGGAACAAAGGTGAAAATTTAATACGTGATGTGATGAGCTTTAAAGAACAATCAAAATGTAAACAACAAGGTTATGAGAAACAAACATATTCAACACTGCAGATCTCACAACCAATTTTTATGCGATATTGCACTGCTGTTGGAAGCCACACAGTACATGAGGATTAAATGACACATCTATCTGCTGCTTAGAAACACATACACACCACAGGTGCTGCATTTGACATCAAAATCAGGTTTTATGCGAAGTCTGGTATTAGACAGAGTCAGAACAAACACTGGCATCTGACTATTCTCCAATAATTGAAGGCCTGTTCCATTTGTAAATGCATTTTTTTTCTGAAATGGATACAAAACTAAAAATCAAAGCAGATTGTGAAAATGACTTGGTACTTTGCATTCGAGTATTTTGGTGGTATTTGATGCCCATCTTTGTGTTGAGTTTGCTGATGGATAGCATTTAATCAGGTGGTTGGGAACACTGCCTTTTTCGTACTTCTGTTGTGTGCATTTTGGGAAGGGATCATGGACAGCTTTCATATCCCACCGCTACTTAAGGCTCTTTAGTGAGCAATTGATAATCATATTCATCCACTAAGAGGGAGCAATCGCCATGCAGGAAGACTGAAAAATAAACCCAGTCAATGATCTCAGATCTTGAATGGGTGCACTACCTGCATTGACCAGCACCTCCCAGTGGCACTGCTGAACAATGAAGAGCTGTCAGACTTGATTGGTCCTTGATCCTGGGATAGACCACTGTTTGATACTTAATTGGCTATCTCACAAACATGGTTCTTGTTGGTTTTCCAGACAGCCATTTGAGTGCATTGTGAGGATCTCCTCACCTCCCTTATTTCTTTATAATCTGCAATCATTTCAATTTAAACCTGTTGTCACAGCTGTGTAATTGTAATATTTTTTCTTAAAAATAGATCTGATCTCTCTTTAAATGAAAACAAAGTCCTGCAAACTAGCTCTCAGAAGTTTAATGAGTGTCCTAATTAATTCATTTCAACCAGAAAGGTAAACAGATGAAAAGTTATCTCGGCATCAACCTCAAAGGGAGACAATTAGACTTGGACAAACCCGAGGGCAACACAATTGTCTCTTTCAAAAGTGTGAGAATTCAAAGCTTCTGAGAAAAACCGGTGACTGGACAGACCCTAACCACTACAGGGAATTCCGGAATAATTGATTCATCAAATTTAACATAGCAAGTATTTTGGGTTTAATCTGTGTAAGGCAGGCCCTAAGCAGAACTGCCCAGAAAGAACTTTAAGAGATGGTGCCAAACAGAGAGAATTTGCAGCTGAAGAGAACTCAAGGAAAGGAACTTCAGAAATTAACCACAGAACATTCCAGGCAATATGTGAGTACACTAACTGTAAAACTAGCGTGGAACAAGAAACCTTCTCTCCCTCTCACACAAACTTCTAAGTCCACAAAAAAAACTTCAGGTTGGTAACAGGGCTTCAATGATAACTGAATGATCATTTTCTCATCTTTATATGTATCTATTACAAAGGAAACTCGATTATCCAAATATCAGATTATCCGAAGAATATCTCAAGGTCCCGATAGAAACATTACATCAAAGAGGTGTTTCAACACTGATCCTGTCTTTTGTTTATAATGATTAAAAATGAACGCGGCTTACTGAAATACTGCTGAGAGCAGTCCTGCGCATCGATAGGAGCCCAGGCACCGTCTCCAAATGACTGACCTCCTGCCCTCTCTCCCTCCCCACACTTTCCCTGGAGTTCTACACAGGGGTGTACCCTAAACCCCCCGCCCCACTTTCCCAGATAATCTCTCCAACATTGTCCTGCCCAGGGTAAAGGTGGAACTGTCAAAAAGTTGCAGTAAAAAGTTGTGAGCATGGCTGCATGTGTGTTTGTGCTATTTTGAGACTCAGCAGCAATCTTACTATTGGTGTCCAGTCCTGCTGCCCTGGAGAGTGGGTTGGGGGGGGCACGAGGTCGGATGGGGTTGGGGGCAGACGGGACTCACAGGGGCTGACGGGGCGGGA
>NC_057714.1:9363666-9437244 GCF_004010195.1 Chiloscyllium plagiosum | reverse complement strand
GGACAGGGTTGGGGGGTGGATGCGGAGATTGGATGGGGTTGGGTCAGGCGAACGGGAGGGGGTGGGGGTGCGTGCACGGTGTGCTGCTTTCTAGTCTCCTGGATGGGGAGTGGACTGAGAAAGTGCTCACTGTGTCAATCCCATTGAACGAATGGGGATTGGGGGGTGGGGAGGCTTCAGCAATGCTGCAGGACCCTTACATACACGTGTGTGTTTGCTTAGAAGCAAATCCTGAGACAGAGACAGGGAGCAAGGCAGGCAGAGTGACAAAAAAGGAAACTTCAGAAAACTCTGAGCCCCAGAGGAGAGGCATTGAATCAATTAACAAAATAATCAATTATCCAAGCGAAATAGTGCCTGCCCATCTCGTTCGGATAATCGTGGTTCCCCAGTATCAATGTCTCCTGCAAATCTTTGTAGCTACTAACCGTATCGCACATTTTTTCCACCTGATAATGTTCAGCCATAGTTGTTTAATGAGTTATATTCAATATTCTTAAATCTAAAACTTTGTTGCTGCTTATTTTTTGATCAAAACATTCATAAATAAATGCTAGGCGTGGGGGCTAAACAACATATATAAATTCAGAGTTCACAGGCTGCTTAGGGTGGCCTTGTCACCAGGCAACACCGAGTCACTAGTTTGTCATTTATTTTATCTCCTTTCCTTTTGCGTCTGCTGTTGATCCTACACTTTGGAACTTGGCCCTTCACCTTGGTTTCTCATTTTAGAAATATGTGTCTCTCTTAAATGAGAACCTCTGGCTGAGGATCAATGTCCACCATTGAAACCATTTTACAGTGATGTACACCTTGTTCCCATGCCACGCCACAGCTGCATTCAAGATGAGGCTATGGAAAGGCCAGAGAACAAGTTTTCAAGCCTTGGTGTAGCATTTAACCCCCTTGTAAGGAGATGTTGGGACTTTTTTCACTGGAATGTAAGGGGTTGGTATTTGACTTTATGGAGGTTTATAAAATCATGAGGGACATAGATAAATTGACTGGCAGGTGTCTTTTCCCTGGGAGTAGGGGATTTCAAGATTAGGGGACTTATGTTTAAGGTGAAAGAAGAAAGATTAAAAAAGGACATGAGTGGTAACTTTTATTTTACACAGAAAGTGGTTCATGTGTACAATGAACTTACAGAGGATGTGGTGGATGTGGGTACAGCCATAACGTTTAAAAGATATTTTCATGAAATGGAAAGGTTTGGAGGGATGTAAGCCAAGTGTAGGCGGGTGGACTGGTTTGGTTTGGGATTATGGTAGGCATGGACTGTTGGACTGAAGGGTTTTCAGTGCTGTATGACTCTATAAATGGGTGAGGAGGCAGGAAACTTGGTAAAACCAAAAATGGAGCCCAAAACCTTTCCCTACCACAGGATATTACCATATCCGTGAGAAACTGCCCCACGATGTCCCCTGATCAATCAAGCTAGTCAAGTGTTTAATTGAGGGCAGGTTCTCACCCCATTAGGCATTCTGCCAGCATCCCAACAGCTTTTCAGGGAATGCCATCCCTCATGGAGACTCTGTGGCCATTGAAGATGCCTCAACACAAAGGTATTCTCTCTTTCAACCCTCCACCTCAGCAATGGCCACCTCAGGGTGACACTGCCAAAGCTACCCAGTTGTCAGCCCTTTGATTGGGCTTTGGAAGAGTCAGGCTCACACCTACAATCCTGGAGATGGCATTTCATTGGCTGCAGCCAGGAAACTGCCACCGCAGCTCCCGTTGCTCACCTATGCATATTCAGTGGCTGCTTTTGGTCTCTGGGGTCGAATGATTTACATGATGAGAAATTTCCAGCCCAGAAGACTGAAACAGGAGGAAAAAAATTGAATGTTCAGAAGTTTTAGTTTGAAGAAACCACTAATTCCCAATACAGAGGAACCTCGATTATCTGGCATTTGATTATCCAAATATTGGATTATCCAGCAAGATCACAAGGTCCCAATGCTTGGCTAAACTGTGTTATGTGGCATTCGATTATCCAGAATTCAATTAACCGAATGAAATATTCCTCTCCTGTGTCCTTTGGATAATCGAGGTTCCTCTGTACTTCCTACAATAGTGTTTATGGGACCAATAACAACAAAACAATTGTTATTTGTCAGCGGTTATTTGTACTAAGTCTTTTTGACTGTAATGTAGAGTGTATTTAAAGTTGCAGAATATATGATAACAGGATAGATAGATAAATGCACAGAGGGTTCCTTTTGACAAGGACCATAGTTCTTTTTGTGAAATTCTGCCCTTTGAAATTACAGTTAACACAGTAATTGTTTAGTATCTTTTCTGTTTTATTTTATAACTGAAATCTGACGTACTTATGGCCCCAATTAGGAATATGTCTGGCATAGTAATTGTCCTTCCATTGCTCTCTACAGTAGCTTCTACTAGAAACCTTCCTGTAATTCACATTAAATTCTGTAAAAGGCAACCCTGTTGTAAAATAATAACATTGAAGTGAGGCTATTGATTTCCCTTGTGTATCATTAGGAGGCCCACATCAATAAATGAGGGCATTTTTGATAAGGCTCCTGCGTGTTGTGAAGCATGTTGTGTAGGCTTTCTTTAGGTCCACTTTGGAATGCAAACCACTTTGACTCACAAAGTGGGTAAAGTCTGTAACTTTGAAGCAGGTTGTTCTTTATTTGTGAGGTCCAGTCTTTCCTTTCTATTGGTCAGTCAGATATCTAACAGATGCAGAAATCCATCACCAATTTCACAGGTGACTGAATCAATAAGTTACTGCAAAAGTAGAATGTCAGTGTGCCTGACAGCAAATACTGAGATTACATGGCCAACAGTCGCCTCCATTAATCAATTTCTGCTACTAATCAGAAATACAATCAGCCATATCTCAGTTCCAAATTAGCTGGATGAGGCTATGACTAATATATTGAATAACATTGCTTTGCAACAGCTGCAATATCCCAATGTAAAGCTATTAAAAAAACACATTAAGTTTGAGATGCCTAAATGGGAATCCCCTGTCAACCGACATTTTCTTGCTGTCTGAAGCTAGGATCTATTGTACTACTTTTTTCTCTAAAAAGGTGTTACCACTGCAGCTGAATGTAAGGCCTCAACATTCATCAGTGGTTTTCCCATACTCCTGCCATAGCAACAGATCAGTAAAACTGTCAAGGAAACAGAGGAAACGTAGTAATATCAGGCATCCACTGTTTCCATTGGTATCTGGATTGCTTTATGAGGGTTGCAATATCTATCCCATTCCTTACAAGATAAATGACTAGAATGAGAAAGGTTAGGTGTCCTGACAAGGGAGCATAGAGTCATTTGCATAGAAACAGACCCATTCGATCCAACTCATCCATGCAGATCAGACATCCCAATCTGACCTAGTCCCATTTGCCAGCATTTGACCCATATCCCTTTAAAACCATATTATTCATAGACCCATCCAGTTGCTTTTAAAATGTTGCAATTGGACCTACCTCTACCACTTCCTCTGGCGGTTCATTCCATACACTCACCAAACTCTGCATGACAAAATTACCCCTCAGGTCCTTTTTAATCTTTCCCCTTTCACATTAAACTTATGCCCTCTAACTTGGACTTGGCTATTCAACCTATCCATGCCCCTCATGATTTTGTAAACCTCTAAAAGGTCACCCCTCAGCTTCTGACACCACAGGGAAAAGAGTCCCAACCCATTCAGCCTCTTTCTATAACCTAAACCTCCAGACCCAGCAACATCCTAGTAAATCTTTTCTGCACCCTCTTAGGTTTGACAACACCTTTCCCACAGAAGGGTGACCAGAATTATGTGTAGTATTCCTCACCAATGTCCTATACAACTGCAACAAGACATCCCAACTCCTATAATGACCAATGAAGGCAAGCATGCCAAATGCCTTCTTCACCACCCTGTCTACCTGCAACTCCACTTTCAAGGAACTATGCACCTGTACCCTGAGGTCTCTTTGTTCAGCAACAACTCCCCACACCCCACCCCAGGATCCTACTATTAACTGTATAAGTCATGCCCTGGGTTGCCTTCCCAAAATGTAACACCTCACATTTATCGAAATTAAACTCCACCTGCCGCCCCTTGGCCATTTAGCTCACCTGGTCAAAGTCCGTGTGGGCACCATGTAGGTGAGATATTGCCTGGACTTCTAGAGTAAACAATAGGGGAATCATTGAGTCAGGTGGTTTCTGAGCTACATGTCATGCTAAGCATGGAACAGACAGAAGACATAGAAATAGTGGAAGTAGGTTTGCTCACTGAGCTGGAAGGTTCATTTTCAGACGTTTCATTACCATACTAGGTAATATCTTCAGTGAGTCTCTAGACGAAGCACTGCTGGTATTTCCAGCTTTCTATTTATATGTTTGGGGTTCCTTGGGTTGGCGATGTCATTTCCTGTGGTGATGTCATTTCCTGTTCTTTTTCTCAGTGGGTGGTAAATGGAATCCAAGTTAATGTGTTTGGCATCAAATTATGAAAATTGCATGTTGCTGACCAAGGAGCCTTTAGGTCTGTATGATCAATTAATTCAACTTTTCACTATAAGCCTCACTAATTCATTTTCCTGTAAATACAATGCATCCAGTCTTGGTTATTTCACAGATAAGAGGGAGAAATGAATTGAATGATTTTGACTATTCATCTTTCCTGTCCATAACAGAGTTATTTTTATTTTAGTTTTCCTTTCAGTGAAATTGTGCAGTGTGTTTCCCCAAAAGCTGAGTGTGAAGTTCAATTTGTAAATTCTTTAGGGTTATAAACAAAGTAAGGTTTGTCACTATATTCAAAGCCTAGGGGAATGGTTTGCAACACACACTCACACATGCACACATCCAAAAAAAGAAAAGGAGAGACATTCCAAAATTACAAATTCTTGCGCGTCAAAGTTATCAGAATTTGAAGATGAGTCTAAGGAAGGGACATATCTGACTTGATACATTTACTCTGTTTCTCTCCAAAACAGATATTCCAGATCTGCTGAAGTTCATCAGTATTTTCAGTTTTTACATTTGAATTTGTTCATATGAATTGGACAGTCCAGTAAGTCAATGTACAATTGATGTTCTTTCAATTGGTTGTGCTCAGAAGTCAATTTCATAAGAGCTCAGTTGCAACTGAACTGTTGACAAAGGTGTAGTCATTGTAAACTGGTTATTGCTTCACTTTGAAGATGAGACAGGTCTTTTCTTTCAGTAGTCAGACTTTTGAGAGATCAGATGCAGGTGTAAAGCTGAGCATGGAACTGCATACTTTTCTTCTGGAGTTACAAATAGACTGGTGAATACCTGTCAAAACTTTAGAATTAAAAATGGCTGCGACAAACCAGTGGTTTCAGTCACGCAAGCAGGATTGCAGGTTGAGACACACAGCCAATGAGAGGGATCTGATATTGCCTAATCAGAAAACTTTGTGTTTAGTGGTGGATAGTTGCGCAATCATTTGCACCAAGTCAAGCCATAATGGGATTTGATGGTCTCCTTTGTTAAGAACAGGCTGAGGTATTTACTATTTTGCTTGTTCTCTCTGTTGGCTTGGCTGGAATGTTCATACAAAGCGAAGAGTATCACGCTGCAGGAGAAGGTGAGATTGCATTTTCCCTGCTGGACATTTCTGGAGGCAGTAAACTTGCACAATCTGTGTTTGAGCGCAGCCATTTTAAGATTCGGCAGCAGTCCATTTTTAAAAAAAGGATTTAAATGGGAAAATATAGATTTTAGACAAAACAAGTTAGGATATCTCTTCCTGCCCTCTGGGCATGGTGGTTATAAAAACAAGCACACAAATGTCTCATCCAGGGGCTCAATTTCCATAATTATACACTGATGAATATATTTGTGCAAAATTTATTTTCATTGTATTGTAATACAGTACCTAATTCACAGTGAACAAAGTAATTGGATGTAAGTATATTAACCAGTTTACTACCTAAAGACATGAAACACATCAGTATGGGCAAAAGCAGCATGTAAAATATTATCTTTCAATGATCTAGCAGCACACAGCTTCACATTTATTGATAGATTTTTAAAAAATCATCACAATTTTTTTTCTTTTTTAAGAAGAAATAGCTATTGAATCGAAAGAGAGCTCATGGAAACTGAGATTAGCACATTTCATAGGAAATGCTGTTCAATCCCAAGTGCAGAGTGTCAATGGAAAGTGTGTTTTCATTGCCAAGGTCTGCTGGGCTCTGTTCTCAGATCTCCAACTTTTACTACATTTCAAGTTCTGATAACATCTCTTGGATTCAAGTTGAATTGTTTGGTTCAATCGGCTTTAAAAGATTTATTAAGAACAAGCATGTTTATAATACAACCTTTTAATACTATTTGTAATAAATCTACAACTGGCCCATGTGATTTACACTGCACAAATGCATTTTTAAAATTAAAAAAGTGCTCTTACTTCTTTGATGGTTATTAGAAGTGCAGCCTACGAAGTTGATAAGAGATCCCGATTTGCTTCATTTGTTGCTTTAGTTTTTATAAAACATTATCATTACAATCATGTAAAAAAGGCCTTTTCTCACTTAGCATCATATACATTTCCCACCAATAGCAAGGTAATATTCCTATCGTACTGGAAACCTGAACACGACTGAATACCTAAACTACAGTAAACCACTTTTGTAGAATGAAGTTTTTATGCCATTTCAAATATCTATAATTTTATTAATTAAAGGCAAATAGCACATGTATAAAGAAGGAAAGGTCAGAATTGTTTCATGATTCTTTTGTTAAATGGAGTGTAATAAAAACTTGTGATATCTAAACTTATTAAAATCCCACTTGAAACTGACTGATACCCACTGTTCCTCCTCTTTCTAACTATTTGTTCTTTAATTTTGTTTTTTTTCTCCTTCAAATAATACATTTCATAAAGTAAGAAAGTTTTCTATTGATTTTAACACCAGCTGACTGCTGTGAAATAACTAATTGTTGGTGCTTTACCTTATGGTAATATTTCTGAAAAGCTTCTTTGCTACAGGCCAATCAGGCAACATGAAGTGAATTATTTGTTAACACAATTGCATAATTTGTTAAAACTTTGTAAATCCATCAACAGAAAAAGGTATTGGCATTTAGTAGTGCTGCACAAATGGCTTACATAACAGTGCATTGTAAGGAATTGCTCAAATGAATGTAAATTAGCACAAACAGAAGAAGGGAATCTTAATACATATAGACATAGCTTTTGAAAGACATTTTCATCCTCTTGGTATTGAAATATTTTGAGAAAAATATTTCAAAAATGCCTTGAAATACTCTGTCAAGGCTGGATTCCATTATTTGGACATTTTATTCAAATCTAAGCTAAATGGGGTGATGGCTGCTTTAATAGAGAAAGCCATGGTGATCATAGGACTGGAGTAGCGAGCAAGGTTTCTGTGGCTTGTCAAAGTGTTAGCCTCCCTAGAAGTGGTAAGCATGCACTGTTACAAGGGAAAAAAAAATCTACTGGCAACAGCAGGAGCCCCAAAGTCTCAGATTTAACAAGGACCAGCTGAATATGTGAGTCTAACAGCACACAGACCATCTCGTGTCTGCCAATTCATTTCCTGGCTCGAAAAAAGCTTGTTTCCTCTCAAACATGGCAGCTCACCAGGGGAATTCAGAATGGAATCAATTGCACTTGTTACTAACTGAGTTTCCCTTTTATTCTTATGTTACTGAGACCTGGATTCTCAGCTGCAAGTAATTATGATGAAGAGTTACTGAGTAATGGCTTCCAGATTGCTGCTTGATGTAGCTTTAATTAAAAGGGACAGTTTTAGAGTACATACAACGTAAATGTGCTTCGTTTTTTTGGATACTAAAGTAACTTTAAGATGAAATAAGGAATGCACTATTCGATGCAGGAATCTTTTATATAATAAGGATGAAAATCGTCACTGTTTAACTTGAGCAGTCGGACAGTATGCTCTCTGATAGAAGAAAGGAAACTATAAATTCTGAGAAGTCAATATTAATAGTGATAGGTCATGAACATTTTCAAACACCTGCTTCTCAGTTCTCAAAGTAAGATGTTGATGTTTCACTTTTTGAAATGTAATCCAGAGCAATTTAACTGATTGTAGGAGTTGTTCATTCACTGAAGACGGTGTTATCATATTAATAGTCGATGTAATTAGTGAGACTTTGTGGTATCAAAAGCAACAACTCAGCTTCAGTTGCACATCAATAAATGTGTTTAAACTTTAGAATCTAAAAACAGATTTTTATGAAAAACCATGTGTGGACCATTAAGAAAATAAATTATAAACTGAGATTACATTTAAGTGTTATGGTTATAAAAAGATATCAGATATTTAGTTAATATTTTGGACATTTATCTTGTTTGAGGCCACTAGTTGAAATTAATATTTTGAAATGATTAAACTCTCTGTATCAAACAGTGTACTTGAGTTACAAAAATAATTTTCATTTACTTAGTAAGTTTTGTAACATAGAGAAAAATATCCCCAGGCACTTCATTGATGCATAAGGTAGAAAGAGAAATGTTGAGCCAAGGAAGGAATCTATAGCTTTAGATAGAAGGGCATGTATAAGAAGCTAGATTCAGGAGAACAAAGAGTTTCAGGGAGATCTCAGCCATGAGGAGGATGCAGAGATAAGAAAATGCCAAGCCTTACAGGAATTTAAATGCAAAGATGAGATATTTTAAATTGAAATGTTGAATGTTGTCAGGTATGGAAGGCTTGAGTTCTAAAGAAAGATTGGATAGGCTGGGACATTGTTTACTGCGATCTAGAAGGTTGATAGGTGACCTGATAGAAGCTTATAAAATAATGAGAGGTATAGATAGAATTGATGGTAGTTGTTTTTGTTTCCCTAAGATTGGGATTTCAAGACTAAGGGGTACATTTTTAAGGTGAGAGGAGAGAGATTTAAAAAAGATATAAGAGGCAATTTTTTTTACACAGTGGGTAATTCGTGTGTGGAATGAACTTCCCAAGGAAGTGGTGGATGTGGGTACAATTACAATGTCTAAAGGACATTTGGATGGATACATGAATAGGAGAGGTTTGGAGGGATGTGGACCAGGAGCAGGCAGGTGTGTCTAGTTTAGTTTGGGATTATATTCGGTGTGGACTGGTGAACCAAAGGGTCTGTTTCCATGCTGTATGACTCAATAACAGCCCAAAGCCAGTTAGGTCATCTATAATGAATAAGTGAGACTTGCTGTATGATAGGATACGGCCAACAAGAAATTTGGATGGGGATGCAGGATGGGACATTGGCTCGGGGCAGTGGTATAGTTAGTAATGAAGGCATGATTTAGGCTATCAGCAGCAGATGAGATTGATGGAGAGATTCAAAGAGATGATTGTTGAACCAGTAATTGTGGATTTGAAAATTAGACCTACATTCATTCATGTAGGACAAAAAAGGTCAAAGGAGGAGCATAAATTTACAAGAGCATAACTGTCAGGTATGTGTATTTTTAAGATGCCAATGATGATGACAGTTTTGAAAGGGTGGATAATTTATTGAATTTGTGGGACTTGGGGGCATTGCTTACTGGCCAGCATTTGTTGCCTTTCCCTAGTTGCCCATGAGAAGGTAATGCTGAGCTGCCTTCTTGAACTATTGCAGTCCATGTATTGCAGGTAGACCCCCAACGCCCTAGAGAGAAAATTCCAGGGTTTTTAACCCAGCGACAGTGAAGGAAAAGTGACATATTTCCAAGTCAGAATGGTGAGTGGCTTGGAGGGAAGTTTGCAGCTGGTGATGTTCCCATGTATCTATTGCCCTTGTCCTTCTTGATGGAAGTGGTTGTGTGTTTGGAATGTGCTGGGAACTATTTACAATACATTCGATACATCTCCATCATTAAGGTAAATATATATACGATTATTTTGTTTGTTAATCATACCTATTACAAACAGCCAACTGCTAAAGTCTTAACTTCATGCACATATAGAACATAAGATACTAGTAAAATCTGAATAGATACTTTAAGAAATGTCACTGGTTTTGGAGTTTTATCATTTTATGAGTCACTAGGAGATGTCATTATTATTTTGATTCATTCAAAACAAAATAACTTTGAAATCTGTTTTGGCTGAACTGTCTCTGATTCACTGAATGACCAAACATGGACGAGTGGGAGTTTAAGGAGAACATTAAGAGTACCTGGATGTAACCTGAGAGATCCTCACAGGGGCAAACATCTCATTCCCTGGAATGAGAGTCAGCTGATGGGCCTGGAAGAAGCCTATCCCATAGGCCATTGTGAAAGGTTTAATTGGTATTGTGGGACATCCACTCCTGAGTGAAAGGAAGTCAGATTGGTTGGGAGTTGTAAAAACTCGATAGCGGGTGCTGCTCAGACTGAAACCAGTCCTGAGAGGAAGAGCTAAAGAAGACCTGGACTCAGGTAAGAAAGGGATAATGGGCAGGGAGCATTTGGTGACTTCAGGGTAGGCAAAGCCTGGTGGAATTATGGGTATTTAAAGTCTATGTGCAGTGGAAGGAAGGACATTTCTATTATGTGGGGGATGTCTTTAATGGGTAAAGGATACCCTTTAAAGATAATGTAAAATCTGCATCTCTAGCCTGCTGTTCCATAGGCAAATAAACTGTGGATTCTGTGGCAGGCCATCAAGGATTATGTTTTTGAAAGTCATTATTTAAAGTGCATATTTCTTTGGAAAACCTTTTGTGAAGTAATTTCTTATTGTCTTCTCTGTTATGGAAATATAAATCAGCAATTTGTTTAGTAACATGCTGTAGGCAATCTTCCTGGATTCCATTGAAGAAAGATTTGAGATTTGAAATTTGAGCAGTTGTAAATAGTGTCTGGTTATCCCTGGCAGTAGGAGTTCAGACTGTTAGAGACCTATCTGAGGATTGGGCCTACAGTCTCTGTTAATAATTAAATGTATCTGATCATAGGGTCTCCATAAAGCAACTAGCTGAACACTCATGCATATTACTCGACCAGTTCTTGTTATAATCAGTAATACACTAAACTTAGTGCTAATTTTTAAAGAATCAGCAATCCAGTTTCTTCCATGTAAAAGTAGTCTGATAGTAAAGAAAACAATTAATAACTTGCATTTTTATAACATTGCTATCTCACCCTTTGTATATTTAAGTGCGTCACAACAAAATTACTTCTGAAAAGTGGCAGTACAGGCAAAAATACACAACTAAATCCAGTAAACAAGATTATTAAACAGTGCATTTTGGGTTTTTTTTGCTCTTAATTAAGAGAGGAAAGTTGACA
The DNA here is from genome assembly GCF_004010195.1 of Chiloscyllium plagiosum. Lineage (NCBI taxonomy): Eukaryota > Metazoa > Chordata > Chondrichthyes > Orectolobiformes > Hemiscylliidae > Chiloscyllium > Chiloscyllium plagiosum. The sequence continues at coordinate 9,426,008 of NC_057714.1, read as the reverse complement.
GGACAACCCTCAGCTCTTCTTGATCTTTCAGTTTTTATTGCTGCAATAAATTTGTTGTTAATTGAAATTCCACTTTAGGTAGAAAACATTTCTCAATCTTGCTCATTGTCGTTGTTGGTTGACCTGTCTGTACGATTTCAAAGTTTGTTCCTAATCAGTACTGAGCTAGAGTATTATACTGTCTAGATAAGCTAAGGTAGGAGCCTGATGGATTTTCACTTCAATAAGTGTTACAAAATAGATGTGACATGCCACTGTCTCTCAACCATTGCTATTTTTACACAATGTTTCAGATTTATTCTGACATAACAAAGTATATGTTAATGACACCAAATGATCTGGAGGTTATTAAATTGCCGTAAAAAATATGGCTTATATAGAAAGCTAATAAACAAACACAATTTGTGTTATACTGTAAAATATATTTCACAAAAGAACATTTGTCATTTGACTAGAATGGATAATGCAGTAAGATTTGATATGTCTTCAATTTTACCAATAGCAAAGTATCCATCATGACAGCAGAAGTCCACAATGTTGTTTTGCAGCAATGCTTTCTGAAGGGTTGAAGTTCTGTGATCTTATTAAGTACTGCAATAATTAAATCTTTTGATGGTTGAAGGAATGCATAACAATGCAATCAATCATTTCTTGGTTATTCATACAAATAATATTTCAAATTAGGTGTAAATGCTACTGTGTCCTGTTTGTGTGTTTTGTTCTTATAAGCCAGTTTTTAACACTAGCAAATGTTGAACTGTACTGCTGTTTCTGCCCCCTCTTCCCCCCCCACCACCCCCATATCCCAATAATCCTTTATCTCTCTGTCACTTATACATGATGGACCCACCTGCTCATGCTCACAGAGTATGGTAGAAGCAATTAAAATGACAAGCGAGTCTGTTTGACAAGGGATACTGCAGTTTTAATGAGGAGAATGAATAGCACTGCATGCATTAAAATTCTCATTCAGCTCCTGGCAGACAAAAGTGATAATAAATATTCTGATTGTGTTGACATCAATCATTCATTCCTTCAGCACACATGGAATTGCAGCCTCTCATAACTGTAATTATTAAAGACCATGCTTTAGCAGCCATACAGTTACAAAGACACATCCCTTGTAACAAAGTACCTTTTATAACAGCAGTTGACCACTCATTACAATTAATGTGACAAACAAGGCTCAAATGGAAGATGATTCTGTTCAGATTAATTTTAATCAGCAGAATATTGAGAGCACTTTGGAACCGATTAATATTCCCACTGAGTGATGGTCCATATTTGGGAAAAAAATTTACCTTTTATAGTTCTAGCTCATTCTGCACAATCAGCTATATTTGTGCACTGAGGTTTTGGCTCTGCAGTGTGAGGATGGTATAAAAGAAACTTTCCCTGTGCTATAATGACAACTAAGATTGGATAATCTTTAAAACAAACTAGGCTATAATGGATTACCTATATAATTAAATTTGATATAAAGCTTATATGTTCTGGTAGCTCCTATATAATTTAAGTTCCTAATATCTCAACTTATTTCTGAAGCATGAGAGTATTGTTTACTAGTGCAAACTCTCTAGTAGTGCATGAGGGAAGAATAATTTTAAAGGGAATGGGGACATTTTCCATCAATAGCAGCTGAAGTATGCATTTTTTTAAAAAAAAACCTTAAATGATTTGGCAGAACTTTAGATATGTTGATTTGAGTTGCCTGAATTTCTTTTCTGGTCCAATATCTAAAATATTCAACCATAAATAACGACTTCTAAGCAAAAAGATTTTCTTCATTATATCCCTGGCAAGCTTTAAGATATGCAACAATATATGTTTATATATAATCAAAAGTGACTTACAAAATTGAAAACAGGGATCAAATAGTTAATCAAATGGTTTACTTGATTCCTGAAATGTGCACCACTACAGGTGGTTGCATATATGTTAGCTATTACATATCATTACTGTGCATTTGGCATGAAGGTTATTTATTTTGATTACTCATTGTTAAGTATGTAAACAAAGTATGTTGGACACACAATCTGATTGCAACATGGAACTGGCCACTTCAGTATATCTGGATCTGCACTGTACATCCTTTTCCTTCCACAGCAGACAAATCAGAGCCCAGCTAGACAGAAAGGCCCACCAGCATTCAGTCAGTCAGCTGGACAGCACAATGCAAAATGGAGGTTATTGGCCCCCAAACTAAGGGGAAGCAAAATCAAAGTAAAGCAAAGCCAATTAACAGTGGGAACAATGACGAGCAATGAGGGGATGAAGAGGAAAAGCACAAACAGTGCAAAAGAGGGATTTGAGGTTTGTCATCATTTCCCTTAAAACTGGTTGCATGGTGGGATTTGGGGCCTGGCTTTGCTGCTCCTCTCCACTGTAAATTGCTGTTTCTCTGTATATAGCTGTTAATGTTAATTGTTTTCTAAACTGTATTGTTTAATAAAATAATAAAAACAGTGCAAAAGAACAGTGGAATATAATCATTTCTGTAGTAACAGACAAAAAAGAACAGGATGGATTTTAAAAAAGCAAACTGTAAATATCATTATTGCATATCACGTACTGCATTCTGTACATTATGTTCTGTCTTTTTTTTTCCCACAATGTTAAATCATATGCTGTTTAATATTTGACTATTGCCAATTTGAGAGTGACTGATGTTTATCACGTTGGCCCATATGTTGAGTGCATTAGTAATGTTTTTCTCTCTCTCTCAAGTAGGAAATAAGCTGTGTGGTCACATGAAGGTAGTACAATGGTTTTGTTTTTAATATAAAATTTATTTTAAATTGAAACAGTACAGATTTGTAGCACTTTCCCAGATGATCAGTAGTTGCCAGCAGTGATAAAAGGTGGCAAGTATCATTAGTTGACACCGGCTAAGGACTGTTTGAGGTAATTCTTTATTACCGATCCTGCTGTCTTGGCTTTGCCTTTAGGGCCTATTTAGTCATTTAATGTCGGTGGACACACCATCCTCGAGTATCGACAGAAGAGTCACTGTTCTTGCATAACAAAAAGGTTTATTGCATGATAATAATAAATAAAATTACATTTGGTCAGGCATAAAAATGAGAACCTTTTTAGGGTTAGTACAGATATATCTGCTCCATCCAAAATCTCAGGTAGAATTCCTTGGGCAAATCACCAGCATTGCAAACCCAACCATTAAAAATGACTATTTGCATTTCTGATTTTTTTTCCCTCTGGTCCAGAGGGTGGAAGGCTAGATTGGAAATTCGGCCAAGTGACTCGAAGAGCCTAAAAGGCTGCCATTTTCTAGGGCAAAATGGTTGTGAAACCTGCCCTTGGGTTCCAGGATTATGGTCACTGTTTTAAAAATTATGAAAATGGAAAAAAATTCCTCCTGCTTACTCCAGCTGTTAAGTTCTTTTTCCTGAGGTTTCACGCGTGACATTCAATTCGCACACACCAACTTCTGCAAACGGTTACAAGTTTGTTTAAGCTTGTACAAGCGCGGTGCCCCCCCCCCCCCCCCGCTCCCTGCTCCCTGCTCCCTGCTCCCCGACCGTTGTCGCAAGCATGTGAAGTCAGGTCAAAGTGAGGCCCCGAACAAAGCAAACACATCCCCTTTATATACGTCAGTTGGTCACACTCTCAGATACTCTGGCCTCTCCCCCACAGTCACGTACTGCTCAAGACAACTCCCCCTCCCCCCAACCACTCCCTCAGTCACATGTTACCTGCGTACAACGGCAGGATGAGATCATCCTCTGAGGTAGTGTAACTGAAAATGCCCGAATCCTGGGGAATCATTATGCAGACGATTTCCTGACTCAGTGATTTCCCCAAGACAATATGGGTGTGATATTTCCTAGCTTTGGGGGATGGCCATGAAAGCATGTGTGAATGGAAGACGCAGAATGATCATTTAACTGGATAATAGTAGGGGAGCAGTAGTAAATGACTGTCTAAATGGAGTGGGAGTCATCCGCATTCCTGCATGAATGCTGTCCCCACCTACTTCCAGAATGTTCAGTCAGTGCAGTTTAACCCTTTAATATTACACTAAATGGGTCTCTCTCTCTCTCTCTCTCTCTCTCTCTCTCTCTCTCTCCCTCTCTCTCTCTAGACATTAATTTTTTAATATTACACAGCCACCCTGACACACTCCTTTTGCCAATCCATCCTACATCCCCCTGTTCATCTCAAACGGCCCTTATATCCTTTATACACCCTTTATTAATCTATCTATTCCCTATGTCCACTACTACCCAAATCCATATACCAAATCCCCATGGTTCCTGACATTGTCCATCCCTATAGCTCTTTGCAGTCCCTGTGCCACTCCATGCCTACCTACTTATAGCTCCTCACACCCCATGCTAGCCTATACTACAATCATCCACAAGGCCCTTTTGTAAACCCTATTGCAAATTCATGCCAACTTGGACCTCTGCCCTTTGTCCTTCCCCCTTTGTGTCAACTCACTTAGTATCAAACCTCAAAAAACATGCTAGCACGGTCTAGGCCCTTGTTCCACGCCGAGACTATATGAAACCTCGGTAGAATGGGTGAAGTCAGTATAATATGAACGGTAACTCCTTTAGAATCATTACCTTTTACAATAATAATTTACAGTCAAAGATATAAATCATGAAGGTGTATACACAAGCCAAAAATATTATCGGCCTACAGTACAGTATTTGTAATCATCATTTTAGAGTTGAATGACCAATGCAATTGAAAACAGTCACATGCCCTGAAGAGCATTCAATTTTTAAGCTGAACATGATATTCAGCATGGACAATATATGCTGCATCAGCAAAAAGCTTAATACAACATATGACTTGAAAAGCTCAATTTTTGACCATTGTGGTGGTGTATCATAATGTACGAAGAGTTAAATGATGTAAGGCTTTTAATATTATATGTATTTGGCTCACAGATAGCATTCATTAAACACAATCTTTAGTCGACGAACCTTTTGTGAGCAGAACCAGTCACTATGACTTGCACAGTTATTAAACAGGCTTGAATCATGACTGAGTAGTCAGCATTTGAGAGAGTGGCGCTGGAAAAGCACAGCAGGTCAGGCAGCATCAGAGGCGCAGGTGAGTCGACATTTAAGGCATAAGCCTTTCATCAGGAATAGTGAAAGTCTTATGCTCGAAACGTCTATTCTTCTGCTCCTCGGATGCTGCCTGACCTGCTGTGCTTTTCCAGCACCCTACTCTCAACTCTGATCTCCAGCATCTGCAGTGCTCACTTTTTCCTGAATAGTCAGCATTGTGCATTTCTTCAAGAAATAACACTCCCTTTTTGAAAGCATTTTTAAATTTTCTGTATATTTCTGTCAAATTCTTATTTAACAAAGTCCTGTTGCTTTATATTTGTAAACATTGAGTAGCACTCGACCTGTTAATGCCTTCCAACTTTCAGTGGTCAGACCTGGTGTTCAACATCTGATGACATTACACATTAGACAATTTTTGTGCACTTGTAGTAGCCCACTACAAGAGAGAAGCTGTTGTTGCACAAAAGGTAGTGATAGAAAAATTAGTCAGTCAGTTTTATCATTATGTTTGCAATATTGGAAAAGCTTAAGAGCTTTAAGGTTGCTATCATGGAATCTCAGAATAGTGACAGTATGGAAGGAGGCCATCTAGCCCATCATGACTGCAGAAACAGTGCAAACGAGCATCTCACTTAAAGCCATTCTCTGGTCTCTTCCCCCCATTTCCCCCTCCCTCCCCCCCCCCCCCCCCTCACCCCAGCATTACTCTGCACTTTGTGTCATTTCAAATAACCATCAAATGCCTCCCTTTTGAATGCCTCCCTTGAATTTGCCTTTACCACACTCAAAAGTAGTGCATTCTAGCTCCTAACCACTTCTTTCATGAAAAAGCTTTGCTTCATTTTCATTAGTTCAGGAGATAATGATGAGTGAATTAGTATGATGACCTATTTAGATAAATAGTCCATGAATTATTGCCCTAATCATGAAAAATGAAAAAGTTATTCTATGACATGGACTTCCATGTTATTTTTCTAGTAACCTACAGTACATTATATTCCTTGCGCTCAGAGGTCATAATAAATGTTCAATGAATATGGTATCACAAGCCAATTGAACAGCATATTTCAGCAGTCTGTTTTGGCTGTACCATCCACAATTTTACTTTAACAGGCCATATCTTTTGACATTGACAAAATCAAGACTTCACCTGAACGTACCAAGCTTCACTGATCAGCAAAAGGCAGAGCTAGCATTGTTGAATTTTATAAGGTAATCCCTCCTCTTAATACAAAAAGAACAATAGAATTTTACATCATGAAAGCTAACCATCATTCCATTTCTTATGGCCACCTATTCTCATATTCTCATTTTATAACCATGAACATCATAGCTTTATCCAGAGCCTTTAATTTATTTATGTCTCATATTTATTTACTTGTTTTAAAAGCTGTGATGAATTCTTTTACCACCGCTGTTTGTAAACAATTTTATAAACTAACATCCATCTGTGTAAGAAAGAAATTCCCTTAGAATCTCTTTTTATTCTTTGCTAATAATCATTGAGATCATTGATTCGTGAAAATTGTTTTTTCCTGATTTATTTTGTCAAAGCCTTTATAATTTAAAACACCTTTTTATTATGTACCCTCTTAATCAGATTGTGCTGTAGGAAACAGTGCTAGTTTTTGTTGTCTGTTGTCATAGCTAAAGCTTCTCATCTCAGGACATTTTAGGGGAAATATTTGTATTCAGTCCATAGTTTAAATCTTCTTCCAAAAGTAAGATACGCTATATTCTAACTGCAGCATACTAATGATTTGTATAGGTCTCATTACTCTTTTTCTTTTGCATTGTCAAATTCTCTTAAGCTTTTCTTAAATTACCTTGTCCTATTTTTAATTAAATCTTTCTATTTTCAAAATATTTTTAGTATGGGGTGAGGATTTAGAGGACAAGTCGTTGAATGAAATCAAGTAACCATGAGAAAGTAGGGAGTAGGAGGAAAAAGTTGCTCAGATTAGAATAAAGTTTAAAAAAAAACAGTACTCCATCAGGATCAGTGCTACAACCACTGTTAATTTGCATTAATGATTTGGAACAAGTAATTCCACGGTAAAATTTGTAGATGGTACAAACTGAGCATATAGCTAACACTGAAGATGATATGACTTAATTCAAGAAGACATTCTTTGCTAACGAACCATTGAGTAACAAATCGATTTTAACGTTGATAAGGGTGAGGTGATGTACTTTGGGTTGGGAAAAATAGAAACATCATGTAAAATTTAGAAAATAAGTTGATCAAGGTAGAAGAGTAAAGAGATTGAGGGATAAAACAGACAGAACAGAATTTCAGATTAACCAATCAATTAAACACAGCTTTACTTATATAGTTGACATAACTTCACTACTTTTGTATTCTATGGTAAGTATGTATTTTGAGTACAGTGCACAGTTTTAGTCTCCTAACCCCACACAAGAATGTAGTAGCACTGGAGTAACTGGAAAACCACTTTAAAGGAATGACATGGAAATTGAGAGGTTCTTAATAAGAAACCCCTGGAAAATCAGAAGCTATTTCGATGCTCAGCAGATGCTTGTATTAAATATGAAACATCTTGCCATGGAGAATGATTGATTGAGGCAAAATGTTTGGATGTTTTCAAAGTATGTGTTGTGCACTGCTGTGCCTCAGTTAGGAATCAGTATGCAGTATATCTCTTTAAAAATGCTCATGCTATCATCCTTTTTATTATAGCATGCGATCGGAGGGTATACATGTCTCAGATTCTGTTTTAACTGGATCCACTTGAAACATGACTCCAATGCTACTGTTTGGAACCAAATGGCCTAATATTAGTCCACAAAAGTGACTGTGATATCTGTATTAGGCTGTAATAAGCTTTTGTTGAATCTTTTAATACCACACTACAAATGTCCTGTTTTTACATTATGGGAGCTAACACATGTAATTCCACATCAGGTGCAAATATCCTGCTAGAGGCAAAGAAAACAGGATAGTGGCAGATCCTGGTGAACAATTGTAGCTATTTGATAAGAGTCCAAGTTTCAGATCGTCAATTAAAGTCTTAGAGATGTACAGCATGGAAACAAGCCCTTTGGTCCAACTCGTCCATGCCAAACAGATATCCTAACCTAATCTGGTCCCATTTGCTAGCAGTTGGCCCATATCGCTCTAAACCCTTCCTATTCGTATACCTATGGAAACCATATTAATGGTCAGCTAGACAAGGCCCTGACTTTCAACGCATCTAGGAAACTAACAGCTCCAACTTTTGTGAGTAGAGACTGACAATGTTTAACAGCCTGAAGGCACAGCTATTTACTTTCTGCTTACAATATAAGTGGCTTCTAGCTTGAAAAAATGTCCCTTTTAAAAAGATAAACTATCAACCTGCTTTCTGTTTTCAGTGGAAGGGAAAAAGAAGTCTTAAATACAGAGTCCACCTCGGTGAAAATACAACTTTTAAAACACAAAAAGTAGTTTCCTAGCTGAAGATTGATTGATTGATTGATTGATTTTACCCATGTGCAGAGGCTTGTGAAATCTGTCATTTGACACTGAAATTTGGAGCCATTGCAGGGCTAAGTTTGTGATGCCATTATTTCTTACTTGTTGCAAATGTCATCTAGTGCCAGAAATCTTCCTCTGCAGGCCTCTATTATATCTTGGAGAAATAGTCTAAACTGATTAAAATTTAGTAGTGTGGCCAGCAACAGAGAAAGTCAACTTGAAATAGAATGAAAAAGCCATTCAAGTAGAAATAGAAGGCAAACATTTAAGTATAGACTGGATAAGCAATGACATTTTTACCAAGTTATATCTATTCAAGCAATGTATCTGGCTTTACTTTATAAATCAAGTGAAAAATGATTCTGTGAAGAGATCTCTGAAAGTATTGCTTGCCATTCACAAGAAGGATCTTCACAGAATTTATATATCTGATCTTTGCATGGAAGATTGGAAAGAACCAGAAAAGATCTGGAAGGTACTCAAAAACTGGCTCAAGGTGAGAATTAACTTCAGGATTAACAGATTCCAACTTTCATCAGTCAGTGAGAGACCCTAAGAGTCTCTTGAAAAGGTTTTGTTGCAAGTTAGCACAGCAGAGGGCATGAATTTGACTGTTCCAAAAAAAAAATAGCTGCTGAGAGGCTCACTGAATTGGACTCTACATTGATTAATGCCTTTAGGAATGAGTTTCTGTGCAAAGACAAGGATCATAACGTTGCTGCCTTGCTGGAAGATAGATGCAAGAATTAAGCCATAGCAGCAGACCAACAAAAGGATATGTCTTGGGTGCAGACAATATTATCAGTGAATTGCATCCAACATTCAAGATCTGACCAGATGCAATTTGTTGCACTTACCCAAAGACTATCCTTCACATCCTTAAAACACGTGACATCAAAGGACCTTGGGCCCACCAATGCAGGAAATCTGGTTCTAATGGTGACAGCAGTCCTTCAAATCTAGATGCCAGGTGACCACCAAAAGTGTACAACCCTGGTTGCAAGAAAGTATCAAGAACAAGCATAAATGTTGGCGTGCACAGGCAACTGAAAGAAAATGAAATTTTAAAAGATGATCGATCTTCCTAAATCATTAACCTTACACAACAATGCCTCATACCATCGACAATCAGAAACTTTTATAACCGTTAATGTCTTATGTCCTGAAAAGACAGCGTGAAACACCCTAAAGGCTAAGATTGTTACAGAAGCAAGTGCAAACATGTTACCACTGCACACCCTAAAGCACGTGTGCCCAGCAAATGGTACTCCATGGTACAACTATGAGAGACTGTTCCACAGTGCACAATGGATTATCAATTCTGTGCATTGGCACAGTCACACTATGGTGACAATACCTATATTCATCTTGGCTTCCCAAAATCTCCTCCCTGGTAAATACCATTGCTCTAGCAAAGGTAGGATCAGCCGTATGTATGGATCTTGGTGTAATCACAATTCATGGGGTTTAAACCACACCCACTGTGGATCTAGACCACACATCATATAACTAAATAGTCAATGGTCTCCCATAGCTGTACCCAGATCATTTCAGCACAACTGGCCATTTTTAAAGCTGATACAATGTTGCACCTTACAGATAATGTAACCCCATTTATTAATTCTCAAAGGAAGTACATTGTGTCCATTTGGGAGAAGCTTCAAGCAGAACTGAATGGGATACCATTCAGAAAGTTGACCACCACCCAAACTGATTTAGCTGTAGACATACATTTTAACAAAATAAACCATAAAAGTATGCCTAGATCCTGAGCATCTCAACCTTTACATTTAAAAGGTGTTCACATAAATGCTGAAGGAGTTAATTTCTAAATTTTCCAGAGCCCCGTGTTCTTTTACAAACAAATTGCAAAGCATGGTGACTGGTCTGTCCATTTAGTGCAGGAATCACAGGAGCTCATGACATTTTGGATGTCATTCGGAGGATGTTCTTTCCAACAGTCACTGTTTGGCCTGTCAGTAAGCCAAGACCTATTCCAGCAGCACAAACAGATTATCTTCGTTGATAATTTATCTGGTTGTCTTTGCATAGCTGACAACATTGTTGTCAAGGGTAAGACAAAGGCACAGCATGACCACAAACTTCATCCAACTGATGGCAGGAGTGTGATGACACGACTTGACATTTTAACTGGGCAAAATACAAGCTCAGTGTCAACCAGATCAACCTTACTCTGGTCCATTTACTCTGCTCATGAAGTCTGCCCCGATCCAAGCAGGATTGATGGTTTTAATCAAATTCTGACAACACAGGTAAAGAAATCTGCAACTTTGCCTCAGATATTTAAGCTTCCTCTCATCATGTGTTCAAAACTTCATTAATCAAAGGTAACCCTGCTGAAAGATTTTCTCGAGTAGGACATCCCCTATGTAATCCTGATGAAGGGCTTTTGCCCGAAATGTCGATTTTTCTACTCCTCGGATGCTGCCTGACCTGCTGTGCTTTTCCAGCATCACACTCCAGCACCTGCAGTACTCACATTCGCCATCCCTTATGTGTCTCAAGGCAACGACGAATACAATGATCCTAACAAAACATAAATGTATTGTTTTTGATTTGAAAGTTCTGTTGTCTGTACAAGCCAACTGCTCCAATATAAAATGTGACACACCAACCCTAGTATTTAGCATTATATTATTTTGCATCTATTTATTTGGCAAGAAGTTCCATCATTCAAACAGATCATAAGCAAGCATTCTTGATCAAGATCTTTCATCACAGAGTGCTGAGGTCAGTACATGTGCACTGACCTCTGGGTTTACACCAGTGCTTTGAGTCAGGAACAGACAATGCAAGGAATCCCACTTATTGGCCCAGCCCTTTCACATCAGACCTAATTGTTAGTGGTGAACAGAAGCCTCACCACAAAACAAGACCACTAGAAACTCTGAAGCTGTCCAAGGCGTGGAGCACAGTTAGAATCGAGCGGAACAGCCAGGTAATCATGGCCAAATACTTTAAATCCCATTAGTTTCCCTTCTATTTGATTGAGCCTCCATAGGTGTCTCCATTTCTCAAGCCCACTTCTGATTTGTACTTTAGTTGCAAGGAAATACCGTTGTGTGTTTCTTTTATCTATTTCCCAGATCCTTGCTATGCAGAATCTTTTGGAATTGTAATGTAGAATTCCATGCACTTTGTACTGGTTTCCCCATCTCAGCGACACAATAGGCAAAGCAGACCATCATGGTTACATGCAAGCTGATACCTTAATACAATAACTTGAGCTGTGTTATTAATTCAAAGTCCCAATGAGGACCTTCATTTGCTGTGAGCATCAGAAATTCAGCTGCAGACACCCACACACGCCCCAACCTCTACTGTCCATTTTCTTCCCACTTAAAATTAACAGTGAGTGTGATTTCCAAATTCCCAGTATACACTCTGGAACAGCTAGTTCTGTGCTGAGAGTTCAAACTTGTAAAATGTTCACAAGCACAACTTCTGTGCCATTAATTACCATTTGTAAAATTTTGGAGTCTCTTTGTACCACTCAATTTTGGCAATATATAACAATTCCAAAAATAAATTGATTTTTTTGTTCTAATTTGCAACAGATTGAATGGAGCAGTTGTCTTTTGAAGTCTAAGTAACACACCACTTTCAGTATTTTATTGTGACCTTTAGCATCTTGCCAAATTGAGGTTTTCGGGCTGGCAGTTGAGGAGTGTATGTCAAGGAGAAATGGTTACGTCTGAAGCCCAAACCACAGAGATGACAAAAGACAGGCAGGAAACAGAATGTGTGAGCAGAAATGCTCCGTTTATTGATTTATGTTACTTTCAGTTCATTTCACAAACCAGGCAATATTATTAGCCTGAAATCCCTGATGTTAACTGTCAGCTGTCAGGAAGTAACTGAGGGCCTGAGTTGAGGTAACACACACAACTTGTAAAGTAGTCTACAAAAAAATCAAATGGCATTTTACAATACATCGTTGCCTGTCTTGTCCTGTGCTTGGGATGAAATATGACATTCATGAAAAGGGGAACAGTTCATCAGCCAAGAGCTATGTTTGCTTGTTATTTCCTCAATGACATTTGGCTTGTCTGTCTAGCAGATCTATATTTGTACTCTTCCTTGCTTGTATTCTACAGGTAATAATTAAAAAAAACTGTCAGGAACCTTTAAAGGCAGTGCTCAGCCATTTGGGGAGCACATTTTTCACAAGGGGCAATTTTGTATCTCGCAATAATATCAAACAAGAGAGATCAAATAAGCCCTGAGATCTCTCTTAGTTTAGCTTTCACCAGCTTTCAATGTCCATTTTAAATTTTTACCCAAACTCAAAATTACCCAAAATGGTAGTGGAAATCGGGAACTTGCTTTCCTTAAAGGCTGGATCACTTGGAGATTTTAAACACGTATCGATAAATTTTAATAAGGTGAAGACCTCAAGGGTTATGTACAAAGATGAATAAGTGTAATAGAGACACAGATCAGCCACGTTCTAAATCGAACGACAGAACGCAATCGAGGAGCTAATAAACCTGCCCGGCTACAGTTGGCAACCTATTGAAAGACAGTCACCTGCAAGCCTCATTTTCCAGATCTAAAATAATGATGTGAATGAAATGAAAATGTGGAGACTCGCTTTGTTCTTGCAATCATATGGCTGGATTTTCACATCAAAGACAGAGAATACAAATGAGAAAATTTCCCAGTTTGGTGCACGCGCCCTGACGTAAAGTGTCCCAAACAGTGCAGTGTTCCTTCCCAGGCTGGGATTTTCTGTTCCTGGTGTGGGGCTGGGTGAGACTCAGATGGGTTATCTCTGCCATGTACTGTGAGACGCTGATCAAAGGACTTGTTATCAGTTGTGTTACTAAATGTTAGAGCCAATGATATCCCCCTGTGTACAAGGGAAGTGGGCAGATTCTTGTCCCCATTAATCTCTAAATCACCTGGGGAAAATCTTCTACTCAAGGCATTCAAACAGAAAAAAGTAAGCTCCATTAATAAATCTATTGGCAGCTAATCCAGGAGGGAATCTGTGATGGGACATACGATGAGCAGTTTGGAAAGTCAATGCTGGCTGTAAGAGAGTCACTCGGCTCCTGTTCATTTAGTAAACAGGATTCCAAGAGCTAAGAAGGTAGAGATCTGGATGCAGAAGTCAAAAACTTGGTAGTGAAGGTAGTGATGCCAATAGCAGGTTAGATGGGGAGGATGAGAGCTGGGAAAGGGCTGGCAGCATGGAAAGCATTTACCAAAAACTGAGGTAGTGCTGAAAGGCAGGCGTGGAGGATCCGGATCAGGTACATTTTGGCGCCGATCATTTGGCCCCGCCGTTTTGGCTTTCATCTGTTTTGGCGCTCATTACTTTGGCACTGAGCTGTTTTGGCGCCAATTCAGAATAAAAAAAAGTCTTGTTTGGTCAAAGAAGAGAGGATGACCAGCGACACAATGTAATTTTCTCAACTAGCAAGAGTTGATAGTCAAAGCTTTAATGACCTGCTGTAGATTCAAATCTCGTTTTGTAATCATTTTCTCATTTAACAATTGTTAATAGTCATCTACTGCCTTGATGATACTTAAGCCGTCTGTCTTCACATTGGAAAGCTGTAATACTATTTTCTTGTAGAGCCCATTCCAGAAATGGCTGAAAACATTTTAAGTAAGCGAGACAAACCAAAATTTTCACACGATGGTTATCTATATGTGTTTAATAAATGTAGCAAAATGTAGAAATTCATTTTTATAATGAATAGGTTTAAAGTAATGAATAGAAAAGAATTAGATTTATTTCTTACAATGCAATAAACACAAATTTCTTACGGGCTCTACAAGACTGTTTTTTTGAATTGGCGCCAAAACAGCTCAGCGCCAAAGTAATGAGCGCCAAAACCATTTAGAGCCAAAACGGTGGGGCCAAATGATCGGTGCCAAAAGAGCGGTGCCAAATAGTCCCATTCTGGGAGGACCCTGAGAGCCTGGTGAGGGCTGATGGCCAGGAGTGAGAGAGGGGGCCAAGTGCTGCAAATAAGTGGATTGAAAAGCTGGGTAGAGATCCACAAAGGCTGGATGCAGGAATTCCGCCTGCTGCATCCCATGTCGGATGGCTCACATGGTGGAAGGGGATAGTTGCAGGAGACCTTGGGAAGGAAGAAGGAGGTTTCATAATAGTGGAAGCAAGTTGGGGAAGATGGTTGCAAGGAGGGATGGAGAAAAGGATGTTGCAAGAGGTGTTCAGGGAGAAGGAGGGGTTTGTAAGAGGTAGGTGGCGAGAAGGCTACATGAGGGAGGAGGAAACTAGAAGTGGTGTGAGAGGGAGCCAAGTGTGTGGAACAAGGAGGAGTTTACAAGTGTGAGCAAGGAAGGAGGAGGCTATAAGAAGTGTTAAGGGGAGAAAGAGGTTGCAAGGTCTATAATAGTGGAGAAGGATATCTGAAGGGGGAGAAAGGAGGCTACAAAGGAGAGAGAACTATTGTTAAACCTGTCAGCAAAGGAAAATTCACCTAACTGGGATCCAGGAAAACTTGGAGTTACTGAGTTAATGAAATTCTCGTAAAAGAATATGAAATCTCTAGTTTAAGTTTCCATATCTTCAGGATCTAATGTAGTGGAACTCTAATGCATACTGTCATTTGTTAAATTTTAAATCTGAGGTTGACATCTGAAATTCAGCACATAGGGCTGTATCTTTTAAATGTTTCGGCTTTGTGCATGTGGATTGGAAGCACGTTGGCTATGACCTCACCAATCTACCGAAGATATGTTTAAGGTAATGGCTTTTTGTGTGTAGAAGTGTGTGCTAGCTATTATGATTGAACTATGATAGCTGCGTACAAAGAAACGAAATAAAATGTACCTGTTGTAACTGACCTTGCAGGTTTAAAAGAAGGACATTGATTGCCCCCTCATCACCTTTACTCTCTGAGGGTTAGCAAGATTTGTAGAATGAACAGCAACCACTGTTTGATCATCAGCTCCTGAAATGGGGTTGTGCTACAAACTGAGCCATTGATCTGTACTTGCCACAAATATCATAAGAATTTCAAAGATTTTGAAATGGAAAACCCTTATCAGTAGAAACTTTAGCCTAGCATGTAAGGGGAGGTAGACAGACTGAGCGCCTCTGAAGTATCCTTCAGAGAGGAAGATTCAGAAGGTGGTTGTAGAGCAGTAATGTCACTGCAAAGTTCATCCAGAAACCTATGCTAATGTTCTGGGGCCTGTCTTCAAATCCTACTGTGGTAGATGGTGAAATTTTTATTTCATAAAAATCTGGAATTAAAAGCTAGTCTAATGGCATGTAACAATTATCATTAAAAACTCATGTCAATTGAATTTCTAGGTGCTGAGACCACATGGCATTGGGTAAATGTGCAAGCCGTGCTTTTTGAATGTAAGTTCAGTGAATGTTCAGTGAGTGTGCTACGCCAACCAGTGAAGTGCAGTGGGCAGACTCCAGAGCTTAAAGGCTGGCAGCCTGCTGATGTACATAAGGCAGAGAGAAAGGCTGCCTCAATCTTGAGTCCTCTCTCAGCACTTTTTTTTTTACAAGCCCTCAATAAAGAAATGGTCACAGTTGAACCCCCTCCACAGGAAAAAAGCAGGAGATTTCTTCTCACCTGAAAGTAGGTTTCCTTTTTCTTCCTTTATTTAATAATGTACATCTATATTATTTCTGTTGCTATATACAAATAA
The DNA here is from genome assembly GCF_004010195.1 of Chiloscyllium plagiosum. Taxonomy (NCBI): domain Eukaryota; kingdom Metazoa; phylum Chordata; class Chondrichthyes; order Orectolobiformes; family Hemiscylliidae; genus Chiloscyllium; species Chiloscyllium plagiosum. The sequence goes on along the minus strand of NC_057714.1, from coordinate 9,409,811 downwards.
GAAGAATTTTTTTCAGCAATATCAGCAGTGCTTATCTTTGGGTGGTTGACCATAACTGACATCTTTCTGAGGGTTCCAGTGTGTCTGTATTGAATACTGCCCCCATAATATTAAAAAAAATGCATTGGCATTTGTTGGGGAGAATATAAGATGATATCAACTTGAGATGAGAGGCAAAAGAACTCAACGTGTTAAGGAAAAAGACTTTTGTTTAACGTAGTGAGTTGGTACGATCTGGCATGCACTGCTTGAGAGTGGGAACAAATAAAATTGGAAATACTGAGAACTGCAGATGCTGGAGAGTCAGTAGATAGAGTTGAGCTGGTAATAGCACAGCAGGTCAGAGAAGGAGGAGGTGGAGGAGGGGAATCAGCGTCAACTCCCCTACTCATCTGATGCTGCCTGACCCGCTGTGCTTTTACCAGCTCAACAAATTAAGTTCAAAAGGGACTTGGTCCTTCTGTTAGTGGAAAAAGTTTCTCCCTATCCACTCTGTTCAGACCAGTCATGATTTTGAACACTTAAATTGAAACCCCTCTCAATCTTCCCTTCTGTAAGGACAAGAGCCCCTGTTTCTCCAATATATCCATTGAACTGAGTTGTCTTATCACCAAAGCTATTCTGACAAATCTTTTCCCAACTTCTCTTACAGCATCTTATCCTTCTGAAGATGTGGCGCCCAGCACTGGACACCATATTCCAGTTGAGCCTATTTGTGAAGATTCACCATAACCTCCTTGCTTTTACACTTGTGTTGAAATGAAATTGATAGAATAATAATAGCTATATTAAAATAGATCTAAATGACACAGGAGAAATGCACAAGGATAGGAAAGATAGTTAAATTAATATTATTTCTTTGACATTTATACATGTCATCATTTGAGCAGTCAGCTCCACTCAAGCGAAATGATGGCCAGATAATCTGTGAACTGGTGACCATCCTTGTCAGATATTGCCAACCTTTGAGTTATGTATTTTTTAATGTACTGTGGGAAATACATTAATGAAAACAGCTGCATATTATAGGAATCATTTTCCAACTTTGAACAACAAGTCTATTTGAGAGCATATGTCAGTAACTCAAGTCCAAATTTGTGCAACATTTATGAATTGTTTTTAAAGTAGCTCTTTGCTCATTTTGTCTCCCTCAATTAATATTACAACTAATATCTCTGATGCAGACCAACTTATTCCTTTAACTCCATTCCAATAGTTAAACATAGAGTCCTAGCTGAGTACTGAAAAATGCTGTCTTATCCAAGCCGCTAGTTTTCAGATGAGACATTAATAGAAATTCTTAATGCATATTTAAAATACTATTGTTCAGTTAGATGTTAGAGATTCCACGTTTATTGGTCAACATGCATAATTCAGTCAATATCATTTAAAACAAATTGACCCATTATTCTTGGAGCAAGATTCCATAAGCAGCAATATGTAAACTCACTACTGAGTTTTTCTGCATGAGAAGAGTTAATGTACTCTATCATGATAATGGAGGAAGAATGCAATACTTACAGGAATATTGAGCTTTTAATTATAGCATGTATTTCTTTTTTTAAAAAAAACACCTGCTTATCTTTTGGTTGCAAGTTTAATAGCTGGCTGGAGAGGAATCCTGGAATGTTATACCTGTCAAGGAATTAGCTTAGATTACTTACAGTGTGGAAACAGGCTCTTCGGCCCAACAAGTCCACACCGGCCCGCCGAAACGTAACCCACCCAGACCCATTACCCCTACACCTAACACTACGGGCAATTTAGCATGGCCAATTTGCCTAACCTGCACATTTTTTGGATTGTGGGAGGAAACCGGAGCACCCGGAGGAAACCCACGCAGACGCGGGGAGAATGTGCAAACTCCACACAGTCAGTCGCCTGAGGCGGGAATTGAACCCAGGTCTCTGGCGCTGTGAGGCAACAGTGCTAACCACTGTGCCACCGTGCCGCCCACAAATCTTCAAAAGAATAGATTTAAAACAGAAATGCATTACCAACTGAATTGTAATATCCTAAGAGTTATTTCCCACTGTAAAACTGATGGGGGAAAATGTAGCAGTCTGTGCAAGGGACATGTTTTATATTTTCTCAAGAATATATAAGAACAGGGACCAAAAGCCAACCCTTTCCTATGTCAGGGGTGGGTAGGAAATAAGATGTGTTGATAAGCCGAGGTGCTCATGTGAGCTAGTGGGCTGAGGTTTTCACATATGATGGCCTGTGTTTGAGCACTAGTGTGCTGTGAAGGTCAATCATCAATTAGTCACCACTGTGTTGCAGGTAAAGCAATCTCTCGCTCTGAGTGCTAGAAATCAGCTGGCCAGTAAGCCAGGTAAAAGGAAATAAGATGAAAGAAAACATCTCTCACTCCGATGATGGCAATCGTCAAAAGGAAACAGCACAAACGTATTTCAACTAATCTGCAAAGTCAAAAAAACTGCAAATTGACGCTTAACTATTAATGTACTAACATTCTACTCTTCATGAATGACAGAGACTCTCATGTATAGTTTTAACTTTCATTTTTTTTTAAACTCCCTTTACATTTTGAATCTGTATGAACATGTATTGAGTTACAATGTCTTCTTGCATTCAGTAACTAATAAACTCACGCTTTTGGCAATTCAAGAATCTAATTAAATTGGCTGCTGTTCTCATTTCGTATCTTCCTTAATATGAAAGGTGGTAGGTTATTTTCTTGAAATTATTGAACAATTATTATGTAGAAATTTCAACATTTTCCTGTGTGTCTGCTGAGAATTGGGAGCAGTGCAAGATAATAATATTTTTGCAAAGTATTTTGATTAAAATGCCATCAGGAAAAGAATGAATGGATTACATTGCATTATGAAGAGTCATAATTAGGTAATAAGATTCAACTGATAAAATTACGTTGTAAATCCAATCATGTATTTTCCAATAAGTAAATTGAGACTCAGCAGTCATCAATGCTGGTTGAAAATCCATATACAAGGAGGTTAAAACATCTAAAATTGGCAGACGAACTGAACTTGTTAGTGGTTCTCCCACTAACAAAAATCTGTTCGTTGAGTCTGTTAAGGAAAATGGGACTCACTGGTTTAAAGAGTGTTACTTTAATCATCAAAAGTTTAATTTCCACTTAATCAAATCAGTTCCAATATAGGCTCAGTAGAGATATTCAAGAGTATTCAAAGATAGAGATGGAGTAAAGTTAATTAAATTATGTAGTTTATTTTAAAAAATAGACCGATCCTGCTTTCTTGACTGGAGATTAATTGAAATGTTTGTTCCAGTGGAGAGGAGATAAAGGAGTGTTTATGGTGATATTTTATTGGGTTGATATTGCGGGTAATCTATAGAATAATTCATTGGGATTATTGTAGCAATTTCAATCAACCTATGATTGACATGCTATGACACACCTCCAGGGCATATGGGACTTGACCATTTGGCCCTAAGGTAGGGACACTACCTCAGCTCCTGAAGAATCACATTGGAATGATTGTCAGAGTAGTTTACCAAAATGATCATGATGATAATTTATTGAGTTGTGAATGGGGTTAATTACTTGGGTAAATACAAGATATTTTATTCGGGGTGATTAAGGAGTAAGTTATCGGGGTGATTGTGGGATTTAAAACATTGGGATTTAACATAATTCCAGTTTTAAAAAAGACCATTTAATTATCAGATTATTATGAGGTAATGTTGTGACAAATTATCAGATTTATTATAGGACAATTTCTGTGAATGATTATGGGATAATTTATTGGTGTGGTTGGAAGAATTTGTCAGAACAATTATGTGGGCTAATATATTGTGCATAATATTTGGATAATCTATCAGAGTGATTATGGGGCAATATATTGGGTATGTTTGCAGCAAAAAATTATTGGGGTATTTGTGTACAATTTATTAGCATGTCTAATATGGTTATTTATTAATCTTACTATGGGGATAATTTATCTGGCTGATTGTGTCTCACTAGAGGGGTAATTAGTGCCATATCATTAACCCACAAAGCAGAATGCTCTTGACTTGGCAATTCACTGCTAATACCTATACTTCTGTCTCCTGAGACCTTGTCAGTATGATATCAGCAGGCATTATCCTCTTATTAATCTAAAAGCATCATTCTTATTTCATTTCCAAATTATAGTTTGATTGGGTTGCCTATCTTGATATTACCCTCTCCGGTGAGATGACATTTGAACATATTAGGTAAAAACAATGACTGCAGATGCTGGAAACCAGATTCTGGATTAGTGGTGCTGGAAGAGCACATTTGGGATGGCATTTTTGCAAGAGGTAGGGTGGGAAGAGGTGTAATCCAGGCAGCTGTAATCCAAGCTGCTCCTTGGATGCTGCCTGAACTGCTGTGCTCTTCTAGCACCACTAATCCAGAATTTGAACATATTACCTGAAGGCATTGTGCAGATAGAATTATCATATCATTCAACCGTTGAATAGCATTCAAAAAGGAGTGCAAATTTACAGAAGCTTTCATTCAAGCACTCATCTTAAGAGTCAATATTCTCCATACTTAAAGAAAGCAGCTTATGGAACCAACTCTCACAGTGATGGTGCCGTTTGGGAAGAATTCAAAGACTATGAACAGAAAATAGTGAATATTGCACCAAATTAAGGTGCTGGTGCTTCCAGGAAAGAACATAAATGGTGGGATGAAGTGGAATATATGAGTATTATTTTTCAGTAGCCTTGTAAAAGCAATCACCCATTGTAAACTTTTATAGTGTGTAGTTAAGACAAAATAATTGTAGACTTTCATTTGAAACTACGAGAATAAATTAACTGATATAAAAGGTAATCTTACCTTGATTTAATTGCCCTGTTGCATGATTTCTTTTCCTAAATGGTGTGAAGGTGCTGCAATTGTATTGATTATCTACAGCCAGAAAACTGATTTTACCTAGCTGGGAATTATAACAATTGAAATGCCGCTTAAGTCATGAATAATATGATTTGATATATTTTCAGATCAATTACCATGTGTTCTGAAAATGTCATGACATTGCCCATCTTGTATTCTCTGACAAAGGCATCTTTTAAACATCAAGATTAAAAAGAGAAACTACAAATGCTGTGAATTTAATTCTGATAAAAGGTTGCTGCTAAACATATTTTGTCTCTGTTGTGACAGATATGTTACATATTTCCAATGTATTCAGCTGCTTTGTAAGCCAAGATTCTTTTGGCCTTGGCACTGGTATTGCACTATGCAACTGTGTTAGTCAATAGTGTGACTCATTTGTGATAAATAGGTCTGAATTGTACAAATAACGTATTCTGTCATGCATGCTGTAAATGGTTATAAGCAGGTCTATCTAGAAATAAGATAAAGTTGAAGACAGGGATATTTAATACTATGTTGTTGTATATTTCAGGCAATTTCCATACATTTTTTTAGGAAATCACACTTAATGCCTAGATTTCTTTCAGCAAAGATAACTGAAATTTTAATCATAAATTTTATCTTCACTTTTTATTTGGAAACTACAACTGAGGTTCAAATTGCAATAATTGAATGTTCTGGACTGTCAAAAAGTTCAGAGTTCCAACCGTGCCCTTGCTATTATTCAGTTGTTATGACATTGGTCAGCAAACCACATTTTATACAATAACCTATTATTCCACATTGTAGTGAGATGTCTCTGTCAATTAGTGCAATGTCATTCTAGTCTATGGGGTTCCTGTACCTCCAGCTGGGGCTTGTTAATGATAAACTTACCCAAAGGACCACTCCAACATATGGTTGATGGCTTTTCAAGGCTGAAAGGTGCACTACAAAAAATAATTCCTGTCAGCGCTAAGTGAATAGGTCATGGGATTTACTACTGACATAGAACAACAAAGTTTGTTTTTGCACATATTTCTGGCTGATCCCAATGGAATGGTGCATTATGCTGAGATCCTATGGGTGAGTTGTTAACTAATGTGTCACAGCTGGAATTAGGAAAAAAATTAGAGAAACTTTAAATACTGCATTATGGTAATATGCTGCTTGAAGGAGCTGTTGAAATGCTGCATAGCTGCTTGTATAAGGGAAGATGCTTAAATATGGTGGCATTCAGAGATGCTATCCAATTTCCCCTGAAAAAGTAGTCTTGTGCATGGCAGTGGAAAACAAGCCAAATTCCAAACCTACAGTTTATAACATGAGGTGTGTGTTATTCTCAGGTGTAAAATGGAATGGTGGACATTGGCATTAGGAATAGTGCTGCAAATAGTTTCCTGAGAGAGTCAAGCGCAGGTCACGTAACTCACTCTTCCATGGATAAGTTCAGCTTGAAGAAGTGCTCCCGTGCTTTGTATTCTGAAGCTTATTGCTGAATTTTCCAATGGTGATTTTGGCTTCCCCATGATCACTCAGTCTCAGAATTTCTAACTGCAGTTCTATATAAAGAATAGATTTTTTGAGTGTCTCAACAATAATTTTACTTTGCTCATCAAAATCGGACACCTTTTTAGCTTTATTGTGAGTCAACAAAACTATGTGGTTTGCCTTTCATGATCCTCATTAAGCACTTCAGATAGATTTGCCACAGGCCCAAAAATACTTCTTAACCTTAGTCTCAGTAAAGGACCTGCTACTGCATCATAATGACATTTCCATTTCCCACTGCAGCCATCTCCTTAGCCTTTCTGAATAAGGCTGCCAATTCGGTGCTAATTGGTGTTGATTTATGGGTGATTTTGTGTTGTGGATTGTAACCCACAAAGAATTGGATTGAGACTGCCTAAACTCATTTAATTCAGACTCTTCCAGCTGTCAGAGAGAAAAGGCTTCGGTCCCATCAGACTGGCCTAGACTCAAACTCGAGTTCCCAAAGGGGAAAGGACAATGTTCTCACCCACTGTTCCATGCAGTTTCCCTGCAGTGCACTTCTAATGAGTTGATGCTACATTGTATGTCCTTTTAAAAGAAGCCGAGCAATTTAAAAAATAATACTTTTTCATACCAGATACCTTTTGAAGGAGAAGTCAAATCCAAATTAATCTCTTATTAGAATGAATATTGATAATATGTAACAGAAATTAATTATTAAGTAAATGCATTCATTCTATTCTTGTATGTGTATCTACTTTGTTTAATATCATTCTAATTGGGAACACGAACCTATGTTTCGTTGAAGATGCCATTTTATATTGGACAAGGTGGGCTGAACTTTCAGTAGCTGTCATGAACAGGATCAGCAGAGGATTGGCCCAAAACTTCCGTTGCTAGCAGGCATGTCAGTTTGCTGGTACCATTCCATCTCCAAGCTAATCTCAAACACATCAAGTCAGGGATGTTGTAATCTCCTAAATGGCTGCTTCTAATAAGTTTTATAGTTTTTACCCCCCCCCCCTTCCCAGTATGTGGTGCGGGTGAGTGTTGTTGGAGGTATTTTGCTGCCATTAATCATCTTTTCACTTTGCTTCGTCCTGGGGCTATCTAGTCATTAGTGGTGGAGTATCTACAGAATAGGAATTGTTCTTAGATAACAAGAGGGGTTATTACCATTGTAGCAATAAGCACAACTGTACATAGATAGTCAGTCAAGCATATTTACTAGCATAGAATGCAGTGTCTCCCAAAGAGTCAGAGAATGGGACATCAATAGATTAGGGCCCCTTCAAAACAATTGCCTCATACAACACGGCATGAAAGGGCTACCTGCCTGCAAGTGTAAGTAGGCAACAAGGACAATTCAAGGTATTAAACCCCGACCATCAGCTGCACCCCCACCCTGAGTCTTGATGACTGACAGAACAGTTACAGCTGCAGTCTACTTTCTAGTGGGTAATTTCTCCACAGTAGCAATCCAGCCACTGTGCACCTTTTTTTTTAGTTGTAGATCTGTCAAAAGCATAAAGAGGCTCTGTCAAGATGGAGATATGCTGTCTTTCCCTTACCTGCTGGCTGCAGTCTCTCAGTTCCTGACACTGTCCTTTTTGGTCTGGCAGCAGGAGCTGAGACTGAGCATGACAGGTTTGGGGAGATGTCTAATTAACTACCACCCCCACCCCAGTAGCTGCCTGCTGTATAGCCACTATGTGCTGCGGGTGGATGATATTAATCGATCCTGGGATTTCTGGCCCTTATTAGGAAGAATCCCACTCTCTGATGCTGCCAGCCAATTAGATTAGGTGTTATAAGGATGGCAATTGGGTCAATGAAGGAGGCTAATCGACTCTGCTATGAGGTAAATCAGGGAGTTTCTGGGGGGGTAATTCTTTTTGGCTCTTCAGGAAAAGGGTCAGGAAGACTGAGAATTGGTTTTGATAGTGTAGGTGGGGATTATCTCCAATGGACAAAAGGCACCCCATAAGGATAGCATTCCTTCCAATTCTTCTTAAAAAAGGAATGCCCATCCCAGTCTCAACACATCAACCACTTCATGGCATAGGCAGCATAATATCAGAGACTGTTGAGCTTTCAATTTAAATAGACACAATTTATTTAATTAAATATGTTTTCTCATTTCAGCCTATATTATTAGGGTGAAACAGAAATGGGTAGGAAGATTGTGGGCTAGTCACCCAACCTGTATCACATAACCCCTGATGAACTGCCTATTTAATATTGAGGTCCTGTCATAGCATTGAGGTCCTGACTCCAAAACTAAAGTACTCTCCCATGATTCAAGATGAGAGTGGCGCTGGGAACGTACAGCAGGTCAGGCAGCATCCAAGGAGCAGGAAACATTAAAGTTTCGGGCAAAAGCCCTTCAGGAAGGGCTGATCCCTGATGAAGGGCTTTTGCCTGAAACATAGATTTTTCCTACTCCTCAGATGTTGCCTGACCTGCTGTGCTTTTCCAACACCGCTCTAATCTTGACTCTGATCTCCAGCATCTGCAGCACCCACTTCTGCCTTCTCTCCCATGAATTTGTGTTATCAAAGTAATTTGGCTAACACTGGAGAAAGTGTATGGCATAAGTTCTTGCTGTGAATACTGGCAGCATGCAAAGACCCTGATTAGTTGTGTTTAGATGACCACAGTAATATTCCTGATGAAGTCTTATACCCAAAACATTGACTCTCCTGCTCCTCGGATGCAGCCTGACCTGTACTTTTCCAGCACCCCACTTTTCATATCTGACTCTCCAGCATCTGCAGTTCTCACTTTCTCACAGTAATAATGATCACAAGCTTAGAGATACAATGGTGTCAATTAGAAATGTAAAAAACAGGAGGGTATGTCAATTTCTACCTCAACAATAATGCAGAAATCTTACAGAAGCATCATGTGGGGTTATAATAAAGTCATCTCCTATTTGGTATTTTAAGCAAACTCAAATCAATTTATTTTTTAGTAATTTTTGTTTGTTTGCTTTGGATCTTCAAATACTTTTGACCCCTTTTGAAGAACACTATCATCTGCAAGTTCCCCTAAACCAGTCTCCATCCTGACTTGGAAATACATCACCATTCCTTCAGTGTTGCTGGGTCACAATCCTGCAATTCCCAAACAAGTAGCACTGTGGGTGTAAAACATAGAACATAGAACACTACAGCGCAGTACAGGCCCTTCAGCCCTCGATGTTGTGCCGTCCTGTCATACAAATCTGAAGCCCATCCCACCTACACTATTCCATGTACATCCATATGCCTATCCAATGACTATTTAAAGGCACTTAAACTTGGAGAATCTACGACCGTTACAGGCAAAGCATTCCATACCCTTACTACTCACTGAGTGAAGAAACTACCTCTGACATCTGTCTTATATCTATCTCCCCTCACTTTAAAGTTGTGTCCCCTCGTGTTTGTCATTCCCATACTTACGCCAAATGGACTGCAATGGTTCAAGAAGCCAGCTCACCACCACCTTCTCAAGGGCAACTAAAGATGGGCAGTAAACGCTGATTCTGCCATTGACGCCCATAGCCCAGGAGTGAATAAAAGAACACCACAGATTTGGAAGGATAATGTGTAACATTACGCTTGATGGTATAGTGCAGGGCAACTGTTAACCTGTCAGCGGGTGGAATTCTGTGCAGGCAGCAGGTTAAAACAGCTGAAACTGCTTGAGTGTTGACAAGTCAGCCTGCCACACTTCACCTATAACTTGAGCATGTTCTCCAGCTCAAGGCACACACACAGAGAAAGGCAGATTTGCCATTGAAAATTAAAATAGTAAATGTTGGAGAAAGGCAACAAGACTGACATTATCTGTGGGGAGAAAAACAGAGTTAGCCTTATGTTTGATATGAATCTTTAAGGTGTAAAATGCCTGTTAGCTTTAGTTGCTGTTTTAATCCAGGATTCAGGGTTTTGCTCTGCGTATATGGGTTTCCCAGGCTTTGTGGAACTCTTCAGAAAAATAAACCAAGACGACAGCAAATCTTGAAGGGCTGTGTGGCTGGCAGGCAAAGAATTTGAGATTTCAAACATTTGAGGTCTAACACCAGCTTCTATGTTTAAGCGGAAGGGCATTCTCATTGCTTTGAATGTGTTTTTCAATACCTGGAGGCCACTTATGATCCCTTGGTATTGTTGCCTTTCATCTGCATCTTCCAGATGTCCATCCTCATGCAACACTGGAACAGCTTGTGCAACGTTTGGCTCAAGTGAGGAAACTAATAAAGCAAAACCAGAAATCCTGAAGAGCAAGGGCAGCAGCCTTTTCTTCAGTCACGTCCATCTCCACAAGGTGCATACAGGGCTCCACCTTGAAGTAACGATATCTGCTGGTACACCTCTGATTCTTTCCAAGGATCTGCAGGGGATAGCTTTACAATCTCACAAATATGATACAGACGACAAGAGTCTATCCTGGCAGACTCTGTGTACTATTTCATTTCATTTAAACCTGTTGGAATGTGTGGGTACTCAGCTTTGTTCCAAAACCCAGGCACAAATATATGACCATTAAAGTCTGCTCTCCGATAACCCAAAAATCTTCATCAGCCAAAACAGAGTCCATTCTATCAATGTTCCGCTGAATTGCAAATGCCAAAATATCATGCTTTGTACTATGAGATTTCCAGAAAGCTGCAATGATTTGTTCATTCCATTCAAATCGAGGTGCCCAAAGACTTTTTTTTTAATTCGCTTGTGGGATTCACTGGCTGGTCAGCATTTACTGTCTGTTGCCAGTTGCCCTTGAGAAGGTGATTGTGAACTGACTTCTTGAACCACTGCAGCCCACGTGCTGTAGCTTAATCCACCAAGTCATGAGGGAGGGAATTGCAGGATCTTGACTCCACAACAGTGAAGGAACAGCAATATATTTCCAAGTCACGGTGGTGAGTGGCTTGATGAGGAACTTGCAGGTGCTGGTGTTCCCTTGTGTCTGTTGCACTCTTCCTTCTGGATGGAAGTGGTCGTGGGTTTGGAAGGTGCTCTCTAAGGATCTTTGCTAAATTTCTGCAGTACATCATGTGGTTAGTAAATGTTACTGCTATTGAACATTGGTAATGGAGGGAGTGGATGCTTGTGGATGTGGTGCCATTCAAGTGGGCTCTGCCTTGGATGGTGTCAATCTTCTTGAGTGATGTTGAAGCTGCACCTATCCAGTCAAGTTGGTTGTATTCCATCATACTCCTGACTTATGCCTTGCAGATGATGGACAGACCTTGGGGAGTCAGGAGGTGTTACTCGCTGCAGTATTCCTATCCTCTGACCCGCTCTTGTAGCCACTAAATTTGTGTAGTGAGTCCAGTTTCTAGTCGATGGGAATTCCCAGGATGTTGACAGGTGAGGTATTCAGTGATGGAAACAGTATTCAATATCCAGGGAGGGTGGTGAGATAGTTCAACGTAAGCCATTAGTGTGGTGCGAATGTTACTTGCCACATTGTCTCAATCTTGTTGCATTTGAACATGAACTGCTTCAGTATCTGAGGAGTTGTGAATGGTGCTGAACATTGTGCAATCATTGGCCAGCATCCCCACTTCTGACCATGTGATGGAAGGAAGGTCAATGATGAGTCATTTGAAGAAAGTTGGGCCTGGGACACTACCCTGAGGAATGCCTGCAGAGGTGACCTGGAGCTGAAATCACTGACCTCCCCCAACCATGACCATCTTCCTATGTGCCAGGTATGACTCCAACCAGCAGAGAGTTTGCTTCCTGATGCCCATTCATTCCAGCTTTCTAGGGCTCCTTGATTGTAATAGCTTGAAGCAGCATGAGCATTCCTTGAAACCCAGGGCTACCCTGTAAGAATATGGCTGATCTCACCAGCTGCCGAAGCATTGGCTTGGAGGAAAAGTACAACAGGACTCACATGACCACCATATTACTAATCGAGCAAGCAAGTTGAGATGCTGAAGATGTGGAACACATTCCTAGACAGGTCTGGGGCACTCTTTGGTATAGATTACCAACACAGTGTTACTATTCTCAAAAAGGATTGGTAAGTGGCGTAGGTTCAATTTACTTTAAAATCGGCCATGTGTTTGCTTATCAGAGTGGTATTTTAAAGGCATAGGTCAGGAGTGTGGTGGAATACTCACCATTTGCCTGGGTGAGTGCAGCTCAGGAACACTTAAAAGGCTTGGCACTATCCAGGACAAAGCAGTCCGCTTGATTGGCACCACTTCAACAAACATCCATTCCTTCCACCACCAATGCACAGTAACAGTGTATACCAACTAGTAGATGCATTGCAGAAATTTACCAAGGCTCTTTCGACAGCACCTTCCAAACCCACAACTGCTCCCATCTAGAAGGATGAGGGCAGAATACTCATGGCAACGCCGTCACCTGTGAGTTCCCCTCTAAGCCACTTACCATACTGGCTTGGAAATATACTGCTGTTCCTTCACTGTTGCTGGGTCAAAATCCTGGAATCTCCTCTCTAACAGCACTATGGCAGTATGTACAGCACATTGATGTCAGTTCAAGGAAACAGCTCAACGCTACCAACTCCCAAAGGCATTTAAAGATGGACAATAAATGTTGGCCCAGTCAAAGATGACCACATCCTATGAATGATTAAAAATAAATGTGCAGTTACAAAAAAAACATCATTATACACCCTTACCCTTGCATTCTGTAACCTGGACTCCCCATGGGCAATTCAACATGGCCAATCCATCTAACGTGCACATCTTTGGACTGTGGGAGGAAACTGGAGCACCCAGCAGAAACCCACATAGATGGGGGAGAATATGTAAACACCAGACAGACATCCTGGGTTTGATTCACAGTCAGTACTTGGTACTGTGAGGCAGCAGCACTAACCACTGAGCCACCGTGCTGAATTGATGGGAGTTGAAGCCATAACCAACAGCACAGTCTGTAAGAAGTCATAGTCCTTGCCCTTGTAATGACTCATCCTGATAAATTTCATCTATTAATTCTTGTGCTTGTAGCCTGGAAGACATCAGCTCCCAAATGGTGAATTCTAAAGTTTACTTATCTTTATATTTGATCCCCCGGCATGTTCCATAACTCAGTAGGATCTCTGTCCTCTTGAGACAGGCTTGAATTGTTGCTTCTGTGAAGCTCCTCATATAAAGCAACATTACCACACCCACCGTGCCCCCTCCAAATGCCACTCCCACAAGCAACTATTTTATCATCTCACAGCCACCCATTGTTTCTGTTTAAATCTTGTCATGCCATTCTTCATAAGGCAGATACACAATGGGCAGAAATAGCAAAGACATGACAATGGAGCTTTGAAATACAAATTGTGGTTCTTAAACTCAAAACAGGAATTAAGCACTCAACAGAATCCCTTTGTGTAAACAAAACTTCTGTATAGGCAGTCCCCAGTTTAGGATTGTCCAACTTACAACACTTGTACCTATGAACAAGATCTCATATTAACATTCAAACTCTTACTCATAATTATGAGCAGTTATTTGTATTGTATTGTGTCTGAATTGCGCACACACTGACTTAGGAACAAACTCAAAAATGGAGCACATTTGTATCCTGGGGACTGCCTGTATTTTCTTTCTTTACCTACTCTTACATGATGCAAAACACTTCAGCAAAGCACGTCTGAACCTATATTTTTGGATGGTTGTGGAGCCATCATAAGTTAGCACTAATGGGAGGCATCTTTGGTTGTTGAAGTTTGTAACTTATAAGGTACACAAATATCAAAAGTCAATACATTACACTCTGCCTCAGATCAGAAGTTGACCGTTTTAAAAGTTGATAGGATGCTACTTTACTCGAGAGCAGAGGGAGGCAGTGGAAAATTTGTGCGTTGTGCTGTTAGATGGGGAGATGAGGGCTCATGGAACTCTGGGCTCAGTGAGGATAAAGTGAAGGTAAAACAGTCATTGGCTTGTTGAAACTGGGTGCTGAGTTCAACGCTGCCCAAAGAGAGCAGTTTTAGCTCTGTGAAACTGAAATATGGCTATCTGCTCTTTGAATCTGATACTTGCAGCAAAGGAAAGACTGTGAGAAACTGGGTTCTGCAGGAGATGGTGGGACCAGGCCAAAGATTAGACACAGGCCTGCAACCTTGTGAATCCAGTGGGATGCAGACTCTCCAGGAAGAATCAAGTGACCAGCTAGTCAGCAGTTGCTGGGGTATTCTAAGTGTGAGGCCTATTGCCTGGCTTTGTTTGCAAGTCAAAGAAGAAGCAGAAAGGCCTCCAGGCTGAATTAAAACTATTACTAAAGAAAATCAGAGACGACAAATCTTCAGAAAAGAGGAGCTGAAATTCCTCATGAGGAAGACATGCTTTGAAGAATTTTGTGACTCACTTATCTCTTGATTGATGGTTCATAAATTTGTGGAATCTCTCTTGGTTGCATCTTCCAAGTAATATGCACTTGTTGGTATGTTTGACTGTGGCTTACCTATTAATTCATTATTGACCCCCTGTTAGTTCTGTACATTAGAATATAAAATAAATGGTATTGACTGTTTTGCTTTATTGACTTTTTGAAAAGTATTTTTTTCTGATTGTCTAAAGCTATGGAATCGCGTGGCTTTGTTCTCTTAGTCAAAATTCAAATTTCCAATTATTAACTATGTCAAACAAGCCTTACAGGACCCGAACCAGACAGGAAAGAGAATCAATGGTCAATTGCTTAGTTCCTGCTTTGAAAGCTCAAATGTTCTTGTTTAACACCCTCTGGGTTGTGGAGAGCTGGGCAGTTCCACCACAAGCTCTACAGGAGCAGACTCAGTCATGAGAGCAAGAGGTTGTCTGTGGGACTTTATCTGGCAAGTGTGGGGGCGGTGGGTGGAGTGAGAAGTAAATGTGGCTTGAGAAAAGTCCCCTCTTCAATGTGGCCTTTCTCCACATTTTCTTTCACGGTACACCCGTGCTTCCAAACTAGCCCAGAAATTGAGAGCACTTTATTGCCCTTCAGTGAGGTGTTCAATGGTCAAAGTGAGATGTTGCCTAATTCACAATAAAGTGGCATTCTGAGCAGTCTGTAGGCCAATGGTCAGAGGCTGCATGATGTCAAATGCCTGCTACCCTATGCAGTTGGCTGCTCCTTCCACGGGCTTCGACATCAGTTGAAAGTCGAACACTCATAGACTCCTCCAATTTTTCTCTGACTGAGTCCAGTGCCTCTGAAAATTTGAACATTTCCTACTGGCATTCCAGACTAGTTCTATTCAATTACAAACCACCAATGTTCACTGTCTTTATCCAATTGGGCAGAGTTTGAAGTGGGGCCTCTGCTCTTTGGCACTTATCTCCAACAACTATTCCTGTTCCTGCCCATGTGTGATGTGTGGCTCACCATGTGGCAGTTCAGTAACCTCTCAGTGAAGCCCCACCAAGGTTTATGCATCTAGATGAGCATGAGTAGTGAAACAGTGCATCTGCTTGAGAGGTCACCATCTTCCTCTGGTACCAGTACCAGAGAGTGACACCTTCAGGACCTAGGGGAGCTGAAAAACTTCTTTTAGAACTGACCAGATTGGAAATTGTTAAATCATCATAGTGCAGATCATTTTATTTTCAGTGCTCACTGACATCAAGTCAGTATAGTTTAGCATTGTACTCTATGTTCTGGGTCACCAGATAGCTCAGAAACCCCCATCTTTCCATCTTTATTAGTCTGGCCTGCCTCATGCCCTGCAGCTCTTAAGGTAGAGATAATTGGAGGGTCACCTCTTATTTTCCGTTTCTTCATGGTGTTCTGTGCTGATTTCTCCTGCAAGGAGAGAAAGAAGAGAGTGAACAAAGGAACTTCTCAGAGGATGGAATGACACAGTTCATGGTGGCCCTTTGCATGGAATGACTGTTGCTGCAATATAAAAGTGAGTGTCAGCATTGTCAGTTCAGATGAAGACATGGAAAAGTGCCTCAAGAGAAGGGTAGTGCACCCGCAAGGCATGTTGCTCTATGGAGTGAAGTGCAAGAGAATGAAGGGAGAGTGAAGGTTTTGCAATTGAAAGTGTCATGTCACTCCCTGACCTATCCTGGCTTGTTTAAGCCCGTTAGTAGGCACTCTACCATGGTTGGTGTATTGTAATGACTTGCTCTGTCATTTGTAGCAACCCTACTTGTTTTGAGGCAGCCTAGAACAGAATCTCTTTTTTTTGTTTTTTTGTAGTTCCTAAAAATATTTCCCAAGAAGCCTCTCTGAAGCTGTCTTGCCATTTTGGGCATCTTTACAAGTCAATACCTCTGTCAAAATAAATCAAGAACACTTCAATTCTAACCCTCCCAAGGTCTCCGAAGTAGTGGAACTGAAATAGACTGGTTTGGATTGTGGTTCTGTCTGTTCATGTTAGTTAGTCTGGAAATCTTTTGCTGATGGTGCTCAGTCAGAAGATACCTCAATAGCAATTGCTGTGGTCATCCTTGTATTTGTACTGGGTCATAATCTTTGTATAACCTAGGACACAGTCCCTCCTTCAAGCAGAAACTAAAAGTTTACATAGGACTGATGCTTTCACGTGCTTGATAAATTTAGTTGTGATAGCATTCATATCTTGTCATGACATATGGACTTTTATATGTGACTTGATCTTCCTTTCTAACAATATTCTTCCTAACTTTCAACTTAAAGTAGTATTCTGCCCTTTATAATAAACTGCCTCCCCTGCCTTTCTTTAAAACAGAGTTATTTACATTGCTGACCTGCCAGTAGCCTTTTAGATCCTTTTATGCCCCAGACATTCACTCGGCTAAAGGATATCTGAATGTTTGGATTGAGTTCTAAACAGTAGTCGCTGCCACATTGTGGAGCAGTCAGTTGGATTTTACATCAAAATTGAATCTTACTGCATTAGGTTTTCTTATTTGGATCTTTCTTGTATTTAATGAGATCAGAGACCTTGACTGGTTGTGTTATGGTGACATGAACCTAGAGTAGTTACCAATTTTACACTCCTGCTTCTCACGTGTAGCAAATACAATGTTGTAAATGATGTCTTGGGCTATGTTCCATTTTGTTTTTGCACTCTGTGTGGGAATGACATATAGCACCTGCTCAATTGAGTCACTGACCTCTTTGTTTTTATTTGGGTAAAAAGCATTATTGATATGAGGCAGGTAATTCTGCCCTGAAAAAAAAACTTCAAGATTTAAATTTTAATCCTGGAGCCGACCAGACAGTAATCTGGAGCACAGTCAGCACTATGGGAGCTGCATGGGTCGAGACTACAGTTCAGAAAGTCATTTCTGCTGATCAAATCCAGCTGGTGACCAACACTAGGATCTTGCATGTCTCCAGGACACCTTGTGACGTGCTTCACTCTTAATAATAGAGGTGTTAGTTGCACAAAGCCAGTGGTAACCACAAAGCTTCAGTAGCCTCTGTTCAATATCATTTGTACTTCCCAGGCCACGATATTGAAGGCAGGATAGCCGTGCCTCAAGATCCACACCCACTCTTGTATTGAAATGCTCCTAGTAAGTAACGATGTTTTGACTTAGGGCATTCTGCTAAAATCAACATTAATCTCCTCACAAAGTTGGTCTTTCACCCCTGTAGAGGAATGCAACATTTATGCACTGATATCAATTGGTTAAAAGGCCCCGTTTGAGTTAAGATGTAAATGGAGATATTCCAAACTATTTGTGAGGGGATTCTGTTATCAATCATAGTGAACTCCTTACTACAAAGTCTACACCTCAATCACATACACCGTCTGAACTCTTCTGCTATGAGATTGATGTGTTATTTCAAACAACATGGGTGAACCAGGAAGTAAAATAGTCACATTTTACAAAGCATTCCCACTAATTGCAATTGGCAACAAACTTCATCTTTTGGAACTTTGATTTTCTTTGAGGAGAATTAAATGTAAATTAAGCATCAATAAATTGGCTAATTATAGTCAGTGCAAACTATAAATTATATATGAAATAGAAGATGCAACAAAGGCTATGTCATGAGATATTCACATATCTCCGTGCACCATATAGTCTCTCAGTCTATCCAACAATCTATCCCACAGTCTGTCAGATCTCTCACTGATATCACTCAATGGTTTTACCTTCGAGTCACCTGCAACAGTTGGTCCACTAATTCCCATTTTCCTGGAGAGAGTTGTTACCCAAATGGCACACTTTTGTTGAATATCCTTAGATGCTTTCAAATGGCACCAGAGGCAAAAGTTCCCCAGAGACTCCTTTATCTGACTTTTTGAATAATCTTTGCTCATCTTTGACAAAACTGAAGCAATCTTTGCTCTGATAATGTCTTCAGATTTCTGTGCCTTTTTAACTATTATACATTCAGTTCCATTCAAATGCCTTTTATTATTTGCTGGTATATGCCTTTCTCTTAGACTGCAAGGAATCCATACCTTCCATGTTGGTATTGCTTCCAGGTCATGGGTCACCTGATCAAATGGGCCAGTGTTCCTTGTTACCTAAGCAAATTACAATCGATTCTTTTCTTTTACAATTAATGCACTCTTCTAAAGGGCTTTTTGAAAGCCTTCTTTGAAAAGCAATTGCAGATGACTTGGGTTTCTACATTAATGATGCCAGTCTTCAACCAATTTGATTTACTCCACATGATATCAATAAATAGTAGGACAATACTGGATACTGCAAAGGCTATGGACCGTTACGACATTCCTGAGACCTGTGCTCCTGAGCTTATTGTACCTCCAGTGAAGCAATTGTAGAATAGCTACAACATCGACATCTGAACCATGCAGAAATTCACCAAAGTTCCTTAGATAGCACCTTCCAAACCCACAACCACTTCTATCTAGAAAGAAAATGGCAGCAGATACATGAGAACGTCACCACCTTCAAGCCACACACTATCCCGACCTGAAAGTATATTCACCATTTCTTCGGTGTTGTTGGGCCAAAATCCTAGTACTCTTTCCTTAACGGCATTGGGCCTACCTACTGCACATAGGCAGCAGTGGTTCAAGAAGGCAGTTCACCAACACTTTCGCAAAAGCAACTAGGGATGGGCAATAAATGTAGAAAGCTGGCCAGGTATATTCTGTAGATTAAAATCAGGACAATTTCAACCTGCCCAATCAGCATACATTCAATCATCAATAAAGTGATGGAAGGTGTCATCAACAATGCTATTGCATAGCATTTGCTCAGCAGTAACCTGCTTAGTGATGTCTAGTCCTTAAAATTTAGACCACATTTCATCAAGAGTAGCATCAATGGACCCCAGCAAAATTGGAGTTATGCACAAATCTCCCTTCCAGTTGGATTCATACCTGGCACAAAGGTTGTTTTGGTTGTTGTTGGATGTCAGTCATTGCAGCTCCAAAGCATCTCTGCAAGAGTTCGTCAGCAGTGTCCTAGGCCCAACCATCTTCAGCTGCTTCATTAATGATCTTCCCTCAATGATTGCGCAATGTCCAGCACCATTCAAGGGACTCCTCAGATACTGAAGCCAGCCATGCCCCAATCTAGCAAGTCCTGGACAATATCCAGGCTTGGGCTGGTAAGTGGAACACTGAATCACACACTATCAACATCCTGAGGGTTCCATTGACTAACAACTGAACTATTTTAATCAAATTAGCACTTTAACCATAAGAGCAAATTGGTGACTGGGAATCATGCAGAAATCAAATCACCTCCTGATGCCACAAAGCCTGTCCACCAAGCCACAAGTCAGTAGTGTAATGGAATATTCCCCACTTGCCTGGATGAGAGCAGCTCCAACAGCAGTCAAGAAGCTTGACACTATCCAGGCTTGCTTGGCTGATAGCATAACGACAAACATTCAATCCCTGCACCCGTAATGCTCAATAGCAGTAGTGTGTACTCTCTCTACAAGATGCACAGCAGCCATTCACTATCTCTCTTTAAACAGCACCT
Source organism: Chiloscyllium plagiosum (assembly GCF_004010195.1). Taxonomy (NCBI): domain Eukaryota; kingdom Metazoa; phylum Chordata; class Chondrichthyes; order Orectolobiformes; family Hemiscylliidae; genus Chiloscyllium; species Chiloscyllium plagiosum. Next base: position 9,389,625 of record NC_057714.1, on the reverse strand, counting down.
TTTAACAGTGTTATGGAATAATTTGAGGGTGAATGACAACACACACTTACTAATATTGAGAAAACCAGGGCAGCAGATTCTTGGGAACACCACCAACTGCAAGGTCTTCTCCAAGCTACCCACCATCCAGACTTTGAAATATAGTGCCTTTCTTTCAGTGTCATTGAGTCAATATCCTGAAACTCCCTCCTTCACAGTTTGTGAGTGCACCTATGACAAATAGACTGTAGTGGTTCCAGAAGACAGCTCACCAACTCCTTCTCAAGGACAGTTAGGGACAGGCAATAAATATTGGCCCTACCAGTGACATCCACATCTTGTGAATGATTTTGTTTTAAAACATCATGCGAACTCTCTTAATCCACACACCAAATTCATTGCATTGACCAGTTGGACACCATTAAATGTTATGTTACTTTAGATTGGTAGTTCCACTTAACATAATGAAAACTGTTAGTTGTTTTTTGTTGTTTATGACTTGTTCAAATTCTGATGCTTTGATGTTACTCATCCAATTATCAGAATGTCACGCAGTTAAAATTTTCCACAATAAGGTCACTGAGTTCTGAGAGTTTGATAACAAAAATAGGACGAAACATTCTTAAACATCATTTCTTTCAACTTAATAAATATTATCTGCATATCTTTATTGTATCATGTATTACACTGATATGCTAAGGATACATTAATACAGTAAGTTTTGTAATTGTATTATACAGACATTATTAGTATTATTATTTCCATGGTTTCTCTTTGATCAAAGAAGGCAACTATAATGTTAGAGCTGAATATTTGTGGGAGGCCAGCCTGGGGAACTTCTCAAAACTTCCATGACTTTCTTAATTATCTTTTGCTGCACAACATTAGATCAACACAAGCAGAGGCTCTAATGTTTCCTGAAAAAAATCCAACATCTTCTATAATCTTGGCAGTTTAAGCACTCCAGATAACAACAAAGTTCCACCAAAACTTTTATCCTATTTTTGCAGAACTCAGCATCATTTCGATTTTGCAAAATCCTCCGATGGTTACGAGCTCCGTATTGTTATATCTATGACCTCTCAATTCCAGTGTTATTAAAGATTTTAACTTTGTCTGGCTCACTCTTCTTACATTCTCCATCTGTTCCTAGCTTGGTGTTAAAAAAATATATTTCTGAATCTTAAAACAAGTTCAAGAAATTCTGTATCATTCTTTACTTGCCGAGGATAATCTGTAAATAGAAGATAAATTCAGTAGTGACAAAATAAGATACGAATGTTTCTTTGTAGTGAATCATGATTCTGCAACTAAATTTTCACAATTTGAATGTATTCTGTCTAATTTTGGCTTTTTGTTTGGAACTAACTAGCAAGCCACAAAGCTGTGGTATTCCTTTATTTTTCTTTCTCTTTCCATAAGGAACACATTCTTGTAGATTGGCAGTGCTAACTAAAGTAATAAATTTTGAGATCACCGATAAGAAATTACTGAGGAATTCTGAGGCCCTGTGATTATTGGATAATCACGGGGGCAGAACATTGAGCACTGTTTATGCCGTTTTCGTTCTTGGGTAATGTACCTGACTATATCCTCTAAACCTACAATAATTCAATTGAATTGATTTAGAGGTAGGGAAGGTCAAGGAGTCTAAATAAAAATCAGGCTCCAGAAGAACTTAGTTGAACTCATCCTTGAGACATAAAGTGCTGGAAGGGATTAGGAAAATGTTAGGAATGCTAGCTTCCAGCTTCTACAATTTAAAAGTCAAAACACAAAAGTAATTCCAATCAAACTGTCATCCTAACCCTTGTTAGAGAATTTGATGTAAATTGCTTTGAAACCAGCATGCTCTTTTTTTTTTTGGCTTCTTTTCAATTGCAATGACAAGAAACTGGATTTAGATGTATATTTCATATAGAAGTGGCCTTTATGATCTGGAAACCATTTCTACTCTCCAGGATTGAGCTGTAAACTGTAAATGAAAGCCATAATAATCTAATCGAGCATATGTAAACGCATCAGCCATAAAAATCATAAATTTGTGCACCATTAATCAAATAGTGTGGTTAATACGATGCTGTCATCAACAGATAAAACACTTATGGAATAATTTGAGGGTGAATGACAAATCTGATTGTGGTATTAGGCTGTTTTTGGTTTAATACAGGCATGGATGACTCAGATATTGGTAGCAATTCAATCACAATCCCAAGAAAATATTTCTCTGAGGCCCATCTTTCACTTCTGAGTGTAACATGCAATTATACAAAGACATCTGCTGGCAAAGTTGACTTGTCCACTGCTTCACAATTATTACATGTTGTTATTTTGCCATCGGGAAGGGGGTGATGTTCCCCACCACATATTGTTTAGTATAGAACATGATGATGAAATTACAATCAGTTTCTCTATGTTTAACTGTTTAACTCCCTGCTCAATTTAGTTTTTTTAGGAAAAGCACTGAATTTACGAAGCTCTTTTTATGAACATCAAGACCAGGACTTTTGCAGTGCAATGGAGATTCTGCCCCCCTTTCAAAATTATTCTGGCACCTGAATCTAGAAGTCATGTCCACATTTCAGACAGAGCCAATTTTTAGCTAGCATTTGGGTGAGAGAAGGAAGGGTTGGACATGTTTTACATATTGGGAAAAACTGAATTCAGCAGGACCATTTCAACTCAGTGCTGAGTTCAAGCAGATCCCACTTTCACTGGAGGAAGGTTCATTTTCCACAGTGTATGACTGATGATTTTTAAGAATACACATGATTGTGCATAAGGTGAATAAGATCTGTGGAATTGTCAAAGTGTCAAGTTATTTAAACACCATGTTCTTTAAATTTTGGTTTTAAAAATAGCCTGCTATGCCTCTGAAGTGGAAGACAAATTTGCGTTTGCAGTTTCAATTGTTGTTTGTTGACATAAGCCTGAGGGCTATCATCAGAGCATTATTACTGTCTGACTACTTCTCCAAATTGTCCTTACTAAGTTGGGAATTGTAAATTCAGTTTGATTGACAGCTGCAAGAGCTTATTAAGAGTTCAGCTTTCTTTGAGGATATAAGTGTTCACCTTTTATACTTGATTAAATACTTCATGTCAATTAAATGTATTCACTGCTTTTATCGATGGCGTTTGTTTGATATGGTAAAGCATATAATCGATATTTAGAACCCATATTTTAGCACAATTCCTGAGGTTTGTTCATGATGAATGCAGGTTGAATTGACATGCAAGATGTAAGAGCCAAATGGTAGGGGTTGGGGTTTTGGTTAAAATGTCGGATTTGCTACTCCCAGGATTAGTTGAGGTGAATAGCTTCGATGCATTAGGTTAAGTTATATGAGGAGAGAAGGTAGAAAGGGAAACATTATTACGTTAATAGTCGGATGAAGTCAGGCAGCTGAAGACTCGTGGGAGTCATAATACTGACATAGACCGTTAGAACTGCCATAATTTAAAACACAGCCTGAACAATTCCTTTAAAAAATAGAATATGGCATCCTCTTCCCTTAAAGTTTGAATCCCTCCAAAGATTAGTGGATATTCTCACCCAACATTTCCTGACCCCAATATTTATAAGTAGAGATTGGATGCTGCAGTTGTGACTGAAATAGTGACCGGACAGGAATTGGGAATCACGGATGGTGCAATCTGGCCACTACTCGTTATAAAATTTTGAGATATAAATTGAAAGCCTTAAATCAATTACAATTATAGGTTGAGTTTGAGATAGTCTAAAAATGTAGGAAATTAGATATATGACCTATTCCTAATACAGGTATGTTTTCACAAGTTTTACAGAACTTGTTAATTTTATCAAAGCAAGCCCTGACATGATACTTCATAAAAACAGTGGCTTTCAGTCAATGCACTTTTGAAATCAGGTGGTGATACTGGTTGACTGGGCACAAGTCTCTCCTGTTCTGTTCTGTCTTTTGGTCTTTATTCTTGTCTATTGAACCACTAAAAATCACTGCTTATTAATCCTTGCTCGTCACTACCCTCTGTGTATGATCAGAGACAACTTAAACTCTCGTTGGCTTGCCATCAATAGTTCATGGCTAATCTTGGATTGGCTAGGTTGTTTTCCTGCCTTGCCTTGTCATTCAGTCAAGATGACTGGTCTTTGCCTAGGGGCTCCCAGCATAGTGAGTCAAGGGCAATTTCTGATGCCAGTCCAAGGCCAGTCAGAGTCAAGATCCTCTCCTCTTAAGAAACAAGGAGCTGAATGACAGCACAACATCAATCTGCCCTATGTAGGCTGTTTTTGTCACAGCTTGCAAGATTTGGCAGGCTTTATGGGACATGGAAGTAGGTGACCTAACTGTTGTTTGTCGTGCAGATGGGGAAGTGTCTTGAGCAAGTGAGTAGACAGTGCAGATTAGGAAATAATGGTGTCAGTGATTGAGATGGGTTAGAGTAAATGAGGAAGATGTCACAGGCAATAGTGGGAGAGATAAAGTATGGGCCTTGTTGGGAGATGGGTACAGTTGCAGAGACAGAGTGAATGTGAGATGTCAGAGAGAAGATGATGACACATATCCGGGTGGACTGGAGAAGGACATTGGCCATCTTCTTATTATGCTGGGTATTGCTGCAGATGGCTGAGAGAGCTTTAACCCAGTTGGCAACATTAAAGTCACAGTGATACTTGGAAATACATCACAGTGTCATTGGATCAAGGTTCGAGAACTCTCTCCCTAACAGCATTGTGGGCCTGCCGACAACAGGGGGATTGCAGCAGGAGGTATCTCGCTACTACTACCTCAAGGCCAACTGAAGATAAGTGGTTAGTGCTGACTTACCAAGCAGAACCCACAAATCTTTGGGTTTGGAAGGTGTTGGCTAGGGAGCCTTGATGAAATTCTGCAGTGCATCTTGTAGGTGGTACATACTACTGCTACTGAGTGTCAGTGGTGGGAGAGAGTAAATGGTTGTGGATATGGAGTCATTCAAGAGGGCTGTCAAGTTTTTTGAGTGTTGTTGGAGCTGCACCCATCCAACTAAGTGGGGAGAATTCCATCACACGCCTGACATGTATCTTGCAGATGTTGAGCAGGTTTTGGGGAGTCAGGACGCAAGTTACCTGCTGCAGGAATCCTAGTCTCTAAGCTGCTGTAGTGAACACAGTATTTATGTGGCTAGTCCAGTTCAATTTCTGGGTGAATGGCAAGTCTCCAATGTTGCTAGTGGGGGAAATCAGTGATGGAAGTTCCTATGAATGTCAAAGGCAGATTGGCTGGCATTTGTGTTTCTCCAATAACAGTAAATCTAACAATGTCTGACATGAATGTTAGTTAAAATTCTCAAGACCAGGCTAATTGCTTGTTGCTGATTGCTGGTTGCTGTTCTCCCAGTGCAGTCTCTCCTCTTTCCATTTTTGCATCAGTTTTCACTAATCTGAATTCCCTCACTGCTGCACCATTATTTACCTTTGCTCAAAAGCAGCTTCATACTTCATTCATTTCTCAGGAGGCTCTATATGCATGTTTCTTTTCTCTCTGTACCATGTATCATTTGCTCTGTGTGGTCATTTTAAACTTCCATGCATTGTCTTCACAAACATTTTGCTTGATGCGATCGCACGATTTACGTATAAAGTAAGCAAAACATGTATTGGTGTGTGAACCATTAAAGCCAACTACTAATCTGAGAACAACCTCTTGTAGTTGAAGAGAAAGGCTGATTTATGTGCTGAGTGTACATAGGGGCCTAAAAAGGGGTTGTGTTATACACAAAGTCAATTTATACGCCCTGTTCTATGGTAATCAAGCTAAATACTTTGCCCATTCAAATGTGACACTAAACTAAGGCTCAAAAATATGTAAGTTATTCTGAGCAACTATTTGAGCAGGATCTTTTCACACTGTATTGACTATCCTTCAACTAATCCCATGCAAATCCTCTTGCTGCTTTGGGATAGTGTAATGCAGAAAATGTTTGCTGTACTTTACACAGATACAAGTCTGTCTGTTTTTCTTATCTAGTCATGCTGAAAATCTTTGTGACTGGAATATCAAATCAATCTTGCACTGCCTGCAACCTTCTTGGATGTAATAATTGTGTATGAAGGCAGTAAGGAGGAAAAAAGATGCAAAGATCATAGTCTAGTTCAAGATACAAAAGACTAATTTGAGAAGTTGTCGCATGTAATATAATTAAATATGTAACTATTAATAGTAGTGGCACAGTGGCTCAATGGTTAGCACTGCTGACTCACACTGCCAGGGACCCAGGTTCAATTCCTGCCTTGGGTGACTGTGTGGAGTTTGCACATTCTCCCCGTGTCTGCGTGGGTTTCCTCCCACAATCACAAAGATGTGCAGGTTAGGGTGAATTGGCCATGCTAAATTACCCATAGTGTTAGGTGCATTAATCAGGGGTAAATAAATGGAAGGGGAAATGGGTTTGGGTGGGTTACTCTTCGGAGGGTCAGTGTGAACTTGTTGCGCCAAATGTTTCCATACTGTAGGGAATCTCTAATAAATGCATGACTATGTATAGGTAAGGAAACTGAAATAACATATAAGCTTTTGTAAAGTAGCCATAGTCCCACACTCTGATTTAGAAAGGGAGGGGGGAACTGGTGCTAGTTTAACCCGAGGGTTACCACACCTCATGCAAAGGGCAACATTGGGAACCTCAGCCAGTGCAGAACTGAATCTATGCTATTGGCATCTCTGAGTACTGCAAACCAGCCAAATGAGCTAACCAGTCTCCATTTCAAGTATACGCAGGTCATTTTAATTTGCATTTGTTGTCTCCAAGCTCCAAATCAACTGATTAATTTTTGTGTTTCCAAATGTTTTAGGTTTTTTTTAGATTAGATTAGATTCCCTACAGCGTGGAAACAGGCCCTTCGGCCCAACCAGTCCACACCGACCCTCTGAAGAGTAACCCACCCAGACCCATTTCCCTCCGACTAATGCACCTAACACTATGGGCAAATTAGCATGGCCAATTCACCTGACCTGCACATCTTTGTGACTGTGGGAAGAAACCAGAGCAGCTGGAGGAAACCCACGCAGACACGGGGAGAATGTGCAAACTCCACATAAACAGTCACCCGAGGCTGGAATCGAACCTGGGACCTGGGTGCTGTGAGGCAGCAGTGTTAACCACTGAGCCAACATGCCACCCCTAAGTTCTGTCGAACCTTACTGCATAAAGAAAGTATGCAAATCATATAATTACCTACATTGATCAGTTATTTCTTGTTTCAACATTTGAAATATTTGCAACTTTTTAAGCAAACAGAGTTGAAACATCAAGAAGCATATCTATTCAATAAAGAACCTGAATGAGTGCTGACTAAACAGCGAAAGAGGTAAGTCACTAAGCTGCATTGACTTTGAATTCAGCTGCTGGGGTGTAGACAACTATTCAAATTGGAGCGTTCTTGGAAAATCAGCCGTTTTTATCCCAGTGCCATCAAAAATCATAAATGAATTTTAACCAAGTGGAAAGTTCTCACAGTTTGATTTGTTGTACTGAGATACTTGGAATAGGAAAGAAACTTCAATTAAAGTCTTGCCACAATATGCTGATATTTAGAATTGCAAAGAAGTAGTATTAAAGAGGCATTGAGTGAATTAATAATGCGACTGAAGTTTGTGAACGATTGGTTATTTTCAATAACTTTAGTTTCAAACAGCAAATGTTTTGTGTAGTGATTTGAAAACAAAAGCAGACCAAGGTGCAATGGCATTTTGCCTGATGGCATAGACCCTAATCACATTTTCAACTCCTCTTTTACATTCCACATGGGATTTGGAAGTTCAGGACTGCTCCACTGGACCCCACAAGAAGACTTTAGACCTCCCTTGAAGTGAGAGTCTATCAGAACCATCTCACTGTGATTTACCTGAACGGCAGTGACCATTCCATTGGCTACCACTTTCCATCCATTTCAGAAGGGAAGCTGATTGTGTGTGTGTGTGTGTGTGTGTGTGTGTGTGTGTGTTTTGGGGAGGTGTATTAAAATGAGTTGAGCCTAGTACAGTCTAGCTCAAGGGATTTTGGCCTCCTCTTACATGCCACCTCCAAAATGCCCACTTCCCACTCGCGGTCAAAATCAACGCTTGTGTTTAAACTCAGATATCCACCCAATCCTCTGAAGTCGAACGATTTGATCCCTTTCCGAGGCAAATACAAGCTTAAAACTACTTAAATAACTGGGAAACAGTCACAAACTGCACATACGTAACAGCAATGGCTGTGTTTTCCACCTATCACATTTCCGACGCCCCTCCCCCAAGTCCCTCCTCCCTATCTTTTATCTTAGCCTGCTGGACAAACTTTCCTCATTCCTGAAGAAGGGCTAATGCCCGAAACGTCGATTCTCCTGTTCCCTGGATGCTGCCTGACCTGCTGCACTTTTCCAGCAACACATTTCCATCTCTGATCTCCAGCATCTGCAGACCTCACTTTCTCCCCTAAATAACCACAGGGCAAGAAAGGGACATCATTCAGGATTCTGATTGCATTGCAAAGTGCACAGGACTGACACTCTCTCGGGGTGGGTGGGTGTCAGATTCTGGTATGTGTATCAGGAGGTAAATGTCTGAGCCTTCACTGCTAACTTGAGTCATGGGGAGGTGCCATATTTTGTATGTAAATTGCAGGCACCCATCAAACCAGCAACACTATCCAGTGTGCCAAAAAAACCCAAGATGCCAGCTTAACTGGTGCAGATTGATATATATTTAACAATGAAATGTTAGATGTGGCACAGAGAGATGACTGTGCAGATGTGCATGTGTTTAGAATGGATTTTATACTTCATTTCACTGACCACTGAGGGGCAGCATGTAACTGATGTCAATTAGTTAATTCAGTCTCTACCTGGTCCCCATAAAATGGTAGGCAAACGGGTGTCAAAATTGACAGCCTGTACCACACTTATAACAAAGCAGTTAACAGCCAATTGACCAGAATGTTACACTACCCACACCATTCAGTTTCCGAGAGTTGGAGCACCTTTTATTTGATCTCAACTGGTTAAAAGGGGACTATGTCCTGCATGGGGGTGCCTTGTGTATGTCAGGGGAAAGGAACTTAAAACCCCCCCCCCCCCGCATCACTTCCTGCTTGGATACCAGACTCCTCATCCTGCCCCCCCCCCCACACCTCAGGATCTCCAAGACCTGCCTGGGTCCAGGATCCATCCTCCAATCTCCACAGGACTTCCTGTAGTCCCAGCAGCACCCACTACTCCAGCCTGGCACTGTTGGGCCTGATCAAGCTGCCAGCCAATCAATTCTCGAGAAGGGGCTGAGCTTCATCCCACTGAGGAGTTATTGACATAGTCCTTTTCAAGACAGACGTAGGTAGGTGCAAGACTCACCAGGGATTCAAAGGCAGCCAGGATTGTGGAGTTGCAGCCACAATCTTATGTCGTGAAGCAAGGTTGAGGGGCTGAATGGTCTACTGTTGTTCCTAATTTGTATGTTTGTATGAGAAGAAGAAGTCTGACCTTCACCTCCTTATGTTAGCCTGCAGCGAGTTATAACTGCAGTATGTATCTGTTTAATGTTGGGTTTTTTTTTCAGGACTGGTTTTTCTTCACAGTCTACACCCTGTAAAATTCCTGGGTTATGCCTTCCACACTAGTACCAGAGGAGTGTTGCTCGGGTCGAAATAAATCTGTCAAGCAGTTTCTTGTGTCTTTGAAACATACTTGTGATTAGCTTTATTTGATTTTGTAAATTGGCCTTGATCTTTCTTGCTCCCAGTTTAGAGTTCAAAGCAAAAAGCAACGTCAGATTAATTCAACGAATCTCTGTTTCACCAGGCAGCCAGAAAAACTGGGACGAATGAAATGCCCCTCATGAACACAAAACATCAAATGAAAACCTCATGTGACATTCGCTGAAAATAGACTTGTAATTTTAGAGAGAATTGCCGGCAGAAAAACAAGTAACTAGTTTAATATTTTCAAACAGTGTCTCAGGGATAAGTGAAGTTCTGGAATTTGGTGCATGTTTTCTTTATGTTTCATTTCATTTCTCAGATGGATTGATTTTGTCATTTTCCAGACTGTCATGTATCTGTCAGTCAGAAAGATCAAAACTTCACTGTGTTAGCCCTTGTATTTCCAGAATGTATCTCATAGATAAAAGGATTTATTGCTAAGGCTGTGATTTTGCTATTCCAGATTCATTGCATGTAGAGGGTTTTTTTTATTGCTACTACTAGGCTCCCTATGACATATGAGACAGAATGAGGGGGTCTTTGGCACTTTAAGGCTATTCAGCCATTCAGCTGATCTCCTGTGATTTCCCACAGTATCTCTATATCTCCATAGCCAAACGTCTAGCTGTTTTCAAAATACTCAATGGCTAGGCATCTCCAAAGCTCCCCACTTATTGAGCAAAGAACTTTCTCCTCTTCTCATTTGACAGAAGGGGACCTTTACTGGGTATGAAAAGATAACCGAGGCAGACGGACCTGAGGCATAGCAACTGTTATTGCCAGCCCTGAAGTCTTGGACTCGAAATTGCTTCCAGCAGAAAGAACTTCATCAAGTGAAAAGCTCTCCATTCCAGTGTCAATGTTTCTTCCATTCGCTCGACCTAAAAGGACACAAAAAACATTGCGAAAATGTGCACTCTATTGTATGATCTGTAAAGAAACTGCAACAGAGATGTGTAAGTCCCAGAAGAGAGCCTAAATGTAACGGAACCTACCTATTTCTGTTCCATTTATTTCAACAGGGCAAAAACCAGACTGATACTATTAATGAGTAAGCAACTACAGCAAACTTTTTTATTAACTGGCATCTATAGTTCCAGGAGTGGGCGGTTGATCAAATATTATGGATAATCAAGAGGTAATGTAACTGCAGTAAACTCTGATCAAGCTTCGAGATATCATCATCTCTCAGAAAACCGAATGTAAAACATCAACACAACCCAATGTAAGTAATAGAAACATAATGCAGGAGGTATCCACATCGCTGTTATACTCTATTTACAGCATAAATATTCAGATATTGCCGTAGATTGCGTTATTTGAGGTATATATTTTTTGCCGGTTTGTCAAGAGTGCCAGGTGATAAGGTAACGGTTAAAATAAAGTTCGCTGTACTTTGCCAGGTTACCACCCAGAAGCTGGAGTTGAAAATGATCCCCCAGAAGTTACAAAAACAAACAGGTTGAGTTCATTTCTCAGAGCCTGTTTTGCTCCACCAGTAACTTTGGCTGAAGAATGGGGAAATCTACTTTTAGCCAGAGAAGATCAGAGCAACTCCATCCACATTATATAGAAGAGTGAACCTAGGAAGATGTCACACATTCTGTATTTACTAGCTTGAAAGGGAAACATCATGTTGGGAACAATCCTGTGCTAATTTTATATCACATCTTTAAAACTCTGGAAAGGGCAAACAATCCTCAATAAGCTTGTTCCAACTTACAGCTAGCATTTTGATTTTTTTCATGTACATTTTTACTTGTGTACCCAGCCATTTTCATTCTGTTATTCAATGCTGAAAGAATGTTCTTCTAAGACTCAGAAAGATTTAAACTGCACCACCAACCACCCACCACCACACCCCCCTAACTTTGACATCCTTCTTTATTCCCCTCCCCATGCAGCACAACAAACATACATTTTGAGTTTCTGCCTTCCGAGCTAATTTGTTCAGACCTTGACAGAAACTTGGCGTCGGCCAGTCCTGACTGTCTTTCTGTGACAGGCTGGCTGGCAGCTCTCAGCTGGCCTACAGGATATACTAATATTTATAGGCCTGTGCAGGTCTCCTGGTCTGTTGAAATAACACCACTTTTGCAGTTGACTGCTGCTCTGTGGCGGGCACTTACAAACAGCCATCAAGGGAGGGGATCAGGGCTAAGTTTTCATGAAAACATTGAATGTTTAACTTAAAAGGAAAAAGTATAAATTAAATTGAGCAGGTTCCTTCAGGCAATGTATAAATAATGATGTCACTCTTAACAAATATCTCACTTCTGAAGAAAAACCTCAAAGGAATTAATGTGTATAACATTGCTGACAAGCCTCAATACATGCTCATGTTAAATCTGTGGCTTGTCCACACTCTATGTTCTAACTGGGGCATTATTGATAAGGGAAAATACTCCGTTTATAAAGTGAAAGTTACTTTTGTGGCTGTTTCCCCACTTTACAGTTTGATACAATTCTGATTTGCAAGAATGTGTGTTTATCCTCCTTCCACAGTCAGAACTGAAAGCTGGTGAGAGTTTATGTTGGGTGTAGGAATGTTGTTGTCTCATTACTCCAGGAAAGGCAGGCAGACATGTTTCTGCGTGATAATCCAGCACACTTGGATACGTTCAGGCAATTCCAACTCTCTATTTTGTTTCCAAAGCGTCCTTGCAAATGATTACAGAGGTCTTAGTTTGAGAAGTTGCTTTTTGCAATTGAACTGATGTCAGAAATGTCTTCAGGGACACCTTCTACAGCAGCTGCAAATCATGGCCAACTGGCTGTGCTTTGCTTAAGAAAAGAAACTGGCCTTTTCCTCAGTCCCCAAATGGGGAAAAAAAACTATCAACCCAACTGGACACTGTGAGCTTTCACAAAGTAACTCGGAAAGAAAAAAGTTTTCCTACTTTGCGGCTTAATTTTTGCCAAGAATTTTCACAAAATGAATTTCCATTAATTTTCTTCCCCTGCTTAGGAGATACAGCTGATTAAAATTTATAGGTAAACAAAAAGGTCCTGTAGCTGTGCCCTTGACATGTGCATGTCCCAAGGCCATAAATGACACCGTTTCGCAGCATTGTGAACAAGGTACCACTTTATTTGGCATGTCAAGTTTGATTATTCATGTGGATGAACTAAACATTTTCCTGCCTAGAAACAGAGACTGTAATGTATGTAATGCCATCGGTGATTTCCTGGAACACAACTGGCTGTGGGGTGTTCATTAATAGGTCACATATCACACCTCATCACAAGCCGTGAACCTTTTCTTTTTAAATATTTACCTGATCGAAGCCTTAGTGCTACAAATTGATGGATTGCAGGAATCGTTTAAGCAATTCAGTGTGTGTTGAAACGTTAGGTGGCAACATTCTATTTTAACTGTATATGTTGCAAATGGAAATTTTTCAGAAGTTTACTTCAATGTTTGCCAAAGTCTTTTAAATTTCACCAGTCTTGGCACTGTGACAGCCTTGATCATTGAGATTATTTGGGGTTCTGTTGGAAAGCAATGTTGCCATCATTTCACAAACCTATTCGATGTTACTGAGGGTGGCTTTTGTTTGATGAATTTGGCTGGTTTCCAGCCCCAGCTGTCTTTATGATTTTAAAGACCTCCTTTTGAGGTAAGTTAAAGTGAGCGCAGCCTGCCTCTTTCTGCTCACGCCTTTTAAACAGAATGGGAATAAAAACCAATTTGAACATAACCAACTTGCGATGTTTTGCTATGTGAAGGGTGCCATCGAAAAGCAAGTGACTCTTGCCACTATTTTAGGTCTTGAAAATCCATTACAAATGCTGGTTTTTTTAAAAATCTGAACTAAGAATTGATCATTTGGACTCAATTATGACTGGATCTTTTGACAACTCCAAGGATAGTTCTTTCTAGGCGAAAGTAAGTACTGCAGTTGCTGGAGATTAGAGTCAAGAGTGTGGTGCTGGAAAAACACAGTTGGTCAGGCAGCATCCGAGGAGCAGGAACATTAATGTTTTGGGCAAACGCCCTTCTTCAGGAATAGTTCTTTCTGCCATTTTGTGAGTCTGAGACCCGTGTTAGAGTCGCATCTCAGCATTATGGCCTACTCCCAGTGGCAGAACCAGCAGATTTCTGCTGGCGATCACGCAAGAGTTTGAACCTTGAGGGACAATGATTGCTTTCAGGAAATGAAAAGGAAAGCACAAGACTGCAACATATGGAGGAGCAACAGAAGGACCAGCCCATAGGCTGATCATCACAACCAAGAATTGGGCCATTTGTGGCTCTGCTTCTATCATAATCATTTACAGGGTCAGCACAGTTAACTAACTATTGATGTGTGAAGCAGGATGAGTGTGCTGGGGATTGGAAAGGGGCAGAAGGTGTTTGTGGAATTACAGTGGAATCACTTAAAAGATGAAGGTTGAACAGCACATGCTAGGGGAGCAGCAAGGATGTGCTTGGCTTTAAGTTGGCTGTCAAATGTGTGACTTGGTGCAACTTTTGAAGAGACTGTGGGAAAGGCATCAAAAAATGGGGCTTTCCAACAGACATAGTCAGTATTCATTATGCTGTTCTACATATCTTCTTGGGATGAGATATAGCCAAAGATAAAGATGAATGCTAGATGCTTTTGGGAGGACATGTCATTTGGAACATGCTAATACTGACTGCTACCTCCAGCTACACCCCCCCCCATTCCCTCTACTACAACTATGGATTGGGTCATATTCAATAACTTCATGGAAGCAATGTAAACTTTCACATATGCACCACACTCTCTCTTTTTTTTCTTCTTCCTTGGACATCCTGGGTGTTTACCCTTCAAATTGAAGGAGTGCACAGGTAATCCACCAACTACTAGAAACGTCTAAACTGTCCTGTTTATTTTACCATTTTAAGCACATTGTGTCCACTAACCTGTGCTAATGAAAGAAGCCCTTTATAAAGGACTGTACAAAGCCCACCGGTTCACACATCCTGTAAAAGGGGGTAAATTACGGATATTAAAAAAATTTGTTTGGCCCCACAATCTGATTTGTGGCCTTAATGAAAGACAGGCAGCAGCAGAGAAGGTTCTCTTCCATGATGACTGAACTGGCCTTCCTATAATTAGCCAGCTCTTCCAGTCAACCTCCAATGGAAAAAAGTGGTATTGCTCAGCTCGGAATAGCTTGAACAATTAAACAACGCCTTTTTTTTTTGGAAAGGTCATCAAAGGAGGCACAGTGTTGATATTTATTTTCTCCAGAGCAAAGCTATTACAGCTCACGCTGTAGACAATGGCGCCACACAGGGTTACGGCAGCAGGGTCAGGAGTCATGCTGGTCACATGTGCTACAGCATCATAAATGCATTCAACATGTTTACAGCTTCCATATACTCTGGGCCAGAGCATTTCTTGCAAAGAGTTAGAGAGATGGGAAAAGTGACTAGCCATTTTCTTTAAGTTACAGTATGCATTTTCTGCCAAAACTTGATGCCTTATTCCCGTGTACAGGAGCCTGGGGTAACACTGATACTTTTCTGCTTGAGTGATGGGTTTTGCTCTGGGGAAAATGTATTTCAGCACTCTGTCCATTGGCCGCATGGGAGCCGTCAGATGTAGCTGACCCTCACCAGATTTGTTGGTGCTCCGTGTCTAGCCGACATCTCTGGCGCTCCTGTCCTGCGCAGAAACCTAAACTGGAAGTTAGCATAGCTAGTCCCTGAGGGTGGTATACATGTGAATGCCATTGCTCATTCACCTCATCTAATTTGCCAAATGAAAGGTTGTAGTCCCATGGCATTCAAGGAATACAATTAGAAACAAACCAAATAAATTGGAAGTAAAGTTATGTTTTCTCCAAAAAGTAAAACCTAGCAATTTAGTTCAACTCCTCTGAATAAAAAATTGTAAAATAGGGTAAACAGAAGTGTCATTAGTCCAGAAAGGAACAGGAGACTGACCTCGAAAGTGTTAGAAGGAAAGTAATCACTTTATGGGCTTTCTGGCTGTACCTAGGAATTTGTTACTGGCAGGCATTGTTGCCGTGATGTCTCTTACAAGTTACAATTTTGAAAACAGAGCAAAATAGTATATTATGGAACTACACGATCATTTAATTTTTTTCAATACAGCTGTTCTAAAAGAATTTTAAATTCTAAACCGGTCAAATTAGCAGATGATGCAAACACAGAGTGACAGTGGAATCAGGGATTCCTGAAGAAGGGCTTATGCCTGAAACATCGATTCTCCTGTTCCTTGGATGCTGCCTGACCTGCTGCGCTTTTCCAGCAACACATTTTTCAGCTCTCACCCTCTGTATGTCCAACCGGTGCAGAGAAGCAATCAACAAGGCAATAGAATCTTTCAATTTATGAACAATATGAGGGGTGTAATGTTTTCAGGCTCTGAGTGAAGTGGACTATGGCAGCAGATATGTGGCAGATTTGGGTGTCAAGTGCAGTAAGGACCATCTCAACCTTGAGTTTATCTCATTCCATCTTTTATGCTTTTCACAAGTGGCAGAATGAGAGCCTCACTCGGCAGCAGCAAGATATTGGTTAATGCTTGTTAAACAATTTGTTAAAGGGACAATTCTCTGTGCTAACATTCAGGTTCGCATCTTAGTAAACTCTCCAAATGAGCTCGACATCAGGGAAAATTTGACAAGGAATCCAGAGCGAGCATGTGTCAGGTTCAGCTTGTCATTTGCCCAATGGTGGAAGCAGGACTCCAATTTCTCCATTGGCATAGGGTCTGACATCTGATGTGCCAGCCACTAACAACACCAGTGGCATGCCTGTGATCTAGTTACAGCACACTTCTGCACTGTGACATTGCAACTCAGGCTGCACTGGCAACTATCACTGTAATACTGCAGCAAGGATATAGTGCCCTCAGGAACACCCACCCAGACCATGGACCAGACCAGGCTGCATCGTAGGCTCTGAGTGATTGAGCCCTATCTGGTGTTCTCAGGATCCCCTGCCTTGCATTGCTTTGTTTTGTCCTTTGCCTCTGCAGTTAGAGATACCAGATTCATATTACTGCTCTCTAGCCATGCCAATTAGCACTGACATAAAACTAGGAGACTTATTGCTGTTAATAGCAGGTTTCAAGTCAAGGGGAATAGAAATCACTGAGGGGAACACAGCACAATTACTCAAGAGCAGCCTCCGGTACCATTTCAGGCCCTGCACAAAGTGATCAAAGTCAGGGTCCTCTCTTCGTAAATGGCGAGTGGCCAAATGGCGGGCAGCCCCATTACCTCTCTTGACTCTTTCTGCCCTACTGTGTGCTGTTTCCCTCATGGAATGATAGGGAGGTGAGCTTTCAAAATAGGCAGCACCGTGTTTACTGTTGGTGCATGTGGGGACGTGTCTCTGCAGAAGGCTTGCAAGATTAGTGTTGTGAGGGGTTGAGATGGGTGAGAACAAGTGGAAACATTGTTACAGGCAGTAATGAGAATGGCACAGCCTTAGAGGGAGCTGGGCTTAGGGGCAGAGATTATGAGGTATCTGAGAGAAGGTGATGGCACTTACGTTGGCAGGGTGGAGAAAGACATTGACATTCTTCCTCCAGTGCTGGGCATTCCTCCAGAAACACAGATGGTAACCTTGGACCAGCCTGGCATGGTTTAGTTTTGTGGCCTTTACTGCAGGCCTTGGAGGAAGAGGATGGCCTGTGTCAGGATCATGCCATCCAGCAGGAATTCCGGGACCCTTTCCCCATAGCAATGCAACAGTTCCTACCCTCTGCTCTGCCATGTCTGGGTCATAAGTGAGCAATCACACAAGGCAGCTCAGGACTCTCAGTATTTGTCTCGAAGCAGAATGGACTTTTATTTAGCAATACAAAGTGATCCCATTGAATTGCAGGGTATCTGCTGAGTGACCATTTGTTCCGAGAAAGCTGTGTGGTAAAATGAGGCGGAAAGCAGTCATGAGAGAAGCAGTAAGGGTGGGGCAGGCAATTAATGTGGCGAGTTTGGTAAGGTAGGGTCTGATAATTCACCAGGCCTTGAGGCAACAAACCATTCAAAAAAACTTGTCTCAATCAAACCTGAGCCAAACAAAAAAAAACAGCCCCTAACTGAACTATATAGTGAAGGCTAAGGCAGCACCTTGTGTATTGTACTTAGCTCTGGTAACTGAGGAATAAAGAGCGATCAACTACTGGAGATAGACTTAGTATTTTTCATTGTCATGTGTACTCAAGGACAAAAGTACAGGAGTACAATAAAAAGTGTGAAATGCCACCTGAGGTACAATGACCAAGGTACAGAATCAAGGTAGGAAAAAAAACAAAGTTCAAAAGTTGGACAATACAACAGGAATTCTTAGTATTAAGTAGAAAACAGAGCATAAGATTAATCCCCAGTTTTAGGGATTCAAAGTTTAAAGAAAAATGAGATAGGTTTGGATTTTTCCATACAAAAAGGAGGCATCAAAAACTTGATCTCAGAAAAACATGTAAGTAGCAAATAATATGGTGTGGGTTGGGGGAGGGGAGGAAGTGGAGGTGGGGGTGAGCACAGGTTTAAGCAGTTAATAAAGTAGCTTTCAAACTGTGGTCATGAGGTGGTTCTTCATGCTGAAAAATGTGAAAATGTGGAATGGAAGTCCAGACAGTGACCAAAAAAAAATCATTTAAACCACACTTAACTTTTGATAATAAGTGGACGTGTAATGCTAAATTAAGATGAGTTGATGACCATCCTCATCTGTATGTGTATTGCTATCATTCAAATGCCAGCAGCTTAAAAATAAAAGCTGTAAAAATTCTTTGGATCTCATTAATGGATTGAATGACAAAATGGCATCGTGATAGCAATGTGACTAAAAATGAAAAAAAAACCAAAAGAATTGCAGATGCTGTAAATCAGAAACAAAAACAGAAATTGTTGGATAAGCTCAGCAGGTCTGGCAGCATCTGTGGAGAGAAATCAGAGTTAATGCTTTGGGTCCAGTGAGGAAGGGTCACTTGACCTGAAACATTAACTCTGATTTCTCTCCAAGGATGTTGCCAGACCTGCTGAGCTTATCCAACAATCTCTGTTTTCGTAACTAAAGATGAAGTTATTCTGAAACCACCATTTTTCTACAAATGTGCCAAAGATGCTTATTTATACAAATTTCGCTTTTAGTATGAAAACGTAGTTGGTTTATTACAATGGTAAAACACATTTTAAAGTTTCTAATGGTTTATCCCCCCTACCGTGAACATTTCTATAAAATTATTTTGTTTTTACTTTGCTCCAAGTATAATTAGTGAACTTGATTTCATCACTTTCATAGTTCAGCAGATCAACATTTCTTTTAGTCTGTGAATATGCTGATTCTGAAAAGGTTTATTATTTCATGTAATTAACACCATGTGGAGTGCATGAGTCTGGCATGAAAATGCACTCATTGAACGATCTCACACTGACCCTCCTTTCTGTAAAACCGAACACCAGTTTATGAAATAAATTGGAGCTTGAGTGTTGTGCTACTCTTGGCACCAATTTTTGAATGTTTACACAAAAAACAACTTTCAAAAGTTTGTTTTTTTTATAATTGATCTTTTCTTGGCTTCATTTTTTATTCACATAAATAGCTAAGGCACAGATCTGGAGCATATTTTAATCAGAATTTATTAATACAGCAACGTTTTCTCTCTCATTTCAACTCCCTACTTTAAAAGGACACAGAATCTTCAGCCTCAGTCTATCCTTTTCATAGTTCACTAAGTACTGTGATAGGCCTCTTGTGTTGAACTTTGAACTTATCAGAGCCAGACATCAACAGGATAGGGTCTGTTGGGACCACACATAAGCGGTGGAGGAGCACACTTTGTACTTTGTGATTATTCCAATGTCAGAGTTCACTCAATCAAACCACTTTGCTGAAAGCATCTTCATGATTGGAGGCCTCAGCAAAGGCTGCCTGTTTGCACTGAAATGCTGTCTCACATCGCTGTGAGGCAATTATATTTTAAAAGCTGCGGCTATAAAAATGTTAAAGTGGATACTAACTTGCCTAATATTAACTGAATGTATGACTCAAGTTATGTGGTGCTGATGTATTAATATAGATATGCAATATGATTTTAAGTGCACTGATTTGTTTTAATTTTCTTTTTACAGTTTCATCTGAAAGAAGGATAAAGAGGCTTTATTTTGATTTGACCTTGCTTTATTTCAAGGACTTTACTGCATGCTAATCCTTGATCTGAATAGGGATTTCTTAATTAATTCTGTAATCAGCAATTTTCCAGCTCCTATGCTATGTGCGCTGAACCATATGTTTTAAATAGTACACCATGAGTCCTCTTTTACCCCCAATTTAAGTGAATGGGCTAATCTGACTCTTTAGAAATGTTCATCTACTTCTGATAGTTAGACTGGCTTTGAGCAGGAAGTCTGTGTTATAAAGTTGTTCAGTAATATTCCTTCCGCTGAATGTCAAGGACAGAAATCACTCAGGATTATTAAAAGAAATGTTCAAGTTGGATCAAACCATCCTACAGAATTATAAATCATATGCTAACTGTCCAATCAAGAATGGTGGCTTAATGCATCAGAATGCATTATATAAAAAGATATATAATGGAAGATTGTCTTCACGTTGAAATACATTGACAATGAGCTTTTAGCTAAAAGGTCTACAAGCAGTGGGATAATTAGACTGTGTTTTAAAATAGGTCCGCAGGAAATCATTTACAAACAGGAGATGCCACCAAAGAGGAAAAAAAAACTCTCTAACAATTTAATCATTGTATTGAATAATAAAATAGAAAACAAAAGGTGCTCTGTTTATTTCTAAAGCAGCAATGCCACTGAGGAGCTGTAAGGCATGTAATAAGCCACAAAAACAGATTTTAAAACATGCATCTGAACCTTGAAGTGAGAAGACTGCCTTGAATCATTCCCAACTGTAAATTATTCTTAACTCTGTGGAATTGCTGGAAGCAATTTTTTTTTTTTGCTTTTATTCCTCCTCCTCCTCCAATGCTGATTGTCAATTGTAATGATCCAAGCTGCCCTAAGAAATTGGCAAGGACAGTGGTCATCAATGAGGAGGTGATCATTGTGAAATAATTGCTAAAGTTTAAAAAGCAGCTGTTGATGACTAGAAAACAGCCTAATCATTATAATATTGAAATAATCAAGAAAAGCCTTCTGACGAGTAACTGGTTTGTAGTTACTTGTTAAAATAACATTATTTTACTGTCAAAGATTGGCAATATACTATCCGTGTCATAGCTGACATTTACTTGCCAGCAGGGTCATTCCCTGTTGTACCACACGTAAGCAATTCAGGTATCTATTATTCAAGTGACTTGAAAACTGTGCGCAGAACATATATAATTGCATTACTTTCTTTTATGTGTAAAATCAGAAAATTACTCCTTTTATGCAAACTACTGTGAAATCTGCTGTGCACGCACATTGGCAACGTGACAATTTGCCAAGTGTGAAGGACTAAATCTGAAGACTCTTCACTTTAAAACCCCTTGTAGCATGTTTTGTATTTACATTTCGGAATCAAATACTTCTTTTGTTTTAAAGCGTTTCTTAAAATAGCTGTATTTCCCTCTTCAGAAAGCACAATCGTTTCACTAAGATGCTTTTCCTTATCGTATGTTTGAATGTGTAAATGTATTAAGAGTCTGATTGCACAGCTCTGGCTATTGACACGACCTCAGAGTTAAATGAACCCTGAACACAAAGAGGTTTCACCCAGTATAAATATCTTGTAAGTTAAATCAAACAGTTTCTGCAAAATTGTCCCGTAGGAACAGTTTCTGGAAACAGTTCCAGTTTCTGGAAAAAAGTCCCCGTAGGAACTTATACACTATTTAGATTAGGCTATGTACGTTTGTTAGGGGTGGAGGGCCAGTTTGCACACCCATTCTTTTGAAATATGGAATAGCCTGAACGTGGATGGGCATGAATAACAATTCAGCAACTGGATTATGCTCTCAGTGCCATCCATAATGATGATGTTGGCTCAATCTTTGGACCACTGAGGTCTTTTGACAATTGAAGTACAAAAATACCATATAAGGTAATAATATTTTTATAATATCCTAACTACTGTGTAATTTGTCCAGCACAATATTTTCCTATGAAAATTTTGTATTTAACTCTTTTAAAACAAAACAAGCAGCACATTAAAAAGAAATTAACGGGCTGTTGCATTGAATGTTCCCATGAACAGTTTTAAGAATCCACTCGATACCAGGTATCTTTTGGTCTTACTGAGGCCCATGTGTTTTGTTCTACAGACAGAAATGAAGTCACTTGGACCTTCTTTGTTGCTGGGTATCACAAGTTCATCAAATCTATCCCTGACTTAGGCTGAAACCACAAATATTTGCTAGAGTTTTTTGCGAAAGCATTTTCTTTTTGAATTTCTTACGTTTACTGCTTAGCTTTTCTTTCTTTACCAAACATTATTTGTTTATACAGTGTAATCTTCAACTTCCCTTGCTCACATTGAATCTGTTACTTAGTGATAGCCTTGGGGTGGGCATGACTTAATGGTAATGCTCTTGCTTCTGAGTCAGGCGATCCATTAGTTCAAGACTTAGTGTCGAAATTTAAGCACCTAGCTTAAAGCTACACTGTCATTTCAAAATTAAAATTCACATGCCAGGTTATAGTCCAACAGGATTATTTAGAAACACTAGCTTTTGAAGCACTGCTTCTTCATTAGGCTCCACAACCACCTGATGAAGGAGCAGTGCTCCGAAAGCTAGTGTTTCCAAATAAACCTGTTGGACTATAACCCGGTGTTGTGTGATTTTTAACTTTGCCAACCCCAGCTCCTCCAAATCCTGTCATTTCAATGCAGTATGAGAGAATGCATAAACTAAAGTATTGAACTAATGTAAAATGAGCATATTTCATCGTTAACTGGACATAACTGACAATAAGACCATTTTTAAAAACCAGCTGATGTGCTCTCCCCTGATTTTGAATCAATATCTATCCTGTAACCAACATCAACATTATCTGGTCATTTATCTCATTGTTGTTTGGAGAGCCTTACCGCATGCAAATAAGTTGGTGTGTTTTCTGACATTACAACAGTGATTAGAGTATACTTTATTAGGTGTGAAGCATTTAGATGTCCTGAGATTGTAAGCAGTGGTATGTAAATGCAGTGGTGTATAAATGGAAGACTCTTTGGTGATCTCATAGCGAGAAAGTATCTTCCATCCCTATAAACTGCTTTATAGTCATGCTGAGTTGGCTGTTCAGCTATATGCTCTTCTCATGCAATACCATTATTCTAATTTAATTGATTTTGGTACAATGAGAATGTTGTATTTTTGAAAGCTTAACAATAAACTCTGCGTCATCCATGCTACAGTTATTCATTTACAACAATGTGCTTGTGATTTTATTTCCTGTACACTGTCTTTTTTTCCTATGAGTAACAGCAGGATAGAACACTGTTAATTCCTGCTGTAGCTTCTGGCCCTTGAAGTTTCTATTGAAGTCAGCACCTGATGAGATATATTTATTGGTAACAGGTGAATTGCAATGCAAAACATCTTGTGGAGATGAAAAATCTTATAGTTGGTCATGTCAAGTGACCACATAGTTCTATTGGTGGGTTTGCTTTCCATTTAACTTGCATTACATTCCTGTTAGGATTGTTAGAGAAGCAGTATATATAGGTCAAGTCATCCATCTTTCTGTCTGTCTTGAATTTGCCAAGACAGAACCACTGAAGTCCATTATAATCATCAATCATATCTGAAGACTTGTAACGTTTCAGTTCCTGCTGGTGTTTTCCCTTTCACTATGAAATACCAAGATAGTTATGCAGCTTCTTGGTCTCTTGTCCTTTTAAGATGATGTCACATCATCTTGTCATCCACAAGATATCCTCTTATGAGTTTGCCTATTCTAAACAAACAGTTCAATCCTCCTTGTGCAGCATATGACTTTTGGTTTGAGTGAACACTTCACTTTCATAACTGATTGAAGGTGCCTTTGTGTGTTTGGGCATGCCCTCTCCCAAAACACCGTGGGCAGCAGTAATCATACACAATCAAACTCACATGAGTTCTTAGCTGAAGAGGGTTCCACTTTACTATCATATGGTTTACAAAGATGGTACTCTTCTGGTAAGAAATGAAGACATCCCTATTGTGTACACTTCCAAACTCTCATTTTGTGTTTGACCTCCATCTGAAAGCACACCTTCAGTGATGTGCAATGTTCCCTTGAACCCATAATGATAGTGCTAATGGTGGAAAAAGAATAGAAAGACAATGCATTTCCAAAAAGCTGGTGCAGTACAATAAGTGGCCATAATGGATGGCTGTCTGTGTAATAGAAGGCAATTGGGAACGTAGCCTTCAGCTGACCTGCTGATCTTCAATTTCCCAGAGCAATATGACTGCTTGTGCGTTATTGCCACTCAGTTGGTTGAACACTGTTCATTGAAACCCAATTGAGGACAGTCAGGCCCAATAGAGGAAATCCTCACTAGATACTCTGACATATGATTGAGTGTAAACTAAACAACCTTTTCAGCGTGTCAGCAATGTGTTATTGTTTAAGTTCACACAGCCACAAATGCCCAGAAAGAATGCAAGTACTGTAGTGAGACTCAGACAACATTTGGAAGTGTGATTGATGATCTTGCAGCTATATTGATGTTATTCAATCAGGCTGTCACGTTTATGCTTAACTCCCCATCGTACAGTGTAAACAGTTGCTCATTATTGTTAGCCATCTTATCACATTTGACCTATCCACATATGATTGAAATAAAGCTAGTAAAGAAGATTACTTCACTATAAATTTGCAACTAAACCTAGAAGTATTGTTGCCGATGAAAGCCAAAAGTATTTATGTGACATTTTTCTGCTTGGTATCTTTATAAAGGCATGTTCCTATCCATCTCAGTAGACTAACACAAGCACAAACAGAGGAATATCATGTGAATGGATATAGGATTCTTTCGCTAATATCCTGCAAGGAATTTTAAGTTGGTGGAGCAAGTCAGTTTGGGAGTGGATTGGCGAGAAGGGTGGTGTTAAACATGTTGAAACTGATGCCACTTTAAAAGATCTGGCTCCAAGCTGCAGATTTATGCATTTAACTATAAGACAATAGGCTGTATTGTTAATTTCAATGTGTTATTTGTCCTTCGAGAACAATTTTATCATAGATTTGTGATTTAACTTGCAAAGAAAGCAAAATTTGGGAGGACTGAGGAAATGATATTTGGAATGTAACGTGTGATTTGAAGACACAGGAGGTCCTAAGATCATGAAGCAGGGATTCTTTATTCTATTGTTATTGGGTCATTATAAACATGAAGGGAAATTAAAGGTAAACAAGGAAAACAATGTGTGCATGGATTTAAAGCTTTGGTTTACATTGTTTTAAAGGATACTTTGTCCACCTTAATTCTTCCCAAAGACCAATTCCCACTAATTCCTACTATGCTTTCAACTGCTGCAGCTGACCTGTTCGGTGTCCTCTCTCACTGTTGCCATCTACTGGAAGTCCCAATACCACTCTTGCAGCTGCTCCACTTGCTTCACTCCCTCACCATTGCCATCTGCTGTTGGAGGTCCTATCGCACAGTTCTCTGCTTGAGATTTGCCATCCCAGCAACTACCAAAGCACCAGTGACGAAGAGGCAGTTGTGTGATCAGTAGTTTCAATTGTATCATGATGGATTAGAATGTGTGAAGCTCCCACTTTCCTGGCATCATTCTCTTCTTGCATCACTGATTAGGGTAAATGCTAAGGGTTGGAGTGATATCCAGTATATGCTCAAGGTTACTTTTGCAACCTTTGATCTGTATGGACTTGAATGGGGAACTGGTGCAGGAAGCAAGGATTTAAATTCTTGGATCACTGCGGTATGTTTTGTGGTAAGCATAAATTCTACAAGAGAGATGGTCTGCACCTTAATAGGTTAGGAACCAGCATTCTGGCAGGCAGGTTTGCTACTGCAACACAACAACGTTTAAACTAAGTAGTGGGGGGGAGGGGACAAACTGGATGTTTAAGAAGGAAATTGGAGGGAAAGTTAGAACAAGAGAAGTCAAGAAAGACAACTGTATCAATGAGGCAGAAAACTCAGGAAGGGATCATGCTGAAAGGTTGAGTGAAAAAGGAGTTGATGGGAAGGGTGAGGGCAGTAACAAGTTAAAAATACTATATATGAATGCATGAAGCATTAGAAATAAGATGGATGAGCTTGAGGCTCTTTTGGAAATTGGCAGATACGATATTGTGGGGATAACTGAGACGTGGCTTCAAGTGGACAGGGCCTGGGAAATGAATATTCAAGGATACACGTGCT
>NC_057714.1:9263092-9361552 GCF_004010195.1 Chiloscyllium plagiosum | reverse complement strand
ATGGCAGATGGAGTTTAATGTGGATAAATGTATGGTTATCCACTTTGGTAGCAAGAACAGGAAGGCAGACTACTACCTCAATGGAATCAATTTATGTAAAGGGGCAGTACAGAGAGATCTGGGTGTTCTTGTACACCAGTCAATGAAGGTAAGCATGCAGGTACAGCAGGTAGTGAAGAAGGCTAATAGCATGCTGGCCTTCATAACAAGAGGGATTAAGTATAGAAGCAAAGAGGTCCTTCTGCAGCTGTACAGTGCCCTGGTGAGACGACACCTGGAGTACTGTGTGCAGTTCTGGTCTCCAAATTTGAGGAAAGAAATTCTGGCTATTGAGGGAGTGCAGCATAGGTTCACAGGGTCAATTCCTGGAATGGCGGGATTACCTTACACTGAAAGACTGGAGCGACTGGGCTTGTATGCCCTTGAGTTGAGAAGACTGAGAGGGGATCTGATTGAGACATATAAGATTATTAAAGGATTGGACTTTCTGAAGGCAGGAAACACGTTTCCGCTGATGGATGAGTGCCGAACCAGAGGACACAGCTTAAATATACAGAGTAGAGCATTTAGGACAGAGATGAGGAGAAACGTCTTCACCCAGAGAGTGGTGGCTGTGTGGAAGTGGAGACCCAGTCTCTGGATTCATTTAAGAAAGAGTTAGATAGAGCTCTCAAGGGTTGTGGAATCAAGGGTTATGGAGATAAGGCAGGACCAGGATACTGATTAAGGATGATCAGCCATGATCATATTGAATGGTGGTGCAGGCTCGAAGGGCAGAATGGCCTACTCCTGCACCTATTGTCTATTGTCTATTGTATTGGTACTTTCGAAGGAATCCACACTCTGACAAAACACCTACTTGGTGTTTACGTTAATTAGGTATCTCGGAGTCAGACGGTTGGTGGCACTTGTTGCTTTAGTTTCCATCTTCCAGCAGATCATCACTGCACCATTTTCCTGGACAGGAGTAGACTTTCCCACACTGGATGCACGATTGTAGATTCATAACACAGATCGCTCCCGAATTCCTCAGCACTATCCGACTCCAGTTGAGCCCTTGTGCACCAACATTCTGAAGTACTGTTGAATAGAATCATAGAATCCCTACAGTGTGGAAAGAGGCCATTCAGCCCATCAAGACCACACTGATCTTCCAAAGAGCATCCCACCCAGACCCAACTTCCAACCCGCTATCACCATAACCCTGCATTTACCCTAGCTGCTACTCCTAGTCTACACACCCCTGGACACTTCGAACAACTTAGCATGGCCAGTCCAGCTAACACTTGCCCATCTTTGGACTGTGGGAAGAAACCAGAGCACCCGGAGAAATCCAGACAGACGTAGAAAGAATATGTAAATTCCACACAGACAGTCACCAGTGGCTGGAATTGAACCTGAGTCCCTGGTGCTGTGAGGCAGCAATGCTAATCTGATATTCCAATTTGCAGAATATACGTGCGCTAATCGGAAGGTCACTCCTGTCAGCGTTGTAATTGTTCAATACAATTCTTCTCTCACTTATCCTTTAGTCCTCTTGGACACCATCTCACATGCCCAGCTTAGCCTTGTGCAATGTATGACTATCCAGTCATTGACTTGGCCAACACCATCAGACAGTGTGTTGAGCCCAAGGAGATGGTACATAGGAAAGGCTGGGTCTCATCCAAAGAAGAGATCGTGTGATGAGTACCTTGTGATGAGTGTGGGATGCTTTTATAAGCATTAACTAACTCCAGAAGTACCCAGGCCACTTCCATATACTCTCGGGAGGCAAGGTGTGCAAATATTCACTTAGAATATGGTTGAATCGTTCACACTATCTGTTACCCTCTGGACAAAGGGTGGTGAGGCTATAGGCGATACCATAGAATTTGCAAAGTTCCTGGGGTATCCTGCTCCCAAAGCCGCACACTTACCACTTCAAATGGAACACCAAAAGGGACAACTCAATCAGGTATGACTGACCTAAGCTAATTCTGACATAGCTGAGGGCTTTTGGTCATGCTTGGGAATGATCTGCATGAAGTTAGTGAAGAGATGAGAGTATGAGAGCATGACCACAATAGTGATCAATATCAGCAGCTATCCTGGGCCAGTACCGCTGCTCTCTGGTCAGGGCAGTCACCTTTTCCATTTCTTGGTGTCCCCTTTGCTCATGAACCATGAGACCCGAGTCTGTCGAGAAAGATGATTTGTTTTACATCTCTCTGTGAAATGAAGCAGCCAATTGCAGACTTCATCCTCCTCCATGATCCTCTCCCAGCACCTCAACAGTGTCTGTGCCATTTGCCATTCCCTGAGCAGCTGGCACTGGGTTGGGCCTTCCAGTAATGGTCTGCTACTTTCCATGTCAATCAGCTGAAGCTGTCTGAGGTCCTCTTTTGAAATCAATGGCAAAGATTAGATTAGATTACAGTGTGGAAACAGGCCCTTCGGCCCAACAAGTCCACACCGACCCGCCGAAGCGAAACCAACCCATACCCCTACATTTACCCCTTACCTAACACTACAGACAATTTAGTATGGCCAATTCACCTGACCCTGCACATCTTTGGATGGTGGGAGGAAACTGGAGCACCCGGAGGAAACCCACGCAGACACGGGGAGAATGTGCAAACTCCACACAGTCAGTCGCCTGAGGCGGGAATTGAACCCGGGTCTCTGGTGCTGTGAGGCAGCAGTGCTAACCACTGTGCCACTGTGCCACCCAAAGATGAAACCATAACTAGATCTACCCTGTCTCGATCTGGTTTGGATCTCGCTCTTAAATGCCTTAGTGACACTCTACTGGTTCTGGTTCATCCTCCCTGAGTGCTTCACACCTAGATGTGGACTGCTGGCTGGCTGCTTGAAGTAAAGGGGCACCTACTACAAACCACTCATGAGCAACCCGAAGGCCAGGAACCCGAAGGCCAGGAACCCAACAACCAAAGCCATTCAACAGCGAGATTTATCATTCACCAATTATTAAGTGTTGATGGACCAACTAGGATCTCCAGAATGGACAGGGTGAGCTGCACTCTGCACAATATTGCCCAGCAGCAAGGCTTGGATCTTATGGAGGAGAAAGGCACTGAATGTGAAGCCTCTTCAGAATGTTGGGGGTGGGGAAATACGATTCAGCCAATGCACGAGAGCAGTGAAGATTATAGTTCACTATGGGGTGAGATCCCATTAGGTTTCACCAGTCCACAAATCTGTTAGCCATAAATTAAATTCACTTGCCCTTTCCCGGTGTGACTATAAAGAAGTCCGCTAGGTAGTCCTTCATAAAATATGTGTTCCCTGAATGGGGCTGTTAATCTGATCCAATTCGGCAGCCCTGACTGACAGATATAAACAGGAGTGTCAGAATGTCTCTTATCACTCGGACAGCTGGCTCTGAGGAAGCTGAACTTCCTTGTGCAAATCCAAGGTGAATTGTTGACGGATACTAGCCTCTGTGGAGTTACTTCATTTCTCTCTACAACCTCTCAACAAGAAGCAATCTTCGGTCCACAAAGAATCCCTGTCAAAAGCAACCACTGCTTGCCATAAATTCTGTCTTACCATTTCACACAAGCAAAAGGCCAGTTGCTAAGCAGCAATCAAAATTGGACAAGAGGGAGAAGTGTTACAAAAAGTAATACATTTGTGGATCAAAACTGTTGTAGAAACTTACTAATCTAACATAGCTACGTGTAAACTTTTGTGAAACTACAAATCTGTACTCTACAAAGGTAATGGTAAGATATGGCCAAAGAATCTTCAACTTGTTCATATTGGCTTTGAAAGGATTACCTGAAACCATCCAGCTTGAAAAAACAATGGAACCAGACTCATGAATATGCAAGTGAACTATATTTCTGCACCTGCTTGGCAGAGCAGCAGACAGAGGGAAAGAAAATCATTTGGCAATGGCAAGGGCTGATAAGCTCCCTCTCTCCCTGTTTCCTTCTCAATATTGCTAAAGCCAGCTATTACATTGCCATTGTAAAGCAGGCTAAAAGGGATCACTCACAAAATTTACTTCGTCTTCCCTGAGGAGATGGCTGTTGATGGTGAGGAAGTAATTGGGGTTATTTTAGGTGCATATCAGTTCATGCCTGAGACACACAGACAAAAACTTTGTGACATCAAGAAATGAACTGAATAAACACAGCTGGATTTCAACAGCTTACGCAGCTTGCTTTTGACCAGCACGGGGTGGGCATTTATAATTGAGCCTAGCTACAAAAATCAGGAAGAGATCATTCTTCTTGAGTTCAAAATCTCAATACTTTTCGAATCCAGATGTAAATAGTTGAATAGAGTGTAGCAGAACCCAGACAGACAACTTGGCTTATGGCTTTGAGTTAACAGGCAGACCTATAAACTCAGGACAGCTGGGATCTGGACAGTGTCACAGACCAGACAGCGATAAGGTAATACACCAAAGGCAAGTGAGATAGAAAAGGGAAGCAGACCAGGGAAGTGGAACTGCCTCTGACTGTCAAAAGAAGGGATCTGGAGGCAAGACAGGTGGGAAACTCTCTAAGTGTGAGAAAATATAAAGGAAAATTGTTAGATTTTGCATCCCACAAAACTTCAAACTGCAAAACCCATGTCTGTAGTCTAGTCCAG
This sequence comes from Chiloscyllium plagiosum, assembly GCF_004010195.1. Lineage (NCBI taxonomy): Eukaryota > Metazoa > Chordata > Chondrichthyes > Orectolobiformes > Hemiscylliidae > Chiloscyllium > Chiloscyllium plagiosum. The sequence goes on along the minus strand of NC_057714.1, from coordinate 9,356,947 downwards.
AGAGACTAGACAGGCTGAAGGAAGCAAGTAGCAAGAATACTGAGAGAGGTTCAGGAGCACCACAGGGGACAATAAAAACCATGAGAGGGTTGGATTGGCTCAAGGGGTCTCTTAAATTAAACCAAGCCAGCAATATGAGAATAAATCAAGACAGAAACCAAATGAGTTCGGCCAATAGCCATAAATAAAGGCAAGAAAGGGCCAAGGAAAATGACAAAAGATGACAGGTCAGAAGTAGATATTTGATTAACAGTCATGGTGCATGGTAAATTTTTAAAGGAGGTCCTGAAGAGTTCTTGGACAATCCAGGAGAAATAAAAGATGAAGACTCATTAAGTGGAAGGATCACTGAAAAATATGGCAGAAATTTAACATCCAACTGATGGCAGTGGATTTCCAGGCAAGATGGAACAGGTATGGTGAGATCACATTCTCAAAGGAAAACATAAAGGAAAGCAACAACAGGCACCACTTGTGGACACCATCAGGGGCTTAACAGTGAGATAAAAACAAAATTGTTTGCCGGGAAATCAAAGGAACAAAGCTAAGTCCCAAACTTCAACCCATCCAATTGTATTGGTATAAAGTTCAATGAGATTGATGTTTAGAATGCAAGTCCTAGCAGCCTTTAGGAGTCAAATATTATTGACCTCTTCGAAATCAAATTTGTAAAAATATCTGAATAGGGCCCATGGACCATAAAAGGCGATAATTATAAATTATAAATCAGAGAGGCAACTTAGCTCAAGTTCGGTTGCCAACACCAAAGCAAATTGGCCATGCTAAATTGTCCATAATGTCCAGGGATGTGCAGGCTAGGTGGATTAGCCATGGGAAATGCAGGATTACAGGGATAAGGTAGGAGGTGTAGGTCTGGGTGGGATGTTCTTTGAATGGTCGGTGTGGCCTGCTTCCACACTGTAGCGATTGTATGATTCTAATGTGGAATAAATGAAATTGTTTGAACTGAAAATACAATTTTATCTAAAGACATTAAAACCAGTCAGGCATCAAGGAACTCCACCTCACTTTTATTTACACTTAAAAGAGACATTACAAAGATAACATAGAAAGACATGAAACTATCCAGCTTAGAAAGACAGTGGAATTAGTCTCAAGAATATGCAAATAAACTATATTTTAGAAGCCAATTAATTTTCTTTCCCTGTCTCTGATGCATTGCCAACAGCAATAGAAAGATTCCCTCTCTCCCTGTTTCCTTCTCAGTATCTCTAAAGCCAGCATCAGTAATAAAACAAGTCCAAGAAATATTCATTTACCAAGAACCTAAGGATTCTACAAATTTCAATACTGCAAGGATGCAAGAAATTAAGGAAAGACCCATAGTCTCAGATTGAAATGCAACAACTCAACCACTCTAAGAACTTTTTAAGTTACTTATTTGTTATCTTCCTATTGTAGTCGACACTCTCCCCTTTTAAAGTTATTATTTCCCTTATGTTTGTCAATATTTGATGTCACATTATATTTATTTTGCTTGGGGTTAGTAAGTAATAAGTGTTCGCTTTCTCTCATGAAACAAACCTTTCAATGGAGCATTCTTTTTGACTAGTAATGTGTTTCAATTGATGTGTGATATATCCATGTGCTAAAAAGAATAAAAAGTCTTTATTGCAACCAACTGAAGGATTTTAATAAGATGATTCACTTGCATCCATTAGTCTTTAAAACCCCATTCTTCTTAATACTTCTTCATGGTGCAACCCCTGTGATTTCCTAATGACAAGATGTTGTGATCCATGCTCTGACTGCTGCGATGCTCATCACCAACATCTGGCCTTTTGGAGCCAGTCGGTTGTTCAACAAAGTTGGCCACAAGGCAATGTGTGGATCTATGACTGAGGTGTAGATCAGTGGTTGAGATGTGAATGACTGAGCTCAGTCTCTATTCCCGGTTCCCCTTTACCATCATTCCTCTCATGGCCCGTTCACACTTCTCTACTCGCCTGCAGGCTGGAAAGCATTTTTTGAAAATCAGTGAGGCAATGAATCACTAGTGTTACGTTGCAAAATGGTGTGCAAGCCATCGGTAAGGACATGAATATATTATTTTACGGTCTATGCTCTTTCTATGTTTGAATATGTTATTGTAAAGCCCTGTGACATTATATCACTCAAACCTCCATTTTCCAATCTCTTTACGTGCATCTGTTATGATAGTGGTAAAACTGTACTATCAATTTTCAACTTTCACCATCTGATTTTAATACCTGGGATCTTTTATGAATGGAAATGGTTTTACAAAGGGAAAAATGATCATTTAAAGTGACCACCGAAATGACCTCACCACGGTTGAGTCCACTCAAGAAACCATCAATAATCAAGAATCAAAAATTGATATGTCATCAAAATGACTAAAGCCAGTCACTCAGATCTGTAATTCCTGTTTCATTTGTTCCTTTCTGGAAATTACTGGGATGAAAGGCTCATCCACCAATTCTCCAGCTTGGTAAAACAATGAAGCCAGATAAGAGAATACTCAAATGAACAGTACTTCAGGCAACTGCTTTTGGAGAGAGCAGAGAGGGGGATAAATTTGTTTGTAATAGCAAAGGACCTCTCTCTCCCTCTCTCTCTCCCCACCCCCCCCCCCACCCCCGTTCCCTTGATTTCTCTCACCTCTTGATGAGAACACTTGATGAAAAGCAAATTGAGAATGCAAAGATTTGTACAATATTCACTGCCATCGAAGAGATCAATCTTTACTCGAACAACCACGAGTCTCAGGTTAAACCTAACAACTCAAGGCCTCTAATGAATTTTTATTTAATCTGCATATTGTTGATCTTCCTTTTGCTTCCTTTTAAAACTTCATACCTATTTTTCCATAGGCATTTGTTGTCAAATTTAATGACTTTCCCAGAGGCTAGTAATTGAGCAATTAAAGTACTTTTCACTCAACAAAACCTGAATTCGGCTCTCGTGTTTTGAACTGATTTATCTTTTAATTTGAAGTGTGACAGAACTGTATGCTAAAAAGAATTAAAAATCTTTGTTGTAGGCAAACAAGGCAATTAAAAAGAGAGAGCTAATTCACCCTTTTTCACCTGGTTGTAACACCCTTCCTGTGAGACACCTCTGTCTTGGAGGAGATTTAATGCTGTTGAATTAGAACTGTGAAGGCAAGTACGTTTGATGCGATCATTGTGTACAGTTTTGAATTTCACAGAGTGATGATATCAAATCACCATGACTGTGGCTGTATCCCATGTAATTGCTTCTTTGTTAATTGCATCACCAGCTAGCTCCAATATTTCCATTTTCCCATTTCTGAAGGCCAAGCACACTCAGGAACTGTTATCTCTGAAGTCTCCTTCTTTGCAAGTTTAACATTGATTTGATTTGATTTATTATTCCATGTATTTATTACAAATACAGTGAAAACTATTGTTTAGTGTCGCCACTCTCCAGTGCCATCTTAAAATACAGATTTCAAAGTCTGAAAAATAAAACAATAAAGTTTATTTTATCATATCTCAAGAAAGTTAGGTAGTCTCTGAAACAGCTCAGGCTAATGGTAAGATTCTTGGTAGTGTGGATGAGCAGAGAGATCGTGGTGTCCATGTGCATAGATCCCTGAAAGTTGCCACCCAGGTTGATAGGGTTGTTAAGGAGGCTTAGAGTGTGTTAGAGGGATTGAGTTTCAGAGCCATGAGGTCATGTTGCAGCTGTACAAAACTCTGGTGCAGCTGCACTTGGAGTATTGCGTACAGTTCTGGTCGCCACATTAGAGGAAGGATGTGGAAGCAGAGGGGATTTACCAGGAGGTTACCTGGTATGAAGGGAAGGTCTTATGAGGAAAGGCTGAGGGATTTGAGGCTGTATTCTTTGAAGAGAAGGTTAAGAGGTGACTTAACATAGACATACAAGATGATCAGAGGATGAGATAGGACGGGCAGTGAGAGCCGTTTTCCTCGGATGGTGATGGCTAGCATGAGGGGGCATAACTTTAAATTGAGGGGTGATAGATATGGCACAGATGTCAGAGGTAAGTTCTTTACTCAGAGAGTACTAAGGGCGTGGAATGCCCTATCTGCAACAGTAGTAAATTTGCTAACTTTAAGGGCATTTAAGTGTTCATTGGATAAACATATGGATGATAATGGAATAGTGTGGGTTAGATGGGCTTCAGATTGGTTTCATAGGTTGGTGCAACATTGAGGACTGAAAGGCCTGTACTGCACTGTAATTTTCTATGTTGAGAGTGTGTTGATGGAAAAGCACAGCAGGTCAGGCAGCATCCAAGGAGCATTCAGGCATAAGCCTTCACCAAGATTCTATGGCCCTGCTCCTCAGTTGCTCCCTGACCTGCTGTGCTTTTCCAGTACTTTTCAACATTAAAACATAAGTACTGTACGCTGGGCGCCTCTCTCAACAGTTCATTTTTTTAACTGCTCCTATCTCCAGAATCAGTTGACTGTCTTCATTTTAATGTCCTTTTTAAAAATCCACCCATCACTCACAATAATTCTTTTGAAATTCTGTAGGACAGATGCAAATTCAGTCACTGGATTAAAACTTGCTAACAGTTGTACTGCCCGTACTTCTGCATTTCCCAAACACTACTGGACTATTGGATTGATATTGAACTGCACCCAATATATCCTCAAATTACAACATTTCTCCCCCTCTTAACAAAATCCCAATCATTTTTTGGCCTTTGGCTATCCATCAATATTCTTTAGCTGATGTGTTTAAAAATGTTAGTTGCTTTAAATAAAGTCACTACAATATTTGTGACAAAACTCCAGCTTTTTGGCAAATTTAGTATTTATCAAAATGGAAGGAATTTTCTTTCAGTTCAAGATTTTCCCTGTACCATAATCTGATGAATAACACCTGTAATATCACTTGTGTCTCGTACTTCATACTTTTTGACTTTGGAAGTTTAGCTACACTTCCAGGAGAAAGCTTAAAGCCATTTCTGAGGAAACTGCTGATGATTGAATAGATCCAGAGCAGGAATTCTCATTAATACTTGAATGAAATAACATATAGGCTGCAGAATTAAAGATAAACAAATCTGACCACATAGTTATCACATAAAAATGTTAGACTGTGCTGCAATATTTGAGCAGACTGTGACAGGATTGCACATTGCACCAGTTTCCTGTTTAGTGTCACTTTTAGTTCAATGGTTGAAGAATGATGGCAAGCAGGAAGGGGCAGTAATAGTGTTCACTTCTGAAATGTGGGCTGGATCTTGTGTTTTTTGGCGAAGTGCCCATTGCATCAAATTTTTGGGAGGTTTCCGTCATGGGGCCTATTGAGTTTTCTCTCTGAATCTTACCAAATGCACCTCATTAATTACCTACTCTGCTTGAATGGCAGCGTTCTTATCTAGTTTCAGCCCCCCATTTTTATCACTCACCCTTCCTGGGATGACTCACTACTGCCGGATCTTCCGGACTTGACCAGCATCCCTAATATCTGCGATTTGTTTAAAGATCCATTGCGTACCAGGACAGTTTTGAGCTGACCTGCATGATTTCTTACTTATCTCACAATATCTAACTCTTTAATGTTAAATCTTATGAAGATGGATAAGCTTTTTGTCCAGGTTTGCATTAAACTTTGAAGTCCTAGAAATAGCCATATATCCAGTTTGTCTGAGGATAATGTTATGACTAGTTCCCAGGTCGAGTTCCTGAATTTGTTACGGATCCCAAAATGTTAAGCTCCAGGATGTGGAGGGATGAACTGGATACCATTATTTATTCAATCCCTCCTCCCTCAGCTGATTGCAATAAGGTTAGTTTGAAAAGGATCTTTTTCCTTGTGGATACCTTTCTCCCAGACCAAATGAAAAAATATTTTAAGAAGAGCTAATTTAACCTAGCTTTCTTGAGTTAATAGCAGAGTGAGTTTTTTAATCGCTAAACATAACAAGAAATAACACAACACACTTGGGTGCTACATTTTTGCTTTCAACATCAGGAATGTCCATACCCTTGATTTCACATATTTCTCCCACCTTTCTTATTGAGACAACATCATTCAGTGGCTCGGGTGATTCCTCCCAATTTTTTCTGGTCAATGATTCTCTCTCAGATTGAGAAAGGTTGGCAATTTTTTTTGGATAATGGGAAAGGCCTTTCCACTAACTTTAAAGTGAAATTGTGGACACATATATTGTGCAAAGATGTGAAAGCTCATATAAGGTGGCAATCAGAGCGAAGGAGCGATTGGGCTAAAATAAGGAAAATGAGAACGTCACAGATTGTAGCAGGAAATGGACCTGGGCATGTAGAAAACTGGGACAGCAATGGCACGGTTAGAGCAAGTTAAACATTCAAATGCGATTAACATCTAGTTGCAACAATGCAACATATCCAGGACCTGTTACCTGTACCAACCTATTGATATAAGTCCAACCTCAATACATCTTCCAGTTGATTTCGTATCAGTATTCATTTGGATGCACTTCAGTATAGCCTAATAGTTGCATCTATCCTGAGTTATACCACTGCATCAACCACATCTTCCCATGTTATCTAACAAATACCTCCTGCCACCCCTGCTTTATGTAAAATTGAAATTAGCCTAGACACAGGAGAAAGATGACAAGTTCTACTAATCTCCAGATGTGGATTTAATAATCTGCTACTGTTTTTCAGTATTAAGTCTTAAGGCAGGATCATTCATATCACTATCAAAACTCTTTATTCCTTCCTTCATTTCGATTTCCCTGACTGCAGTTTTGGAAGAATATGTATTTTTGCTGTAGCCCAGTTCCCTTTCATGTGTGATATGCAAGTGTTATATGTGTAGGTACATTAACAGTTCTGTTAAGAAGGAAGTTCCAAATTTTTGATCCTCATGAGCAGCACAGTGCACCTTTCTGGTGGAGTGGGCTTGGAGAGATGTTGACAAGAGGTGGTCTTCCCAAGCATTTGCTGCACTTGTTCTTCAAAGTAGCATATATTGCAGGTCTGGAGCCTTGGGGAGTAGCTGCGGTGTACTGTACCGATAGTATGCAAGACTGTCATTATGTGCTGGTGGTGGAGAGAGTGGTTGTTTCAGGAGGTGGATGTGATGTCAAACATACAGGCAGATTTGTTCGGGACGGTGTTGAGCTACATGAGTGTAGGAGCAGCACTCATCCAGGCAAGTAGAGTATCCAGTCACACTCAATGATTTGTATGTTGTCCATTTACTCTCAAGAGTAAAATCGTATCTGAAGAGTAAAAGGAATTGGACACAATTTTTCCACAAATATGGAACTCGTTACTTTGTGGAGAACTGGAGACTGACAGGGAACTTGGCTGACAGGAGTTGAAGTTATTTGCCAGTTCAAACTACTGAGAGAAATGAAAATCTGGGCTGTGTATTGCAAATGTAATTTTTAAAGAAACTGAACTTGGTATGAAAAAGCCCTGTAATCTACCATTAATCATCATAAAATATACTCTGTGCAGGGGTCCTGTCTCTGTTTAAACAAGCATTTGCATTGCTTTCAGCAACATTGTGGTTAAATGCCTGCCAATCAAAAACCCACAGGAAACTTTCCTGAGTATGTTTACAGAGAGGAAAGTTTCAAAGGATATAGATGTAAACAGTGGAAGTTAACAATAGAGTAGACAGTTCCTGCATGCTTGAGTTTAGATTGCGAGAAGTTGGTTTATTTGTGTTCATTTGAGAGATAAACATCTGTGTGATTCACTGAAGACAAATTAAAATATCAGGGGTTCCATGCTGGTGCTTTTGTGGTATTTTTCATTAGCTCTTGTTCTGCCATTTCTGTAACCATAAATAAAAGTGTTAGCTTTCTAGCATGGCTATTCCCATGGCAACGTGCAATGGTAGCAGAAATGGAAGGGAATAAAAATGGTTGTACAAAAAAAGGTAATACAACACTGCAATACAGTTCATTCAGTGTATGAACGATCAGTTTTTGAAGGGAAGGGTGAGAGCTAGGAAAATAACATTGGACTTACAGCCTGCTCTCTCGGGATTTGATTTGTTGTAGTCAAAAGCAGGTGACCTGCTTTAATGTGAGGCAGTGCCACCTTGTGGTTAGCAAACCTAAAACAGCGCATATTCCTGACTTGTCTCTGCAGTCTTTGATCTGGTAGACTTAACGATAGTAAGCGGAATGCAGAAGACACATCAGTCACCAGTTCCGACACACCCACAATAATTGTGACCATACTTCCAACTCAATTTGCCGTCATTCTCAAAGAAATGCAATGTGAAATGACTAGGTAGATCAGTGGACAAAACACTGCCAGGCTAAACTTGACCTGGGACTTGATTGAACATGAGATGTCACAACTGGGAACAATTCCATTCTCTGACACCAGTATCTGTTACTTTAAAGAAATGAACTCAAACAAAACACATGTAAAATCCATCATTGTTGCAAATATAGTGAGAATGCATGGCTGTTCCAGCATAGTGCCATCAGAACTTTGGTACAAGCATGTGATTGCCAAGAACTTGGTTCTGCTCTGTATAATCTGAGTTCTGATCTGAATCCAGGATGGCCTTCATTGTAAGGAAGCTATAACAATTCCTATGTCGAGTTCCCTTGCCTTGGAGCCTTCAGTGACACAGAGCTATAACAGCCGCATGTATTGACCAGCCAGGAGGTCACCTCATCCAGGTCAACATGGCCTGATACCCCAGAGTCTGGATTTAGATATGATTTAATAATTAATATAGAGACCTCCTGAAAACTCAATAACTGAACTTTGTATTTTTACAAGTCTTATCTACTAGCAAGATCAAATGCAGCAATGATTGGCACATTGAATGCATCACTAACGGAACTGGCACCCGTTGCTGGCAGTCTAGTGAATGCGCCACTGCCCCCTGAATCCATAAACTTCAGCTGGACTTGTCTTGGTCCAATGAGTTGCATAGCCCTGTGAATTTCCATGGTTGAAATGTTTAAACAAAATTGAAGACACATGTGGTACCTGCCAAGAGTTGATAGTAAAAATGAAACATTGGCAACTAAAATTTGGTCTTGTTTTAAAGCACTGAAGCATCATAAACATTGAAAGAATACAAAACTAGTCCCATTGCAAGGATTCTAAACTTACTTTCAAACCTTCTTTAAGCTCTTCTGTCCTCTTGGTTTAAGAAACAAAATAATCTTGTATCAGTGTTCACAACTTGATTCATAAACTATTGAGATTAAAATACAACTGTGGTTTAATTTAACACAATGTATAAAGGATGAATAAGAGTGCAAAGAGTCTGGTTTAATTTTTGCCCCATTAACAGTGGCAATAAGATGTAGGTTTGTATCTGGCAGTCCACCATGTGGTAACTGTTGGTCTCAAGGTGAACCACAGCAGCCCAAAATTGTCACTCACCCCAGATGATATGGTTCCGGTAGAAAGGAAATAAATGTCAACACTTTGTCATGCTCATTTTGTAAATGATGGGCTGGATAGAAGCCTGTGTTTATATTGTTGAATGTTTCTCTTTGCAAGTGAACCTGAAATAAATAAAAATGATATAGCTAAGTATATATTAATTAAAAGACAAAAGAGCCATTCTACATTCATTAGGGAAAAATGCATTTCAATTTTCAAATCTGATCCATGCACTGTTGAATGAACAAAATAAATCAGTGTTGTCAACAAAACTGCAACCTCAAAAGCTAGAGTCAATAAATAGATAAAATAAGTAAGCTCCAAAATTAGTACATGACGATTAACAACGTTGTCAATATCCTAGCTCATAAAATTGTTATATCATCAGAAAAATCTTTAAAACACTTCATAAAAATATTTAAACATTATAAATACAACACCATTACCAGATCATAAATCTAACATTGTTGTGGAACATGAAATTGCTTCATCATAAATAATTTTTATGCAATTGCTATTCATAAGCTTTTTACTTAGGCATTTTTATACCATTGTTTTCTTTTATTTCTATGCAGTTTTCAATTGAATCTGAAGTATATAACATTTCATATATATCTCTCAAAAATCAAGAGAAACATTCATTTTCTTTGTATTCAAGACATATACTATAAAATAAGAATTCATTATAATTTTGTATTAATTGTGCATACTTAGAGGTCTAGGGGACTAATTTTTAGGCCGTAGTAGATTAAATGAAATAACATGAGGGGAATCAAACTTGGAAATTTTGTCTCAGACAGTGCCAATGCATTTTATTTATTTATCCATAATGTTTCTCTTGTTATCTTTCTATTATTGATTTTAAATAGGCTGTGATTTTCAAGTGAGGTTTCATATTTATGCTTTCACATAGAAAGTAAAGCGCTCTCATTTTGTGTCTCAAAGTCTCTGGATGCAATAGACATTTCCTCGTAGACCGTCTGCTTTAAAAAAATAAAATCTTCACACACACATTGTGGTATCTGGGTAAGTGATCTTTGCCAAATGTTCATGGAAGCTGCGCTCACTTGGCTTCTTTCACCACACGCATGTGTTTACATATCCATTTAATTGTGTAATTTTAAAACTTTTAAAATTAATAGGTCCAATTGGTCTTACACATTGATCGGTCAATTTCTACTCTACATATACCACACGCACAATCCAGGAGAAGCTGAAACTAATTATAAGTTATCTTCACATGTTCTCATCAATAGTAGAGAAATGCACTATCAATGCAACTTGTATATAATAGATCTGCAGCAAGCTGGCTGCAGGAAAAAGGAAAAGAGGGAAATCATTTTCCCCAAAATACCTGTAAATATATATAATCCATGAGATAAAAACTAAAACTGCAAAAATGGCATGGCTGAGAAAATAAGACCAAAGTGTCTGTTTCCATGCTGAACATCTCAATGACTCTAAGTCTCAAAAACCCCTGTAAGGCTGATGCCCATTTGGAATCTTGCCCACGATGTTTGAAAGTGCAATTTGATTTTGCACAGTGCAGCTCCTGACCCAAAGAGGCTTTCCAACCAATATTCCATTAATAAAATCTATGGAAGTTAGAAATGACATATAGATGATCTTAGTGAAACAAAAGTACCTGCTCAGTGGAAGATCAGTTAGAAGCAAAAGCAAAGCATAATTAAATACAATTGCCCTCAAATATTTGTATTTGTGATATACTTGCAGCTAGGGAGATTGGCAGCACAGTGACTGAGCCTGTGTTGCAGTTATTTCAAAGCCCAGTGTCAGTGCCTTAGGCTCAGTCCCCTGCACCATTAAGACCTTTGTGATCGGACAGCTCTAGCTCTGCCACCTGGATATTGCAGGGCCTCTTAGCCACCACTGGGAATGTGCCCCAGGCAAGCCCAAATGCTTTTCCCTATCACCCCTGTGGCATTTTGAAACACAACAGGGTCTGTTGGATGAGTGACACATTCCTCTTCTGTCAGCCTCTGAAAGGAGTTCATTTACAACCCTGGAGTTGTGTTCCTTGACTGACAGATTGTGGGAAAAAAAAGTCATTCAGTTCCATTAAGCTCAATAAATCCCGCGGAACAAAACACCTAAAAGAGGCTAAAAAAAAAGGCAGCAGAGAGTGGGGGCGTGAGCTCGAAGGAAAAAAAAGCAAATTCTTTTCAGGTTCAAAGACACTATTTCTCATTGCGTTCTGTCTATCAATTACGCTGGCATTCCCAGAGGGTACATAGATCAGTTCTTATTGGTGTCATTCATGTGTCAATCAGCCTGGCATGAACACCAAAGGGCCTCATGTTGTGCTACGGAAACTGTCTGTCAGGCAATCAGCAGCTGCTATGACATCATCTGCTGTGTTTTTTCTGGGAACGCTTTCAGCAGAGAGAGAGAAAAAAAGCTAAATCCCAGAACTCTAGTTGAGTCCGTGTTAATATTTTCCTTTCGCCTGACCCTAACTTTTCAAAAAAAGAAAATATGTCCCAAGCTGTCTACAGCATGCAGATAAACAATTCCATGTCAGCAGAATGTCTGCCGCTGCCTGAAGTAAATCATTACAAAAGTAAGCGTTTTAAGCTGTGCGCATGACAGCATAGACACAGCATGTCAAAGAAGGGTTGAGAATAGACAATGTAGTCAGCTTTTATCATTTAGCTGAGCCATCCGTCTAATTAACAGTTCACATTTGCCACATCTTCTCTGGATGGAAAGTATTCCAGTTTTCCTGGTTTTTCTGTCGGCCTAGCTGATGGGTAACTAGCCCCCACGTGAAATCTCCTTATCGCCCGAAACCCTCAGCCCCTCAGCTAAATATTTATGGAGCAAATTATAGGTCAGAATGACTGTTCCAAAAGCCTGTATAGATTCAAAATCATTTGGAGAAAATTATCCAAACTTTTTAAAAAAAATGATGGAAAAGGAACAGTAGGCCCGTGTTAAATCTCAAATGCTATTAAATAAGATCTGCTATTAAATGATAACTTGAACTTTGAATTAATGGATATTTGCTCTTCAAAGAACTGATCTAACAAAACTTTGTCTCAGAAATACTTAAATTCTGCGATTGAACTTGTTGGTCAGTCCTGGAAGTCTGGTTAAAAATACCACAGGTCCACATGAAAGCAATGTGTCTTTGAGGATCGGTCCATGATCTTGAAGGAATATGATGCACTTTCAATTGCACGATATGATCTGTCCTTTTAGATGTAGTCTCTGTCTCCCATTGCTTTTCCTTCTTGCCACTTCAGCATAACAGTGCAGAAGGGAGGAAGGGCTCAGCTCCAGGCAAATTTTCCCTGAAGTTGGTCATTAGTCAGGCAGGAAGGTAACCTGCACATCAATTATCTTTCCCACCCAATGAAAAATCTTCCTTTACTACATCACCTAAGAACACTTTTGAGATTGCGAAATCAGAAGTGGGTTTACCTTTACAAGGCGAGAAGAACCCAAACTGAGGCCTAAATGTTGTTCAAATCAGAAAGGCTCCATGTCATAGTCAAAGTGGCACCAGAGTCTCAGCTCCTGAAACTCACCCTCTGAATCTGATACCTGCCATTTTCACTCTGGGCGGTGGGGTGCGGGAACAGCAAATGGTCATGGGTTGTACTTTGCATATCCACTGTAAATGTGCAGCTGCCTTCAAACAGAGCAGTTTGAGTCATAGAGAGATACAGCACAGAAACAGACTCTTCAGTCCAATTTGCCCATGCCAACCTGATATCCTAACCTAAACTAATTCCATGTGCCAGCACTTGGTCCTAAACCCTTCCTATTCATATACCCACCTAGGTGCCTTTTAAATGTTGTAATTGTACCAGCCTCTACCACTTCCTCTGGCAGCTCATTCTATACATCATCTTGTCACCAAATTTCCAAATCATGACCCATAGAATTTAGATGTTTGAGGAAAAAGTCTAAAGCTGCTGGAATTATTTGTGGAGATAGGTACCCTTTCTGAGTTGCAAAGTACACCTTTGGGAGAGATAAAGTACCCCGTTGGGATTGTTAAGAAAAGACATGAGTGTGTGCACAAGGTGACTATTAAATGCTGTGTAGAACTATGAATCTGTCAAGTTATTTAATTTCTGAGGCCCTTTAACATTTTTAAAAAAGCCTGTTGTTGAAAATAAATCACTGCTTGCTATTTCACTGTTTGTTGATGTAAGCCTGAGAATTATCATTGTAAGATTAGTGCTGAGTGACTGCTTCCACAATCAATCATTATCATAGCAAGGGGTTCACTGTTTGACTGACAACTCCAGGTGGTGAAAAAAACTAGCTGTTTTTAATATGAGGCTATGAATACAAATGTTTGTTTTTGTAAGGGATTAAGGATGTAGAGATTTAGATCTTATCAAGGAGAGTTTTATTAAACTATTGAGAAATCTGCAATAGACATGAAGAATGTTATTTTATCCGACCATTGCTGGCCTGCCTATGGTATGTTTTGATATGGAAGATGTAAAGGCAAATGGTGGTGGGTGAGACCATGGGTTGGTACAAAAGTGGCAGATAAGCTATAAAGAGCCATGGAGATAGGCAGAGGGTTAGCATTAAGGGGGGAATAAGGGGACAAAGGTGATGAGGGGCATGAAGTGGCATGAGTTGGACTGGATGAGCACTGTTAATATGGAGAAAGTAAGGGCTGTGAGTGGTGAACGCCAGAGCACAAGTCTGTACTTTATTGTTTTTATGGTAACAGGAACTAAGTTGCAGAACACTGAAGCAGGCCTTTAAACAGCATTGGCTTGACACCAGGCAGCTCTCTTGTCTGCCTCTGAACTCTTTTCAGGATTGATCAGTCTGACTCTTCTCAGTACTTGCTCCCACAGCAACCCTGAACCAAAACCTGAAGATTTGGGCACTTTCTCCTGAGTCAAGTTTGCAGAATCAGGAATCTTCTGCCAACCCGGGAGGAAACATTCAGTCCTCAACTTCTCTGTGCACAGATGCTGTCAGACCTGTTGAGTATTTCCAGCATGTTCTATTTTCCAGCCAGGAAAACTGGCTTGTGTTTTAGTGGTGAAACAGGTTTCTTATAGTGCCATTATATCAATATCTTAGAATCATTAGAATTTTACTGTACAGAAGGAGGCCATTTGAACCATCGTGTCTTGCTTCAGCTCCCGAAAGAGCCATCCAGCTGGTCACAGTATCCAGCCATATCTCCATAACCCTTTAAATTCATCACTTTCAATTCATACCCAGCTCTCTCTTATGGAATCTGCCTCCACCACTCACCCAGGCAGTGCATTCCAAGTTCTAACAACTCTCTGAGTAAATATGTTTCTCCTCATCTCAATCATAACTCTCTTAACTCTAATTTATCTTGAACAAAAATCTGGATTCCATTAAAATAACCACCTTAAAGCATGAAGTGAAAGTAAGGTCTGAGTTTTTATAATTTTTTTTCCCTGAAGGAGTGGAGTTGGATAAATTAGGGATAATTTTTTTTCTTGTAGCACTCGATGTGCTGACATGTCTATTTTTCTATTATAGAGCCCTGGTTACCAATTTGTGCAGTGTGTAACCAGACCTTATCCATGTCGTCAGGCTGAACTGGGAGAAATATGTCAAACCCATGGTCCAACTGATCCAGGAGGACAAAAATGCATCCAGACAGTGAATTAATCTGACAGGGTTGAACTCTCATCAATTCTACCTCGATCTACCTGATGGAAACTCAAAGGGTTGAGCATTTAAAAATCACCCGAGTTACTTCCTGTCTGCTAGCATCCTTTTCAATCACTTCACTGCACAGACAGCAAAGACTGAAACCAGTTGAGAGATCCTTTTGACCAAACACCCAGCTAATTCCATCTGGATATTGGGAGCTTCAAAGTACTTCTTGGCATGAAAATGACAGTTTTTTTTCAAGTATCTCTGGTGAGGGATACTTGTCTGTAGTTTTCTGACTCACTTTGATCCCCTTTTCCCTAAACATTGCCACTAAAGTTGGTTTACCGCCACTGGTTTTGTAAGCACCCAGAGAAAAGTAAACCTGAAAATGGTTGGATCAGTCTTAGATAGAGACATGATGGGTCCCAAGTGCATTATCAGAGGTCCATGGTAATTATAACTGATTACAAAGCATCATTGAGTTTTCCACCAGGCCAGTCTAGTGAATCAGGTGTCGACAACTTTTAAAATCTAAATTCTGACTCCCCTTGTGAGGTCAGGAGGACACAAGAGAGTTCCAACAGGAAAACATAGGCCTCCCCTGCTGAAGACAACCTTGCCTACCCCTAGCAGCTTATCTCTAGACAGGGGGTGTCCAGGCTATGAGGTGCCTATCTGCCTGTGATGATGGAAACTCTGCTGGCAGAGTCTTGTAGGTAAAATGACCCAAATGCTTCACCTGAACAGAAGGGAATTCAAACTGGTACACTCGACATTCTAAAGTGATAACTATTGGTGTGGTGGGAACTGCCTGTAATAAAGGGAGAATATTGCATTGGGGCAACAAGAGCCATTTGTCAAATTCCCACTATTAGTCCTGCTCAAGCTGTTACTGAAACAGACATGTATCCTGCCCGGCAAAGAAATGCATGTACAGTGATGTTAAAAACATTATTTGGTTCAAGTACAAATTGCCCTTTCACAGACTTGATAAAGTATTTGTTTCCACTACCATGTTTATATTCTAACATGGAACAACATTTCAGGAGAAAATAATCAGAATGTTTCAAGTGTGAATCAAGCATTCCCCATCCTCATTAGTTTATTAAGATCCAGAATACAATCCGAAATATCAGAAAGAACACAAAGATCCATTCTGTTTTCCTCCAACATTTCAAAAATATTCCGATAAATGCCCATAAGCTCAAGTGTGGGATCACTCTATTAAACAGAATGTCTGCCTCCTGTTGTGATGGACTTTTCCCCTGCCGTTCTAATCTGCTGCATCTCCCATGGTATCACAGTGACTGAGCTTCAGATCCTATCAGGTCGACTGCTGGGGATTTGTTCCAACTCAGTTATCTATGTAAGAACGATCAAGAAAAAAAGCTTGGATTTGCAAATGCACTGACACTTCATGACTTTATTGCTTCAGGATTTTTGACTGTATTCATGAGGGCAAGTAATATAAATATTTTAATTATACACAAGCCAAAGATTTGTATAAATTTCTCTTTATTACTTTCAAACTGCATTCTCTGTATAAGATTTTGAGAAAATATATAGGGAAGGGAATGAGCCTATTTATGTGATATATTTAAGATTATGTGAATGCAAAATTTGAATGGACTTCTATTAGCCTCCTAGTATTCCAATGTTCTAATCATGCAAATGAGTCTAAAAGCATGTTTTAACTTTTGCCAATTGACAGTAAACTTGACATGGCAGATTGACAGTGTCGTTTATTCACCATTAGATTTCCCTTTCACTAATTTATAATGTAAGGCTGATCCACTCCTGCCAAGTGTCTGCCCACCAATAAAAGATAAATTCCACTTAGAAACTTAACATGTGTCTTACAAAACAGAATTTTAAAAGTGGCACTGAGATTCTGTCGTTTCAAGACTCAAAAATCAAGTCTGACAGCTCTCTGCTTCTGGATAGCTGACACATCAAGTCTCTGAAGTGACTCGGCCTGTTTCCCAGAGAGTGACATATGCTCACCCATATGGTGGTCTCTGTACAAACATCAGCGTGGGGTAATTTTGCCTGTGTAAGCATGGGCTCATCATCTTTTTGAGCTGTTAGCCTGTCAAGATCAGATGACAAACAGCCTCTCCTTTTAGCTTCTCAATGAAACAGCACAGAGTGAAAACATTTTGATGTGCACAGATCTACCAACTGATGGGCAAAAGAACAATACAGAATCTATTTGACAGTCCATATTTTCCTTAAGCCTATTTTTTATGTTGCGCTTATGCGGTATGGTAGTGCCATTCATTAATAAAATCAGTGGTGAATGCCTATCCATTTTAAAGGAACATTGTCTTGCTCAGAAAAGGTTTAGCTAAATTAAAAGTAAAATACTGAAAATGTTTAAGATTTAATAAGATTTATAATTAAATGATTTAACTAATTTTGTGCTGTTTATGAAAGGGACAGCACAAATGACAGTGCAGATTTCATTGTGTCAAGAACGCAGAGCTGTAACACAATCAAACATCACTTTTATCGTTTACCTCTTATTGGTAGAATAATGACTCGAATATGCCAAACAGTGAAGATAGTGGTCCCTTTAAGATTATTGCGTATGTCACTGAGACACATTAAGATGCAAAACAAATGAGTTTCAGTGATCATCCCCACAAAGCTGCTGTTGGTTCTCAGTTAATTTGTGCTATGTACAAATCTGACTTCAGCAATTTCAAGCTGTTTAAAAGCCTGGAGGGCTAGTACAAGCTGCTCTAGGATTGGAGGGTATCAATCTATGGGAGCCAGCCATTTCAACATTCCAACAGGCAATACTAAAGAACTAAAGAACCCACTTCTGCTGTCCATACCGTGTTAATGGCCCTAGTCTTATCTCTTCTGCTGCCTTGAAGCAAGGATTACATTCTGACAGAAAGCAGGATCTTTCTAGGTGCTGAATTCGTGAGAAATAGAGGGCAAAAGAACAAGGCTTTTGGGAGCAGGGAACAGGAGCAAAGGAGCAGTACCGTGACTGAGGAAGCATGAGGAGGAGGAGTAGAGAATAGAGGCCTTACTATTTTTCTGCATTTGGGAATTTGTATTATTTTGTAACCATATGCAGCCCATTCACTGGTTCAACACATGTATCAGCTGTCAAACATTTGGGCATCCTTAATTTCTGCAATTTAATACATTCTCCAGCTATGCAATGTTCCATAACAGCTTGACTTTTCTGCCTCAAAATTGAACTAATCTGCCTGCATTGACCTTTGACCATTATTAGTGAGTTCTCTAAGTAACTGATACAGTTAAAGTCTGCCTTAATTTAGATAATTATTGAAGTAATTGGAGCCATATACTGCTCTATGTGCTGGCCCTGAGAGAATATAGTGATCTGAAGACATTGATGGTATTTGTTCCAATTTGAATATCTTCCTTCTACTCATGCAGTGCCTGGGGATTGAGGGTGACTTTCTTCTACTCTGGCTGTGGACTTTGAGGTGACTAAATAGGCCAATACTGGATCTACAAACTCTGTTGCAGGTGGTGCGGGCACTGTTTGAGGCAGTGAGTGGGTGAGATGTTTGCCCTTGGCCTCCACCTGGACCTGGTGGAGGTGCCAGAGATGATCAGTACCTTCTCAGATGCTTCTTCTCCAGTTTGGCAATTCCTACCAGTAAGTGAGGATATTGCATTTTTTTTCGAGCACGACTTTGATAACATCCTTGAAGAGTTTTCTTTGCCCTCTTCATAACCGCTTGCTGTGACAGAGCCTACAGTAGAGAGCTAGTTTTTGGAGTCTTGTGTTGGCTATGCAAATCATGTGACCCGCACAATGCAGCCGATTGACTATACCTAGAGCCCCCAGTGCTTGAGTTATTGGTCTGAGAAAGATCCCAGATACTGCAACATCCACCTTGCCATTGGTTTCACAGAAGCATCACTGATGATATTTCTCGAAGGATTTGCGATGTCTGCTGTACATTGTCAGTGTCTCTGATTCACACTTCGAAGTGCAGCTAATGCTACTGTTTTGTAGAGCATGAGCTTGGTGTTGGGTTTGAGGTTCCTTTGTCATCAAATGGTCTGTACTTCAGATGACCAACGACTACACTCACAAGCTGGAGGCAATATTGAATTTCATCATCAGTATCTGTTATTGCTGAAATGAAGCTCCTAAGGTATAAGAATTGATGCACATTGTCCAGGGCTTGCTGAGATATTTGTATCATCGATAGTCACAGGTGAGGTGACGGAAGACTGGAGGTTGGCAAATGTGGTGCCACTGTTGAAGAAGGGCGGTAAAGACAAGCCAGGCAACTATAGACCGGTGAGCCTGACGTCGGTGGTGGGCAAGTTGTTGGACGGAATCAATACAGTCCATTCTCCAATAGCCCTTTACAAAAAAGGTCTCCTTGCTGTCAGCTCAATTATTGACACTTGCCGACTTATGACATTGGCATATTTTCAATGGGTTAATGCCATTTTGTTGTCTGAACTTAACTTCCTGTTAATGGATTGTGTTTAATGGATTTGTTTCATGTACATGACATATAGCCAGGTTCAGTCTAATCAGTCATATCCACAAAATCTCAAAAAGAATTACTGAAATAAAACCTGACCTGGCTTCCTGTCATTTACCATTCAAATAGTTCATCCATAGCATTTGAGTGAGCAAGATGATATCATATTGAAGCAAATACTTTACAGGTAACTTTGTTTTCAAAGTTAATTTTGAAAACCCAAAGGTATTGTTAAAAGCGAGACTCAATGGGTTATATATTTATTTCATCTTGGAGAAGAATTTTGTTTATTCTTCATCAGTGCCAAATTTAATTACAGTTATAAAGACTTACGTTGTGTAGGTGAGGTGAAGCTGATATTGATTCTTCACAGCATATAAAAATATTCGCTGAAGAGTTCAGGAAAGATTTACAAGGATGTTGCCGGGGTAGGAGGTTTGAGTTGTAGGGAGAGGCTGAATAGGCTGGGGCCATTTTCTCCAGAGCAACAGAGGCGGAGGGGTGACCTTACAGAAGTTTATAAAATCATGAAGGGCATGTATAGAGTGAATATTCAGAGTGGGAGTTCAAAACTAAAGGATATAGTTTGAAGGTGAGAGGGGAAAAATTGAAAAGGGACCTAAGTGGCACCTTTTAAACGGAGAGGATAGTACGTGTATGGAATGAGCTGCCAGAGGATGTGGTGGAGGCTGGTACAATTGCAACATTTAAGAGGCATTTGAATGGGTATATGAATAGGAAGCATTTGGAGGGATATGGGCCAGGTGCTGGCAGGTGGGACTAGATTGGGTTGGGATATCTGGTCGGCATGGATAGGTTGGACCGAAGGGTCTGTTTCTGTGCTGTACATCTCTATGACTCCATGACTCTATGACTCTCACTTATCTCAGTAGTCAGGGAACATTGTTATGTGGCAGCAGCAGGCTATTAGTGGAACATTAATTTCTGGATGTTTACCCTAAGATCCATTCTCTCATACACTGCTGTGAATGTGACAATAATGGTTTGGTTCTGAATGTGCTTGAACAAACATTATCTATATTTTGCGGCTCGATGATAGAAGTTGGAGCGGTCTTGACTCTAGACTGGAAGAGATGCAAGTTGAACAATTTCCTGCTCCTGTGGAGAAATTCCTTTTTAGTAAGAAGCTTCATGGATATGGGATTGAGTGTAGCAGAGAGGGAAATGAAGAAGAGTGCTGGCATGATGGCACAAGTTTGCTTAACTCCAGTTTGTGCACATATTGAGTCTGTGTTGGATCCATTTGCAAGAATCACAAATTTTATGTTGCATGTAGCAGGCAGAGGGTGTGAAGAGATTTTATAGGCAGCCAAATTTGAGAAGGACATTTCATAAAACTTCCCAAGTTGACAGAATTGAAAACCTTTGTGAGAATGTATGGTTTCTGCACTTCTCTTCTACATGCCTTGTTGTAAAGGTGCAAAGAAAAGACCCTCAGTCCATCTCGATGGACAGAATCCTCTTTGTGACTCCAGGAGGAGCTCCTCAATCACTGGGAGGGGGTGATTGAAGAGGATTTTTTGCATTGACCTTTCCTGTCACAGACAGCCGGGCATCCCTCCACAGCTATCACAATTGGCCTTTTCTCCTTTCTTGAAGACAATCACCATTACGGTATCTCATCACCTCTCAGATGGAGGGCAGCAGGCCATGTATTCAACCCAAGAGTGCCTCTCCACATTATTTCAGTACAGGTTCAATCTATCCCAGTGGCCTTGTTGGTTCTCAGATGTCAGATAATCTTTTCAACCTTACATTTGTTTGGTGTTGTGCTGGAGTTGTGCTGAGGTGGTAGGCAGGTATTATGCTATGAGATATGGTCCAGAGGCACCTCCACTGAGGAAAGGATCTCAGTCAAAGTGATCCTGTAAGTTTTCCTCCCAATGACAGCAAACCGCCTCTCTGCCCTCAATGAGCACCACTCCATTCTTAGTTCTCAGTGGGTTAGGGTTTTGGTTGCTTGAGCTGTCAGTGATCTTGAACAATCCACACACATCTTGGCTATCAGTGAGTTGCTGAATTTCTTGCATTCTTTCTGTCTACCATCTACTTTTCAGGTCATGAGCTTTCTTTGGTTCAACCGTGGCCTTCATGTGTCTGTAGACTTGCTTTCTTCAAGTTTTGGTAGGGGTTCCTGTCCAGGAATATCTTTCACGTGCAATTTAGTATCTCCACGCTCAGGTCAAACTGGTCTTGATGTTTCCTCATAGAGAAATTGGAAGTGTCCCCACAGGTGCTGTTTATGATGGGGAGAGCAGGGGTGCTGTGGACACTCTGAGGTTGTTGTTCATGGAGTATTAGCAAGGTCGCTGTAAAGTACTTCCTGACTAGGTCTTTCTTCACAAGAGTCTTTGAGGCCATCAACATTGAATTTATTTGCTGGTGCTGTTTTTGGACTTGGCTGATAGAGAGAGTCTGTCCAGCAGTTGTCAGCTCCTGTCTTGGCCCTGGTGATGTGAACAACCCTGCAGCCCTTCCCTGCAATGATGACACAGTCAGGCAGTTGCCAATGTCTGCAGTGAGGATGTTGGCATAAAGTCTTATATGTGTCTCTCTGAAGGAAACAGGTTACTTGTTATGAGCAGGCCATAACAAGTAACCTAGGCATTTTACTTTCAGGAGGAGGATGACTCTGGTGGTATTTGCCTTCCTTACAACTCCCTTTCTAGAGGTTTGTGTCCTTCCCAACTCTGACACTGGAATCATCAATGTGATCAAATTGTCTGCTTTATAATTGATCAAGGCCAGAGTAGAATTCTTCTTCATCTTTATTCATTGTTTCTTGGGTATGCCACACTTTATTCCTGATGAAGGGCTTTTGCCCGAAACGTCGATTTTACTGCTCCTCGGATGCTGCCTGAACTGCTGTGCTTTTCCAGCACCACTAATCCAGAATCTGGTTTCCAGCATCTGCAGTCATTGTTTTTACCTCCTCTATCTTGTGCCCCCCCCCCCCTTACACATCCATTGGAGCTTGTTGGCACCCACTGTATGGCATCACCACCCAAGTATATCAACCCGTCTTTGTTGCCTTCTACTTGGTCCTCGAAAAAATTCCTGTTGCCGTTTAGCTTTGATGAAGCAACTGGATTATTGACACTTATTTTTTTCTGCATGTCACTTTTTAAGAGCTCTTTTTTCCTCTTGCAATTTCAAGTTCCTCTTTGTTTGTCTTATGGCTTATAGATGAAATTTTTAGTTTATCTCTTGCCATTCACACTTCCAATGCCCCTATTTTCTTCCACACATTTTCATTTCAGCCCAGAAAGGCCACATCTAGAATATGTGGGCAGTTTTAGTCTTCATATTTAATGAAGGATATACTTGAATTGAAAACATTGCAATGAAGGTGATGAGATTAGCTCCTGGAATAAGAAGGTTGTCCTATGGTAAGAGGCTGAGGAAATTGAACCCACACTCTCTGGAGTTTAGAAGAATTGATGTTATCTCAAGAAATTCAAGGAAATCTACCCAAGAGGGTTATGGATACCATATCAGTAAATATATTGAAGACTGAGATGGAGAGATCGTTTGGTCTCTCACAGAATCAAGGAGTATGTGGTTCAAATGGAAAATGAAGAGTCAAAACCACTGATCACCCAATGCCGTTCTGAATTGTGGTGTGTACTCGGGGCCATAAGTCTTTAAATTGCATGGTCAATTTTTATATTATTTATAAGGATAAAAGAAAACTTTAGACCACAGAAGGATAACAATGGATGAGTCAGGTGGACAGAAAAGTGGAAGGTGGAGTCCAATGTGGAGAAACATGGAGTCATGCATTTAGGGAAGCCTAAGTCAAGTAAAATGTGAGATACTGAGAAGTATTGTGGAACAATGGAATCGTAGAGTGCATTTCCACACATCTCTGAAGGTAGCTGGATAGGTAGTTAAAATGGTCAAGAAGACATCCAGGATACTAATCTTTATTAGCCAAGGCATAAGTGTAAAGGCTGGGAGCTTATGCTGGCATTGTATAATACACTTTTTAAGCCACAAATAGTGTACGGTGTGCAGTTCTGGTCTTAGAACTGTGGGAAAGATTTGATCACATGAATGAGTGAAGAAGGATATTTATGAAAATGTTGCTTGGTCGAGAGAATCTTAGTTATGAGGGAAGAAGGTTCAGACTAAGGTTATCTACTTCTCAAAAGAGGAGGCAGAGGGGACCCTCATTGAAGTGTGTACAAGTATTAGCGAACTAGATTGAGCAGCTAAGAAGACCCTACTCCCCTTGGTTGAGGAGTCCATATCCAGAGTGTGTAGGTTTTGGATCAGTGGTTTTGAGGGGATTTGGAGGCAATTGTTTTCATCCCGAGTGTGTTGGAAATCTGGAATGTATTGCTGAAAAGGGTGGTTGAAGCAGAAGCCCAGATAACATGTAAAATGCACTCAGATACTTTGTAAGCTGTATTTTATGGGCAAAGGACAGGAATGTAGGTTTTGGATGAAAGATACCACATCGGCCAATTTAGACACAATGAGTACCTTTGCTCTGAGCTATAAATTTTATGCTTCTATGACCAGTGTTATTGACCAGATTAGACCCTCCAAATAGATTATGGAGACAGCCTAGACCCTAACTTTTGTATCTTTTTAGAAGGTAAGCACTACATTCCAGATATAATTCAAATTGGCCCATCTCTAAGCTTTAATCAAAGCACACTTTATTCTTATAACACAGTCAAAATATAACAAAAAGACGAATTGGCTTAACTTTATTGAAATACTCAACAAAATAATGTATTATTTAGCCAATAATCATCAACCGTTCCAAAATAGGCAGCACCACAAAAATACATCCTGTGGCAAAAAGGCAATGCAGTCAAACAGTGACACAGTTATTATTCTCATGTGCTGCCTCTCTCCAGTATGGAAGGAAGAAACCGTCTTCCCTTATTGCCTTTGAAGAGGAAGCCTCACTCTCTATGACTTCACTCTATTAGCCGAAAACTCAAGTTTTTAGCTTCAGCAGCCAGCAGAAACCTTCGGAATTAACGGAAAGCAAAACTAAAAATCTTCCTGTCAGCCCTGACCCTGCCCACTTAAGATTTTTTTGTCTGAAAAAAATACTCAGGGTGAACTCAAAACTGTTTCCCAGCTGCCTGTGTGAAGGAGACATTACCTCACCACTATGCCAACACCCCCCTGCAGGAACAACAACACAGAATACCGCCCTCAAAGGCACTGTATCATCATATTAGGCATCAGTGATTTAAATAGATACTCAGAGGGATATCATTTTTAAAACATTTATTCATTAAATGTTCATTTGCCTCCAACTACATTGTAGCATCACATCGCGTACATCCAAAAATCATCATAAAGATAATAACAACAAACAGGAACTTGCCCCAGTTGTCTGCTGATTTTTAACTGACACTATAAATTGAGTAAGTTTAGAATGATGTTCTATAACTTGTTATTGACTTTTTTTATGCAATTGCAAGATGTGGGCACACTGCCTGGGCCGGCATTTATTGCCTGTCCCTAGTTGCCCTTGAGAAGGTAATGGTGAGCTGCTGTATTAGAGAGAGAAGTAAAACTTCACATTATCTAGTCACACACTCTGGACACCATAAAGAGCAAGAGCTAGACCATCTGAGGTCCCATCTTTCAGATGAAACTTTCAACTAAGTATGCCATCTTAGTTGGACAGAAAAGAATCCATGCCACGGTGATGTTTAAAGAGTTTTCTGATGTGTGGTTAGCATTTGTTCCTCAACCAACAGCTAAAATAGATCATCTGGTCCTTCATTCACTTGCTGATTGTGCCCTAATTGGCAGGTACTTTTCTTATGTTATAACAATGAGAGTGGACATAGGTTTAAATCCCACCTCTGCAAACGATGAACTTCGAATTAAATGCTTGCCCAATGGCAACCATGTAACCACTGCCGATTGTCCAAAATACCCATCTGGTTCTCTAATGTCATCCTGGTCTGACCTGCATGTGAGTCCAGACCCATGGCACAGGGTTTGATTCTTCACTGCCAATGGGCAATGAAGGCTGGCAATGGCCAGGGGTACCCATATCCTGTGAATGGACTTTTTTTTTAAAAGTAGAATTCCTAACACTTTGGTCATATGATATCTGATTAGATAATAATCAGTCATGTGATATATTTATTTTGCATAATATTGTGCAGCAGAAATGAACGGCCAACCTTAAATATATCCACCATGGTCCAGGCTTTGAAATCAGAATCTAGCAACTATGTTTGTTGCTGACCACAATGCAAGCTTCCCACAAAGATACTGTGGGATAATCTCCCCCTCCCTGATCACAGTTTGCATCTGATGTCAAGTTGAAGGGATAGTAGTTCTCCCATTCCTGGTTTCAGGTGGAGCTGCTGCATAACATATTTAGACACTATAAAACAATTCTTTGAAAGTTGGTATCTGATTTAAAGATGTTGGTTTAATTGATGGTTGAGGTTTCCCCACTGCCCAACAAGAACAGCATGTCTGGCAAAATTTGACCACTTCTTTATGTAATCATGGCCAATAAAAATGATTTAATATTTTAGGATGTGTTTTCCTACTAACTAAAAAAATCTACCATTGGAATTTTCTGAGCCACTCATAAAATGTTGTTGCAATACTCAGATGGAACTGCCACCTGATGGGTTACTGCCCATTCTTTATCTGGTGGTATTTGAGCTGGTCACCACTTTCTCATTAATACTTCATATTTCAAGAAATAAAAATTAGATATTGGTTCTGACTTGATTTCTGAGTAACCTTTTGATATAACTTATTCAATTCAGCATTATTTTGTTGAATTTATATTAAAATGTTGGGGAAGCATTTTGGCTCATTCTCTTCTCCCATGTCCTTTTCACTTAAATATTCGAACATTTTGTCAGATAACAATATATTCAAGTCATCTCACTGTAAAATGGATGCCTCTTCTGTCTGGCTAATTTCATGAGCCTGAGATCTAGACACAACCCAGTTAGGAAACAATCCAAAATGTTCCTTTTATTTCAGTTTCTTTTACCTCCACTGGTCATTGCACCGTCATTGGTGAGGCTAGTGTTTTTGAATCAAACAGGTAGTTATCCAAGATAAAATCAATTCCTCCTATAGTTTCTTCATTCTGATTATACCTTTTCCAATATTAAGAGTTTCTTTAGTCCATATTGTATACAGGACTTGTTTGCAACCTCCATATGTACATGCAATTAATATTTTCTCCTCCATTAACCCCTCTGGAAGACAAATAACATCAGCCAACATCAGTGACTGACTTGCCCCCAGTGTCTCTCAGTATCTTCAATGGTTTGGATTTGAAGCATAAGAAATGCCTCCCCTTTTGAGAGAAAAAAAATTCAGAACCTCTGGATTCTCTTTATCAATACTCAAAGAAGAATTGTCAAAAGTCATAGAATCCCTACTATGTGGAAGCAGGCCATTCAGCCCATCGAGTTCACTTGAAACTTCTGAAGAACATCCCACCCAATCCCTGTCACCTAGCCTGCACATCCCTGGACACTATGTCAATTTAGCATGACCAATCTACCTGGTCTGCACATCTTTGGATTGTGGGAGGAAACCCACGCAGACACAGGGAGAATGTGTGAACTCTACACAGTCAGTCACCTAAGGCTGGAAGTGAACCCAAATCACTGGTGATGTGACACAGCAGTGCTAACCAGTGAGCCACTGTGCCAGAGCTCTCATCCCTCCCTTTCTGGTATGTTCTCATTTTGCTGCTCATTGGTTTTAATACCTGTTTGTTGCTGAAACTCAGTACCTGTTCCATCCACAGGTTTATTCCTCAAATTTTCTTGTAGATTCCTATATGACCATCTCCTCACCTGAAACTGTGTGAGATGCCACAGATAGCTGCCAGATCTGCTACTTTTCTGATCAATTGACTCTCATCAGGTCTTCTGCAAACTGCCTGAAAACCTTTGAATGAAATTTTAGAACAGAATTTCTCCATCCTAGCTTCTCCTAAACCCATGGCCATTTTATTTTCTCTTAAAAACTCCACATTATAAACAAATTAACACTCCAGGTGGCCTTCAATCATCAGCTATCTGATACATACCAGTTTAAAATAATTGTTCTGAAAAATGAACTGTTAAATTATTAAACACCTTCGCACAAACAGACCAACGTTATATACCACTAATTTAAAATCCAAGCATTAAAAACCACATACATATCTATTTCTATTTATAGCAGACACCTTTCATCACAATAGTAGCCCTTGTGACAATTTCAGTGGCAATTAATAGTCAACTATATTTCTGAGGGTCTGGAGTCACTCATAGGACAGACCAGGTATGAGAGCAGATTTCTTTCCTGAAAGAGCATTAGTGAACCAGATGAGTTTTTATGACAATTGACAATGGTTTACGTGGTCATCATCAGATCAGGTTAACATTCCAAACTTTATTGAATTCAGATTTCACCAGCTGTCACAGCAGGATTCAAATCCACATCCTCCGAACATTAGGCTGAGGTTCTGGATCACCAGTGTTATCATCATTATGTCACCAATGTGCCACCACTTGCCTGTGATCTGCCTTTTATCATACTTGATAAGACGTCCGTGTAGATCGACCTTCCTTTTCCTATGCCATAGAACTCTGTCCCTCTAACTTACGTGACCTGGCTAAAGGCTGCCAGGACACAACCTCCCATCCTCGAATAGCCATGCGCCAACCTTCCTGGGCAGCTGCCAGCCAAGCTCAGCGCTATAGCTCAACCTCCTCTCACCTGGACCCGTGGACAAGAAAAACAATTCAGCCCAAATATAACACAAAGACCACTCCATTCTGCGTGCCAGCTTTCACCAGTTGAATCTGAAGGCATGTGTTTCTCATTTCCTACTGACTTAACCTCTTAGATACTTCTTAATCGGGTGAGGATTTTCTTTAATACTTTACATTACATACTAATTAATTATAAATAAGTCCCCACTGCTTGCTATCAGGAACCCCAATCGCCTTCAGTCTGGTACTAGTTTAATTCACAACCTTATTCCTGCCAGTTGGAAACTGACTTTTTGTTTCCTTGACAGTTATATTTGCTCATCTGCCTCATATCTCACTCCTGGGAGATTACTGTACATGTGTGTAGACTGTTGTGATGTACAAGTTTATTACAATCTCATCTTCCTTTGCATAGACTTTATTTTGTGGTCCTGGTTTCATGTGCTGTATATAAAATCTGTGATATAATGTAACATGATATTCAAAATTATCACGCACTTCCGACTATAGCTGTTTGATTTACATTCAATCTGAGTGCTTGTCTTCACTGCTACAGAAAATGAAATATGAGCTATTTAAATGCACCCTGATGTGGACTTCTTCCAAACCACAATACAATCAGTATAAGTGATCCTTTCATTAGCATTACAAAACATAGAAAGAACTCCCAACATGTTATGAAGTCTAGTGGTTAACTTACTTTGGATGGACATAGACTCTTACCATGAAATACACAATTTATATAAAGGCATATGAACTGTCTGTACCAGGCTCCAACCTGGGTTTATTCTCATCGGAGAATGTCAGCCAAAGCTTTGAAGTGCAAATGTAGTGAGGCGTGAAAGTACTCATTAATCTTGTGGAAGTTACTTTACCTACAGCTGAGGATAGTTTTAGGAATTGCATGTAGACAGGGCTTGATGGTTTTGAGATGTGCTGTGAAGCAGGGCTGGGTACGAAAGCAGTGGCATTGGCAGATGTGTCAGTCCCTGGGCTCTACCCCAGCCCCCAGGCTATTTTTGTAGAGTGGGATGGGGTTGACTAAGAGGACTGCAGGGCTTCCTGCTTGTACATAACAGATAGCTATTCTGGCTCATTAAAAGTCCATTACAGCCAAAGAAAGAAGGCCAACTGGAATTTTATGAAATGTTAACTCTGTTTCTCTCTCCACAAATACTGCCAATCCTGCTGAGTATTTCCAGATATTTCTGTTTTTATTATTCTAACAGGGAAGCATGTGTGTGTCAGGAAAAATAGGTCTGTCATGTAAATCAAATAAAAATGTTCTTACTCTGATGTGAAAGTCTTAGTCTCTATTGAGTCCTTCCCTCACCATGGCAATGCTCCAAAATCCCAGGGAAAACCTTAAGTTCAGTACAGTGCACACTCGAGTCCTGTCTTATCAAAGTCGTCTTCAGTCACTGGGCATGTCCACTTGTGCTTGTGTTCTGTCCCAGCTCATGGACTACAGAAAGTTATGAACACAGCCCAGTCCATCTCACAATCCAGCCTTCCATCCATTGATTCCATCTATACTTCCCGCTTCACCAGGAAAAGCAACCAACGTAATCAAATACCCCTCCCAACCCAGTTATACTCTCTTCCACCCTCTTCCATTGGGCAGAAGGTATAAAAGTTTAGATACATGTGCGAATAGATTCAACAACAGCTTCTTCCCTGCTGTTATTAGTCTTCTGAATGGACATCTTATAATTTAATGTTGATCTTGCTCTCTGTGCACCTTCTCTGCAGCTATAACATTGTATTCTTCAGTCTGTTCTACTACCCAATGCACTTTGTACAGTATGATCTGTCTGTACTGCTCGCAAAACAAGACCTTTCACTGTAGCTAGATGCATGTGGCAATATTAAATCTAATCAAGTCACATGAAGATTTTTGGAAAATAAACATGTAAGGTTTTGATTCTGTGATTCTTCAGAGACAAGGAAAGAATTTCAAATGGCTTTACTCAATACAAAACATATTCAATAGGTAAAGCAGATTAACCCTGAAATCTCATTAGAAAATGTCAAATTATTATCGATGTCCAGGGGAAGTACACATTCAGTTTATTGGATACTAAGTATAAGAATGACAGGGATGTTATGAATGAGTTTGCCCAAGTGTTCCACAATACCGAAGCAGGCAAATCAATATGAACACAAGCCAATACCAAAGCAAAACATTCCCAACTTTATTAGAAACAAAGTTACAGCAACCTTTAATACTAAACATACTATCTCGAATCCCATTTGGCCCCTTAACCTTATAATACTTCCCAAGTCTGTTGTAGACTTACGCAGTCAGAATCTCTCAGGCTCTGTGGAACTGCAAAACTGTTTTGTCTCTTCTCCTTCTCTCCAGGTCTCAGCGGGTCTCTGCCTTGGGCCCTGCTGATCTCCTCAAAGGGTCCAAGAGATTCCAAGAGAGTGGTCTGTAGGTGAACTCTCTTTTTATACCATATAGACGGTTTTCTAGAACTTTCTTTATTTCTGGCCAATCAGCCATATAGAACTAATAGTTTGAAACAGAGTCAATCATTTGAATGGCATACTACGGTTAGTTTCTTCGTGTAAGAGGACCTGGTACCTTTCTCTCTGGGCCCTCTTTTGTTAAGAATATATTGTTGGTGGGGGTACATCTGTCCAGGATAACTGTTACTTTTGTTATGACATGGTGTAAAGCCCTCTGCTAATTGAAACCAGCAATACAGAAAAGATTTACCCTGTGAAGTAATCTGTGAAAATTGCAGAGGCAAAGAACTTTCTCAAAAGTTACTATTTAAAGTACAAACAAATTTAAGAACTTTATTCTTTAAGTCTAACATAAAATATTAACTAACAACTATTTACAACTCCTTTCTCTAACCTATCTTTTACTTTTGCTTCTACAATAATGGTCTGATAAAACCTCTGATTAAGATTTACCAAAAAATTTAAATTTCGAAACCAGCCAGCTGTCAAGTCTTCTCTTGGTATCTTCCTCTGTCTTCTTTTCTTCTTCTTAGGGATTTCTGTTTCACTGGTCATTGATCGATATAGGTACCTTTAAGAGAGCTATTCATTGGGCAGCCTACATGTGTTGGTGGCTTGGTCGTTCTCTTTGTCGCTCTGACTAACTCTTCCAAAATGTCTGGTTTTATATCCCAAAGTATCAGATTGTTTCATTGGTGTTAATATTGTCAAAATACTAAATTCAAACTTGATTGGAGTTTAGTGTCTTGGGGCATAATTTAAATTAGCTGTTTGGCCAAGTTAGCAATCTATCTATGTTTTAGCAGCCAAGAAGCTGCTACCCCATATATTTTATTGAAGACCTTTTGAAAACCCAGTTAAACAATATAACCTAAATTGCCACCACTTACTCTCTCTGTTATGTAGGAACACAGGAGCAGGTCTGAGCTATCCAGCCCCTTGAGACTGCTCAGCCATTTTAGATCATGGCTGATCGTCTACCTCAACGCTATTTTCCCTCATGATCTCCATATCCCCTGATGTCATTAGTATCTACAAATCCATTAGTGTCTATCATGAATATACTCAATAACTGACCTCTACAACACTCCAGGGTAGAGAATTCCCATGATTCATGATCCACTGAGTGAGGTACAGCCTCTTTATTTGAGTCAATTGTCCCTGATTCTGAGACTGTGTCCCTTGATTCTGGACTCTTCAGCCAGAGGAACCATCCCTCAACATCCACCTACTCTATGCCTTTAGTAATTTTGTAAGTTTCAATGAAATCTCCTTTAATTCTTCTAAATTGTCAAGAATGCAAGGCCAGTCTCCTCATAGCTTCCTCATAAGACAATCCCACCATCACAGGGATTAGTCTGGTGAACCTCCTTTATAGTAAGAATATCTGTCATCTGTCCTAAGTAGACAGATCAGATCTGCACACATTACTCTGGATGCAGTCTCACCAAAGCTCTGAAACATTGAAGCAAATTTACTCTCATGTTCAAATTGTCTTGTGAGAAAGGATAATATACCATTCACCTTCATCATTTCTTGCTGCACCTACATGATAGTTTTCAGTGACTAATGAATAAGGACACCTAGTTCATTCTGGACATCAACAATCTCACCATTTAAGATATACTCTGCACTTCTGTTCGTCCTAACAAAGTGGATAACCTCATACTTCTCCACATTATCTTCCATCTGCTGTGTACATGCATGCTTACACAGCCCGCTGTAGTCTCTTTGTATCATGCTCATAACACACATTCCCACCTAGTCTTGCATCATCTAGAGATTGCTAGAAATTTTGTTATCTACGTTTGGCTATGTCTTAAAGGAATTACCTCTTATGTTGCTACAGGAAAAGAAGCTAGGTACTTGATTAGCATCTGGTAAGTGACTAAGACTTATTCTATTCCTAAGTTTTCAAAATAGTTCAGTAACTGGTGGTAAGTTTAATAAGATACATTTTAGAAATTAGAAATATATGATTGAATAAAAGCTTTAAGTAGTTCCTGAGCACATTATGGATGGCAGGAGTGGTAAAGTGTCACAGTTGCAGAATGTGGGAGCTTTTGGGTATTATTTTGTTCAAGAACAAATATCAAGTGTTTGAAGTTCGAGTAGATTCAACTCAGAGTTTACAAGCTGGAGGCTAAACTGCAAACAGTACAATGCGTCAGGGATTCTTTGACCCAAGAATCGCTCACAACTTTTAAGGATGGGTTGTCTGATTTGGTCAGTGTTCAGGGAAAGGAGAGTGTGACTGCAAGTGAATCAGGTAGTGTCCCAGAGGATGGAAGCATAGAAGCCTCAGCCTTTGCTGTTGTCAAACAGGATTGAGGCCCTTTCAG
The DNA here is from genome assembly GCF_004010195.1 of Chiloscyllium plagiosum. Lineage (NCBI taxonomy): Eukaryota > Metazoa > Chordata > Chondrichthyes > Orectolobiformes > Hemiscylliidae > Chiloscyllium > Chiloscyllium plagiosum. The sequence continues at coordinate 9,323,903 of NC_057714.1, read as the reverse complement.
CTTGTCTGGCTGACTTGTGTGGATAAGTTAACTGACCATAGATGTTGATCCAGAGGAGTCATACAAAGGAATGTAGCATCACTTGTGGGCTGGTTAGCTGAGTTGGCTTGCAGTGCAATATAAAGCCAACAGTGTGGGTTCAATTCCTGCACTGGCTGAGGTTACTGTTCAGCTCCTACCTTCTCAACCACCTCCTTGCCTGAGGCATGGTTACCCTCAGATTAAAATACCACCAGTTGGTTCCCTCTTTAATGGGAGACCTATGGTTCTCTGGGATTATAACAAATTAAATATTAGTAGGGAACATACTTGTTGAGGAATTCACTGTAGCCAAGAATGTGAGTCTAGACGGTTGTGTTGCCTGTCTGATGTCTGGGTTTGGAACATCTACTCAGGGCTGGACAGAAATTTCCAGTGGTTACCATGAAGGACTCTCCTTCTCAACCTCTCCCCTCACCTGTGACACTTAGTTTAAACCACCATCAGTCATTTTTCTCTAATGAGAGAGCAGCCCTGTATTTCAAAGACTGGTGTGGGTGATGGGTTGACATTCATGGGACACTGGCCCAGTACTGGGGAAAGGTGGGTCTGTATCAATGGGCTGTGATCCACCTGGAACATGCTGGAATCTGTGTTGTTGCCAACTGCATAACTATGGAAGTAGAGAGAATTTTAAACTGAATAGAGGGAGCATGAGATCAAATTTCTTAGCATTTTAATTTGGGGAGATGTGGTAAATCATGATTAGATTCAAGGCCACAGGAAAAGATATTAATACCAGGAATAACAAAAAGAGATCACGACAGGAGGGGATAGAGGGAACAAATCTAAGAATCAACTCACAAATAAGACAGGGTTTATGAAAAGGGTGAAAAGGTAAAACCTAAAGTTCCATATCTGAATGTATATAGCATTTGAAATAAAACAGATGAACTATAAGCGTAATTAGAAATGAGTAAGCACAATCTGGTAGCCATTACAGAGACATAACTGCAGATGACTGATTTGGGCCTGGTACTTAAAGGGCACAGGATATTTAGAAAAAAATAAAACATTTAAATTAGATCAACATTTAATTAGAAACATTTAAAGGAAACAAGAAAAACATGGAGGGGAGGCTGGTTAACCATCATCATGGTTAATGATGATATCAGCAGGATAAGGAGGGATGTCCTCAGATTAAGTAATAAAGATATAGGAACCGTTCAAGTAGAAATGAGAAATTATAAAGGCAAGTGAGGTGTACAGGCACCCTAATAGTAACCATATGGAACATAAAAGAAGAAACAATGAGAGTCTATCAGAAAGACAGAATGATAATCATGGGATGTTTTAATTTACATATAGACTAGAAAAGTCAGATGATCAAAGGAAGCCTAGATGAGGACTTCATAGAACATTTCCCAGATAGTTTCATGCAGCTGCATGTTCTGGGGTAGACCAGAAGCAGACCTCCTATTTCACAATAATATAAGACTAATTACTGGTAATAGTGACAATAATTCAATTGGAATTTGCATTTAATTTGAGGAAGAGAGGTATGAGGCTAAGACTTTATTTTAAAATGAAAATAATATGAACTATGAGGGCAGGAAAGCAGAAGTAGCTAAAGTAAACTAGACATATTAGGCTAGAGATGTAGTGTTAGACATTCAAAGGGATTGTTTGAGAATTGTGATGATGCTGTCACTTTAAGAGGTTATTTTATCCTGTTTTTTTTTTGAAGAGGGATTGTAAGGCAGAGGTGCTGATCTGACTGAAGTCCCCTTGAGTAAATAACGTGGGAAGCTTTGGGTTTTTTTTAACGCAGCCTGAATGATTTTGGCTAATCCTTACCGATCAGGATTTCTGGGGAGCATCAGAGCTAATGGGGTTTCAAAAGAGTTGGAAGCTTCAGTGATTGCCTCCTGGCTGCTACTCTCTATGATTTTTTTCCCTCCTGGATTGGAGAACTGCATGTGAGAATCTGTGTCTGAATTTTCCCTTTTTTTTTGAGCCAAGGCATGTGTTTATAGGATGTTACTAGATTGGAACAATTAATTAGTAATAGTTACTGTATCTGTTATTCTGTTAAGTTTCCCGTTCGAGTTGTTATTCTAAATTCCTCTTTCTTCAGTTGTATTTTAGCTAGTGTTTAAATAAATTTTGTTTTGCTTAACCTCAAATAGTTTGACTAGTCACATTTCATTGGGAGCAGAGACTTTTCATTAGCCTTTAAAATAAGAAAACATTAGGGTCTAGGCTACCTTCGTACAACAATTTGAGAGTGCCTGATCTAGTCCATGTCAGATTCACGGAATAGATACAGTATAAACAAGTGAGGAAATATCTAAAATTCATATCATGATTAACTGGAAAAGTTAGAGATAGTATCAAACTAAAACAATTTTAGTTAAAATAAAATTATAATCTGTAAGTATAGTGTCTCAACAGAACTTTTTGTAAGACCCTATGTTAAAGTTTGTCAGGGCCTGGGTACCTGCCAGCTCTAAATTGAACATAGAACAGTACAGCACCTTCACCCCTCAATACTGCGTCAGCCTTTTATTCTGCTCTAAGATCAGACTAATTTACATATGCTTCATTATACTATTTTTCATGTACCTATCCAAGAGTTAAATATCCCTAATGTATCTGACTAGACTACCATTGCTGGCAGTGCATTCCGTGCATCCAACATTCTCTGTGTAAAGAACCTCTCTCTGACATCTCCCCTATACCTTCCTCCAACCACCTTAAAGTTATGTCCCTTCGTGATGGCACTTCTGCCATTTTTTTTCAGCATCCTTTACCTGATTCTTGTAATGCTTTTAGGAATCTTCTTCGTTTCAATTCTTGATTCACAATTATTTCTGACATGTTATTTGTATTTGCTATAACAAAGACAGAACAAAATATCTATTCAATTAATGTGTCATTTTTATGATTTCTATTATTAACTCTTATACTGACTCCCAAGAGAACCAATTCTCACTTCAGTTATTTAATGTTTAAATATTTGTAGAAACATTTATTACCTGTTGTTATATTTCTATCTAGTTTTCTCTAATTTCTCCCACTATCCCTTCACCTAATTCCCCAGTTTACTTTAGCCAACTCTGTTTTTATACTCTCTTCATGGTCTTTAAGTTTAAACACCAATCTCAAACACATAATCTCTCCCTCAAACTGAATATGAAAATATTTCTGGTTCTGACTACTTACTAGGAGTACCTTTACTAAGAGGTCATTAATTAATACTGAATAATTGTACATTACCACATCTCTAATACTTTATCTTGTAGACTCTAAAAGATGCTGCTGTAAGAAACTCTCAAGAAAATGCTCTATGAGCACATCTTCAAGGATTCATCTTATCTGGTACTGATAATTCTGCTTTTGAAGACAAAGAATTGAGATGTCCATCTTGAACCTGTGCCATCTCATCATCTGGCATGATATTAAAATCAGCAATAACAATTTGTTCTACCATTTTGCTGCCTTCACAAATCCAGTTGACAATTCCTCAACTCTGACAACTGAAGATTCTTCAATCATGGAATGGAACACATTTCCACCACATCTGTATTGTCACAGATTTCCTTCCAGTTGGCAGTCAACATAGGTAATACCAGTAAATTATTATTCTTTCTGAGTCCCACTGTGTGTCTTAAAAGCCCATCGAAATCCTCAACTGGTTACACTTTGACTGGATGGACAATAGCAGTTTGTTCCTGGGGAACATTTTTTAAAACTTTATTCATGGGATGGAGGCATTGCTAACTGGGCCAGCATTTATTGCCCATCCCTCGTTTCCTTTGAGAATGCTTTCATTTTGAGTTGTGATCTGCCTTCTTGAACCACTGAAGTCCATTTAGTGTGGGTAGCTCCACAATGACATTCAAGAAAGAGTACTAGGATTTTGACCCACTGAAGGAATGGTGATATACTTCCAGTCAGGTTGATTAGTGTCTTGAAGCAGAAGATGAAAGTGGAGGTGTTCCCATATCTCTACTGCCACAGTCCTTCAAGGTGATAGTAGTCCTAAGTTTGGAAGATGGTACACACTGCTCCTACTGTGTTTGATTGGTGGAGGAACCATATGTCTGACTGGTTTCTCTTTGAATAGATTTAGCATAACTTGGTTTCTCTTGAGCTGTTTGTTATCTGTTGGAACTTGTTGAACACCTCCTACTGACTCAAGGATGTTGAGATCAGCACATGTGTATTGACAAGTATTGATTGCAAATCATGCATACATGCACAATTCTCTTCTCCTCTTTATGTTGCAGAGTTGCTTGTAGCATACTTTCCGCCAGGGTAATAGCTTCATCTCTTTAGGCTACAATGTCTGTTACTTAAGTCATGATCTTCAACACCGTATTAAGCTTAAAATTAGTCAATTGTCCATTGACATAAACAGGTTCTGTTTGGATCCTCAATACCCCTCAGGAATGCATTGGGTATCTTTTCTAATCCTGGTGCTTTGCCAGGGATTTTTTTTCCTTCATTTTTTCAAGGGACATGGGCATCATTGACCAAACCAACATTTCTTACCCATCCCTAATGGCTTTCAAACAAAATGGATTGTTACGGCTTTTCAGAGGAGAATTAAGAATCAGCCACCTTGCTTGTGGTCTAGAATCATTTGGATGCCAGACTGAGAGAGTTTTTTCCCCATAAGATTATTTGTGAACCAGACGTTTTTGTGAAAAATGGTTATCATCAGCTGGTTTTGTGAAGGCCAGATTTTTACTGAAGCTAAATTCCACCTCCACTATGGTGGGATTCGGACCCATCTCCCCAGAACATTAGCATGGGTCCTGAATTACTGTGCCACTGCCTCCTTTGTTGTAAGCAGAGTCTTTAGCTGGCACTCAGTTATGATGGGATTTTCATTGGGTAGATAGAAGGACACCAACCCTTCTTTTAACTTTAGCCTGTGAGGCTTACTGATGTTAAATGGGAAATGTAACAATTAAGCTCTAAGCAAAAGAGGCACATAATTGAATAATGAGAAGTTTATTGCACAATAGGAAGATTGCAGGTTAAATTTATTTTAAAACAAGTTAACTATGTTAAAACTAGTTAATAGACGTTGTTATCTTCAACAAGTTACCAACTAGGCCTATGATACATGGCTGAAAACTGTATAACTAGCAACTAACAATGAAAATAACTAGCTTAGAACTGAACAGCTCCTCCCAAAGACATTCATTTACATTTCAATGTCCAGAGCTATTGGTTCTGAGCTAACCATTTCAGGCCAACTGTTGGACACAACACTACCACACTAGTACCCTAGCCAGTTGGCACTCTGCCTTCCTTCATCTACTGCTTTCGCATTTAGAGCTGAAAATGTGTTGCTGGAAAAGCGCAGCAGGTCAGGCAGCATCCAAGGAACAGGAGAATCGACGTTTCGGGCATAAGCCCTTTCGCATTTACACAACATTCCCCAGTTCCAGGCTGTTTAAATTTCCTTATCAGAATACGACAACTTGGACCGTGGAAAAGGCATGGCTTCTGCACATTGGAAGTTTGCTCAGAAAATAAATGGAGGAAAACAAGTGATTCTTTCGCTGATCAGGATTGATAACGGTATTCAATCCTGCTCAAAAGATCTGGGCCAGTGTGTCTGAATGGGTGTCTGTGCATGTACATGGGTCTACTTCACTTCAACAAGTTCAGCAGAGTGCCTTAGGGAGTCATCAAAGGACAGCACATAGAGAAAGGAGTCAGTTGGCTTGGACGGCTGGTTTGTGATGCAGAGTGAGGCCAACAATGTGGGTTCAATTCCCGCACTGGCTGAGGTTACCATGAAGGACTCTCCTTCTCTACCTCTCCCCTCGGTGTGGGGCATGGTGACCCTCAGGTTAAACCACCACCAGTTGTCTCTCTCTAATGAGACAGCAGTACTATCGTGACTAACATTTATGTGTAGAAAAAGAATTTAAAACTTAATTCAAGAAACTAAGAGATTCTTTTTCAGCATCTTTTAACTGCAATGTAATAACCAGCTCATAAAACAGTTATTAGCATGAGCATAGCATAGCTAATAGCTGGCAATCTGAATTAATGTCAGTATAACACAAAAACATAATGACAAGTGACAGTGCAGCAACGAGAGCTCAGACTTATTGTTTATTGTAAAGCATATTCACTTTATTGAATGCTTTCTGATACCTTTTTTCTTTTAACTTGCCTGAAAAATATGATTTGTCAATTATCCCTTTGAGAGTAGCAGTAACATTTCAGCACCACATCTAAACTTGCCTTCCATTTCCAATCACACAGTTTTATAAATTGTAGCAGATTTCCACTTTCTGTACTATATTCTCTCCAACTCTACTTTTTTCGTGTTCTCCTTTCAAAATAGGTTTAACAACCACTGTATTGTACACAAAACAGATTTGTGTTCCAGAATCTTTGAACACAAAATTTTAGTCATGAGTCTTAGGAAAAGAATGGAAAAGTGGGCTTCCAATTTTAGCCTTTAGTCAAGGAAGAATCACCAAAACCATTTGGCTATTACATCCACACAATGTTCTGGGCCACCTCCCAGATGTGGGGGGTGTTCCTGACTTGTTGTGGCTTCCTACCTGTTTAAGGTCTTCAGCTTTGAAGAATAGATTCATGACCCACGACCTTGACATCTAAGACCTGAGAAAGTGAGGACTGCAGATGCTGGGGATCAGAGTTGAGAGTGGGGTGCTGGAAAAGCACAGCAGGTCAGATGGACAGGTGAAGAGGGCAGTGCCGAGTTGGAAGGTTGGAACTGGAATAAGGTGGGGGGAGGGGAAATGAGGAAACTAGTGAAGTTCACATCGATGTCATGGGGTTGGAGGGTCCCAAGGTGGGAGATGAGGTGTTCTTCCTCCCGGCACCGGGTGGTTTGGGAGTGGGGATGGAGGAGGCCCAGGACCTACATGTCCTCAGGGGAGTGGAAGGGGCAGTGCAATGTTTAGACAGCCTTGTCAATGGACAAATAGCCCATCCATCTAGCCGCAGCAAACAAACTTGCTACAATCTGGAGGAGGCAAGTTGAAATTCTGAGATGCGAATTTGTGGAATATGCACACTTCACATATGAAGAAAACCTTGTCTCCAAAGACCACTTATTCTGACTATCAGATGTCTTGACACAATTTACAAAGAGTGAAGTGCCCTCAGTCTCTGTTGTACTGCATGCTGGATAGAGTAGATAGGGAGAAGTTGTTTCTGCTCACAAAAGGAACAAGGAAGAATGGAGATAGGTTAAAAGTGATTTGCGAAAGGGGTGAGGGTGATATGAGAATAAAACGTTTTCACTCAGCAAGTAGTTAAGATATAGATGTGTTGTAGAGGCAGGTTCAATTGAGGCATTCAGTAGGGTATTGGATGTCTATGTGGATAAAAATAACATGCAATGGCTATCATGAAAAAGCAGGAAGTTGACAATAGGTAATGATGCTCACTTAAAGAGCTAGTGCAGATACAGTGGGCCAAGTGCCCTCCTATAGCACTGAAACATTTCTGTCATTTGGTGATTCTGTAATGGGTCCTGTGGTTACATCATGAGGGATGTATAAAAATGTGTTGCCTTCAGCTCTTTCCAAAGACTCCTAAGAATCTTATGAAAGAATTGAAGCCTGTTCTGAGGCACCCTCACTGGTCAAGGAGGAAGTCATTACTGAGATTCTCCTTTCCACGTTGGCAAGTTGCAGTGTGTTAGCTGAGATTTCAGCTGGCCAGCCGCACCACCTCCTCCGAATTTTTTGAATGTAATTCTTGCAAGTGTGCAACTCACATTACTTAAATTAAATGAATAAATGATAAATGAATATGTATTAGTACATTCTTTAACTAATTCTCAGAATGTAGCCATCACTGGCAATGCAAACATTTCTAACCAAGCCCTCAGTCTGACCATCCCAGATGGTAGTTAAAAGTAAATCACATAAATATAAGACTTGAGTCAAATATAAGCTAGATCACTTCAGTAAGGATGACAGTTTTCCTTCCCGAAATGTAAATAATGAATTCTAAGACTTGTTTGCATTGGGGACATGGTTGATGTGGACTAGTTGGGACCGAAGGGTCTGTTTCCGTGCTGTATGACTCTATCACTCGACATGAATCTGAGCGTTTCATGGTCATTATAATTGACAACAGCCTTTAGACTCATAGAGATATACAAAGAGAAAACAGACCCTTCAGTCCAACTCGTCCATGCTGACCAGATATCCTAAATAGGCAAAAGTGAAGATTGAAGACGCTGGAGATTAGTGTGGTGTGGTGCTGGAAAAGCACAGCAGGTCAGGCAGCATCTGAGGAGCAGGAGAATCGACTTTTCGGGCAAAAGTCCTTCATCAGGAAGTCCTCCTCCTCGCTCTACAAGGATCTCAGTGAGTCTTTTTCTCATTGCACCCCCAGGTCGTCGCCTCTGCCCTGAAGCTCAGATATCCTAAATAAATCGAGTTCAAATTCCTAGCACCTGGCCAATATCCCTCCTATTCATATACCCATCCAGATGCCTTTTAAATGTTTTAATTGTACAGCCTCCACCACTTCCTCTGGCAGCTCATTCCACACACGCACCACCCTCTGTGAGATCCAGTTATTAAACTGTGGTCAAATTCTCAAACTGTTGCAGTCTTTTATTTATATTCATTCATGGGATGTGAACAACGTTGTCTGGCTCACCAATTATTAGAATTGTAGAATACCTACAGTGCAGGTGAAGGTCTATTGGTCCAACATGTCTGTTCCTATCCTCCCACCCAAAGCCACAACCCGTCCCTTCATCCCGTTAAAACCCATAAGCCTGCATTTACCATAGTTAATCCAATTAGCCTGCATATCCCTGGAATCTACTGGGAAATTTAGCATGGCCAATCCACCTAACCTGCACATCTTTAGAGTGTGGGAGGAAACAGAGCACCCAGAGGAAACCTGTGCAGACATGGGGAGAACATATAAACTCCACACAGTCACCTAATGTTGGAATTGAAACCGGGTTCCTGGCACTGTTAGCCAGCAGGACTAACCATTATGCCACGGTGCTGCAACCATTGTGCCACCATGCCAGCCATCCAAATTGCCCTTAAGAAGGTTGTGAGCTGCCTTCCTGAACTGCTGCAGTTCATCCGGCGTAGGCAGACTCATAATGACATGAGGGAAGAATTCCAGGCTTTTGGCCCAGTGACACTGAAGGATCGGTGACATATTCCCAAGTCAGGATGGTGTGTGGCTTCTTGCAGATGGTGGTGTTCCCATGTACCTGCTGCCTTTGTCCTTCTAGATGGTATTGGATGGAGGTTTGGAAGATACTGTCTAAGGAAACTTGCAGTGGTTAGATTCTCTCTTATTGGAGGTGGCCACTGCCTAGCACTTGTGTGGCATGAATGTTACTTGCCATTTGTCAGCCCAAACCTCAAAATTGCCCAGCTCATGCTGCATGTTGATATGAACTGCTTCAATGTACAATCATAGAGTCATAGACGTTTACAGCATGGAGACAGACCTTCGGTCCAACTCATCCATTCCGAACAGATATCCTAAATTAATCTGGTCTCAATTGTCAGCATTTAGCCAATATCGCTCTAAACCTTTCCTTTTCACACACCCATCCAGATGCCTTTTAAATGCTGTAATTGTACAAGCCTCCACCACTTCCTCTGGCAGCTCATTCCATACATGCACCACCCTCTGTATGAAAAAGTTAACCCTTTGGTCCCTTTTAAATCTTGCTCCTCTTACATTAAACCTGTACCTTCTAGTTCTGGACTCCCCCACCCCAGGGAAAAGACCTTGTCTATTTATCCTATCCATGCCCTTCATGAGGTCACCCCTCAGCCTCCAACTCTCGAGGGAAAACAGCCCCAGCCTATTCAGCCTCTCCCTAAAACCTTCCAACCTTGGCAACAGCCTTGTAAATCTTTTCTGAACCCTTTCAAGTTTCATAACATCCTTCCCAAAGCAGGGAGACCAGAACTGCACGCAATATTCCAAAAGTGGCCTAACCAATGTTCTGTACAGCTGCAACATAACCACCCAACTCCTATACTCAATGCACTGACCAATAAAGGAAAGCATATCAAGTGCCTTATTTGCTATCCTGTCTACATAGGACTCAAAGAACTATGGACCTGCACTCACAAGATCTTTTTGTTTAGCAACATTGACCCACAGTGCCATGAGGGAAGAGTTCCAGGCTTTTATCCAGTGACAGTGAAAGAATGGCGATATATTCCCAAGTCAGGATGGTGAGTGGCTTGGGGAAATCTTCTAGGTGGACCATTAAGCGTGTAGGTCCTGCCCTGATTTGCCTTTCCAAAATACAAACCTCATGTTTATCTAAATTAAACTCCATCTGCCATTCTTTCGCCCATTGGCCCATCTGATCAAGATCCCATTGTACTCTGAGTAACCTTCTTCACTCCCACTACACTTCCAATTTTGATGTAATCCGAATAATTAGTCAGAGGAAAATGGGTCAGGGTGGGTTACTGTTCAGAGGATCTGTGTGGACTTGTTGGGCTGAAGGACCTGTTTCCATACTGTAGGGAATCTAATCTAATCTAATCTAACCTCCTATGATCACATTGAAAGCATTTATATCAATGAAAAAAAAACAATGGACCCAGCATCGATCCTTACAGCACACCACTAATCACAGATCTACTTCTGAAAAGCAATCCTCACCACCACCCTCTGTGTTCTATCTTCAAGCCAATTCTGTATCCAAATGGCTAGTCCTCTCTGTATTCTATGTAATCCATCCTTGTTAACCAGTCTACCATAAGGAACCTTGTCAAACATCTTACTGATGTCCAGATGGATCATGTCCATCACTCTGCCTTCACCAATCCTCTTTGCTACTTTTTCTAAAAACTTAATCAAGTTTGTGAGACATGATTTCCCATGCACAAAGCCATGTTGACTATCCCTAATCAGTTCTTGCCTTTCCAGATACATGTAAATCCCGTCCCTTAGGATTCCCTCCAACAACTTGCTGACCACTGATGTCAGGCTCACTGGTCTATAGTTCCCTGGCTTTTCTTTACCACTTTTCTTAAATAGTAGCACCACTTTGGCCAACCTCCAGTCTTCTGGCACCTCAGCTGTGGCTATTGATGATACAAATATCTGAGCAAGGGGCCCAGCAATCACTTCCCTAGCTTCCCACAGAGTTATAGGGTATCCCAGGGATTTATCCACCTTCATGCATTTTAAGACATCCAGTCTGAGGAGATTGTGTTGTAAGTAGTGCAGAACGTTGTGCAGTCATCAGCGAATATTTCCATTTAGAACCATAGAGTCATATAGCGTGGACATAGACTCTTCAGTCCAACCAGTCCATGCCAAAACATAATCCCAAACTAACTTAGCCACCTGCCTGCTCCTGGCACATATCCGTCCAAACCCTTCCTGTAGCTATTCAAATGTCTTTTAAACGTTGTATTTGTACCCACATCTACCTCTTGCTCAGGAAGTTCATTCCACATGCAAACCACCCTCTGTGTAAAAAAAAAAATTGTCCCTCATGGCTTTTTAAAATCTCTCTCCTGTCACCTTAAAAATGTGCCCCCTGGTGTTGAAATGCCCCATCCTAGGGAAAAGGCAGCTACCTTTTCTATCTATACCTTCCATTATTTTATAAATTTCTTTCAGGTCGTCTCTCAACCTCCTATGCTCCTGTTTCAAACATCCCAACCTGTCCACCCTTCTGACCTTATGATGGAGGGAAGCTCATTGGTGAAGCAGCTAGAGCAGATTAGGCCTACGACTCCATCCTGAGGAATGCAAGGGGTCTTGTGGTACTGTGGTAATGTCCCTACCTCTGAATGAAGAGGCCTGGCTTCAAGTCCCCACATACTCCATCTCTGGTAACATCTCTGATGCCTGTCCATTACAGCATATGTGCCCTGAGGAAGTCCTGCAGAGATATTCTAGAGCTGAGATGACTGAACTCCAACCACCACAACCACCTGCGCCAGATGTGACTCCAAACAATAGAGAGTGTCCCCCAAATCACGTTGATTCCAGATTTGTTAGACTCTTTGATGCCACACTTGATGAAATGTGGCCTTGACATCAAGTGTTGTCACTCTTGCCTCACCACTAGAATTCAGCATTCTTGTCCATGTTTGAAACAAAACTGTAATGGGATCAGAAGCTGAGTGGCCCTGTTGTAACCCACGAGACCACTCTGGAATCACCTTGGGCCAGAAGTCAACACTAAGGCTATGCCAGGCCGAGAGATGGCCATGTGCCACCAAGAGACTGCCACATGCCACCGAGAGACTGACACATACCACCAAGAGACAGCCATGTGCCATCGAGAGACAGCCACGCTGAGCCGGTGATTGCCATGCCAGGCTGGTTGAGGATGATAATGCCTCCTTTTCCGGTGAGTCTATTAATTAGTAAGCCCTGACACTGCTAGCCCTGGAAACAACTTACACCAAAGCAGCCAAGAACAGACTTACAAAACCTTGCACACCATGAACATTTTTTTTAATTGTCATGTTGTATCTGTGATTCAACTATTGCTGACCTGTGTTGGATATTAACATCTATTTTATTTTTAAATGAAAAATAAGGAGAGAAATTCTTCTCAAACTTCACCTACAAATTCTTAAAGAAATGAAGTTTCCTTGTACACTACTTTTTAAGAGCAATAACCCATCTCGAGGATAACAAACTTGCTGATTATTTCTTACTGAGTCTATCTTGGTGCTGTTGGCTGTGAATTGGAAAACCATGCCTGTTACGTGAGCATAACTTTGCATGCACTGTGTTCCTAAGTTTCCAATATGCAGTTTTTGTGTGTGTGTGAAGTTGTCTGCTGATTAAATCAAAAAATTACCTTTGAATGTCACATTGACAGTGACAGCATTTCCTGGTACATGTTGATGGGAAATATAGCTCAGAAATTATTGTTAGTGATATTAACAGACAATAGTTTAATGCATTTATAGAATATTCTCTAATCAATGCATTGAGTAGAATAATACAAATATATCATTAATAGCAGCAGTAACTTCTAACTCTGGAAGACTAGGGTGGTCTTGTTTTGAGAGATCCGAGTACAACATTAGTATCCTGTTGGGATATCTTTATAGAGCCAGTGCCCAATAATTATCATTTAAAGCGTAAAGGAATATTTATTTACTTATAAAGCATACAATAATTTTCCAAGATATGTTCATTCGAGTCACAATAATTTAAATACCGGTAATTGTGTAGTCAGATCAATGACAAAACAACCTTTTTTTCTGCTGGAAGAAACTAACTGCCTGCAGTAAATTGACAGGAGCTCACTGTGAACAGACTTTTTCTCTTTCCACATTCACTCAGCTAGGGGTCCATTGCTTATTTGATATTTTCCACTACGATGCTCGAGTTCTTTTGCTGCCGTTCACTGAACCTTTGTGACATCAACTGATTTTAGCTCATTCATGACAACATTGCCCAAAACGAAAATGCAAACTCCTCGATTTGGTTATTTTCTGCTGACAGGGTGTATAAAGCAGGGGTCACCATAGGTCAGGGAAATGCCAAAAGTACTCTTGGACCTGCATTGTATGCTGCCAGAGGAAATGTATTCACACAAGATTTGAAATGTACTTAAAAGGCTAGTTTCGGCAATGATAGCAATGTTACCTCTTAAGCTGTCCAACAGTCCAGTGTCTTTCCCCAATAATACCCACCAAACTGGCACTTACGGATTGTCTTTATTTCAGAGCTCCTGGAACAAGACACAATGACACTGCTGATCATGAGGACAGCCACACCACCTTCATGCGCTTTGATCACCAAACAACACTATGTAAGAGACCAGCTGTCTTGATAAAGAAGTAATAATGGGTTTGGAATCAGGAAGCAATGAACATTTTTAAACCAAAGTGTCATTCACAAGTTGTTCTGAATGGCTTTGAGTTGACATGATCATTATTTCTCTAGATAGCATCTTTTCAATATTAAACACATTCTAAGTCACAGTTAGAGAAAAATAAGATTCAACACCATCAATAAGATGTGAGACTACAATACCTTGAACTCTGTGTAGATGTATTTGTGACATCTCGTCTCACAATATGGAAAAAGATCCCTTTTCCATTGAATTGTAAAGGTGTAAGATTAGTGTTTCCATTCTCTATGAGGAATGTTCTATTTACAGAATACTTAGAAGGTCTTGTATATCTAATCCTCACCAAGTGGCTTACTGTTTCTTAGTACTAGATTTGAATGAGGGCAGGAAGGGAGAAAGCTCGTAGGGTTTTTTTGTCAGCTGAGAAATATGAACCCAAAAGGTTTTAAACATGAATCCTACTCATTTTAACCTAATTCAGTTCCACACCATAACCATTGAGGGGCAGGCAACAACTAAGCTCACCAGAGGTGCATCAGTCATTGAAATCTTTTAGAGAAGCTGTGTGGCTCCATTTCAGTAAGATTTCTATTTTAACCAGGCCTTCATAGCACTGCTTGTGAGCCAGGAGATGTAATAATGTTCATGTTCTGTCCAACAATCTCTACACTACGACCTCCACAACCTCCCTCCTGCATTCCTCATCACTGAACTCGCGTCAACCTAATCTCCTTGTTGCTGCACCATGATCACCAACTCCTCCATCTCTCCCCCTGCTCAGCCAACAATCTAGCACCCACCATCCCTCCACCCACCAAACCTACTAAACCTACCTGCTCCCAAGCCGAGACCTTGTGCTACTCCATCCAACAGATAAACCAGCCTATCAGTCAGGCTGAACTTCAGAATGGGAAACCTGAGGAGCACAAAATACCACACATTCCCTGGAATTAAAATGCCATGGCATTCAGGGAAACCTCCATTCTCATTTCTACTAATCAGAACTACAACTCCCCACTCCGAGATCCTGCCCCATTACATATCAGGACCAAAAGTCTGTAATAAAGTCCCCCGCAAAAGCAATCAGTAGTGCACTTAACAGTCAACCAAACTTTTAACAGCCTAACAGTGCTGGATCAGTGCCTAGGGGCACGGTATTTCCTGGACAGAACGCACAAACCACACATTTTCAAAGGAAACTATCCAACGTTTTTTTTCCATGGCTGGAGGGAAGTGGGTGGATTTTGTTGTAACTGGCTTTCTCTTCCTTCCAGTTCTCTGGCATTATTTTGCCTAGGCCGCAGACCCTTAAACTCTCCACGATTCTGTTCAGCAAAGGTCCAAAGAAAGTAAAACAGCTCATTCGCCTTTATTTTATTTCAGAAAAGGTTGCCTTAAATTGAAAGAAAAATTTGAATTACAAGACATATAATGGTAGGATGCTGAAATGCAGTATTGGCTGCACAGGGAGAAATGGAGCAGACATTTTATACAACGTACGGCTCCACAAACCGACATGTACGGTCTCGGATTAACTTGGGGTGATGTTGGTTGAAGGAGGACTATAGGTTAGATAGTAAAACGGACAGCTCTTCAAACCATGACATGGGTTTTTCAACATCCACCTGACCTAATAATGTTATCTTAGTTGACCAGTCTATTACACCCACAAACCCACAAACTCAGAGGCTGTTTAATAATCTAAGCTGGCAACCCTTTTGTATTTTTTCTTTTCAATCAATGAATGTTTACTCCCAGCATTCTTGGCTTCTAACATCTCTTCCTAACATCTTGCCTGAGAAAGGTCTGGCCCTAATTTTAAGACTGTAAGCTTTAATACTCGAAACATCAGCTAATGGAAATCATTTATATTACCTACCCTGTCTTTTCAGATCACCGGGGATCACAAAGCCCACAGTCTGGGTCCTGCACAGTGCATGGGTCTGCGTGGAATGTTTTTATCTTCCAAAGGGCCTCTCCTACATCTCTGTCCCTCACAAATCAAGGCACCCCCCCACCCACCCTTGGTATGACCACTGGCGACTGGCATGGACACCTCAGATCTGGGTAATGCAGGCTCATATTGGATTGGCTGGGAGCCTGGGGCCTATAGAGTTTGTAGGACTGGCCATCAGGAAGGGAATCTGGGTGTTTGGACCATAATGATAGAGACTGGAAATCTCCACATAGAGAGGTCACCATCACCTTCCCACATGCAGGAAATCCAAACTACGTAATTGGAAAGAAAATGGCACTGGTCATATCAAGGTTGGATGGGGTGGGTGCCTCGATTTGTGAGGGTACGTAAAGATAAACAATTTCCATTGGCTGGTGGTTCAAGTATTAACGGGTACAGTCTTAAAATTAGGGTCAGACCTTTCTCAGGCAAGATGTTAGGAAGAGATGTTAGAAACCAAGAATGCTGGGAGTAAACAATCATTGATTGAAAATGTGTTTCTGACTATAGTCAAATACTACACCTCACCACACCTTTTGAATGAGTCCATTCCAACCCATACTGTACTGTATCCTCCCTTACAAATACAATTGCACTCATTCACAATTGTCATTTACCCTTCTCCCTCAGCCTGCAGCCCCCAATCCCTACAAAGAGGTATCCTAGCATCTCCTCCCCAAACCCCTTTTCCCCTTAGTTTCTCTGGACAGACCTGATGGAGTGACCATGTCCCTTGAGCAATCTAACCAGACAGCCTTGGATGTGAAGTGCCCAGATCCTTAATGGATGCCTCTCCACTCTTTGGACTGCAGGGTCACAAAGCCCTGACTGAGATCACCCTGAGGGATTGAACAATTTAGGCCTATACTCTCTGGAATTTAGAAGAATGAGGGGAGATCAAATTGAGGTATTCAAGATGATAAAAGGTGTGGATAAAATAGATGTGGAGCTGATACTTCCTCTTGTGGGGCATTCTAGGGTGAGAGGTCATAGTTTCTCCTCAGCTCTGTTTTAATTTTGCTACCCCTTATCCTATGACTATTTCTCCCAAAGCATTGTGAATGTGTGAAATTCGCTACTCCAAAGTGCAGTGGATGTTGGGACAGTGAGTAAATTTAGGGAGGAGTTACAGAATTTTAATTGGTAATGGGTTGAAGGAATATGGAAAGAAGACAGGAAAATGGGAGTGAGGAGCATATCAGCCATGATCAAATGGCAGAGCAGACTCGATGGGCCAAATGGCCTAATTCTGCTCCTATATCTTGTGAACCTTACAAACTGACAGATGCCTGACCGAGGACTATCAGACTCTTACTGACTTACTGTGCTGGGAGCCAGGGACAGATGGGGATTCTGTGGACTTCAGTGAGGACTGCTACCCTCAAACTATGAGACCTAGTTACTTGCTTGCTGCACGTTCAGTGTGCTTGGTGTGAGAGCTGCTAGCACACGGTGCAGGAGTGAGATAGATGTAGTAATGAACTGTACAGAAAGGTGTACAGTCCCTTGACTGAGGGCTGTTGAACAGCAAGGCAAGCTGCCTGGATGTGTGGCCCCACTAAGTGGCAAGGGAAGGCAAGGCACAGATGCTGTGAGCTCATTGGTAGGTGCTGAGTGAGTGAGCAAGTGCAAGAGGGTAATCTTGAGATGTAATCTGGTCAATTGGTTGATTGTCCATGTGTGCTAACTGTCCGAGCAGCTGCCTTTCTACACTCATTGCCTGAAATGTAGGTCTCCACTTCATAAGTGTCCTGCAAGTTGATTGTAGAAGTGCCATGAAGATCCTGAGGAGTTGGCAATTATCAGATGCCAATGTCCATGGACAAGGGATGGGTGCAGATGGTGCCTGTGGATTGTGCCCTGAGGTACTGTTGTGTGCTGCCCAACACTCTTCATAGCCAGCAGTGAGCTAAAGTCACCAGGTACCAGCTCTGATATTCATGTCGTGAAGTCTTAGCATTTTAGTTTGTTCGTCGCAGAGGGTGAAATAGAAGGTTGCATATTGATGAGGTGAGATATGCGATTAATAAGCAACTAAATCAAACAAACAATAAACTCTCTTAATAGGCAACGCATCACTGTACTGACGCCATTGCCCGGGATTTAGTTACAAGATGCAGTGAGTTGTTGTTGATATCAAGATAGTCCAAATTGGACCTTTGGCATAATTCCACCACATTTCTCATTATTGCTCATTCAGACCCCTATAAAATACTGCATGTCGCCTATAAGTAAAAATAATTCAAGTGCCGTTTTTAGTAGGAATCTCCTGATTGTACTGTAACTTTGACAGACGATTGGCAGGATCTCAAACAAAATGGTGTAAAGAACTATGTTTTACCCTCCATGGTCTTCGCTGAAGTTCAAATAATCCTCCCATTGTTTTTATACGTTTCTGACAATAGAGTGGCCCAAGTTATGCATTATAGGGTAAATTATCCAGAGGACAAAACTCAAGGCCAGTACTTCAGTGCTGAACTGAAGGAACACTGCGCTGTCAAAGGTGCTGGTTTTCAGACGCGACATTAACCTGATGTGTGACCTCACAGGTAAAACATCCCACGGCACTACTTTGGTGTCCTGGCTAATATTTCTCCATCAATCAGCATTACAAAAACATTACATGCTTATGGCAGATTGCTGTGTGCAAACAGGATGCTACATTTCCTACATTACAGTAATAATTGCCCTTCAAATATAATTAATTTGCTGTAAGTGTTTTACGACATTCAGTGTTTGTGAAATGTGCTAAGTAAATGCAAGGCTTTTTTTTTTAATCTAAGTCCTTGCCCATGGTCAGCTAACTCTGAAAAATCATTCCTAATTTACAAAAATAAAGTAGCTATGATTTTGTACAAGTTCAACATAATAATAGTTTTTGTATTCCCTGTCACCAAATGCAAAGCCAGGAATTATGTTTTTCCTTTTTAAGGTGTTATCTATGTACGCCTTCACCTACAGCAACCATAATGTTTGCACACTAATGCTCAGGTGCCACAGTGGCTCAGTGGTTAGCACTGCTGCCTCACAGTGCCAGGGACCCAGGCTCGATTCCAGCCTCGGGTGACTGTGCGGAGTTTGCATATTCTCCCCATGTCTGTGTGGGTTTCCTCCCACAGTCCAAAGGTGTTCAGATCAGGTGAATTGGCCATGCTAAATTATCCATAGTGTTAGGTGCATTAGTCAGAGGGAAATGGGTCTGGGTGGGTTACTCTTCGAGGGTTGGTATAGACTTGCTGGGCTGAAGGGCCTGTTCCCACACTGTAGGGAATCTAGTCTAATCCCGTACTTAACTACTCCCCCTAAAGCAATGCAATTTGAGATGATTTCCTTTCCTTTGAAAAGGTTCATTTAGTCTATTTCATACCTGATGTGGACATGTATTGCCATTCCATCATGGTCACTGGGCAAAGCTGTGAACTTCCTGACCCAAGGGCATTATTGGAGCACATGACCAACTCCTTAACTGAAGATAGGCGATATATGCCAGCCTCACCAGTGAAGCCCACATCCTGAGTTTGATTTCTTAAAAGGTTAAGACACTTTTCCCACACCATATACATTCCATTTGATGGAGGAATCTCACTGCATGATACCATCGAACTCACAAACTGTCTGGAAACCTTTGCTAATTCATCTTGGCTGCTGCTGTGTTCAGAAATTTGCCTGGACTGTTTTTTTTGGCCAAGATTTTGTCCTACAATGTGCGTTCTTGTATTTCTAACGAAACCAGATTCCAAATTCGGAATGTGCTCAGGTTAAATAAAAACAAATTTACACTTACAAGTTTACACTTATCACCATATAAAGTTTGATGCCAAATGAATTAAAATATATAAATCTTTGTCCACGTTGTTACAGTTGATTTTGCAGTTTGCTTTGCATCTTCTGACAATGTCACTGCTGCAAAAAAGCGGTATATAGGCAGTATAGCTAGCACCAGAGTGAAACACCATTCTCTCTACACTCACCAGTGATGAGAAACTGCCACAGACCACTGCATATTTTTCACAATTTCAAAAATTGTAAGATCAATGGGATTTCTACGTACAGTTTTAAAAGGTTTTGTTGGTTCTGTAGGATCTGGAAGAATATGAAAGGGGGAACAAGACTGAGTGCAGTGAACACCACTTACTGTGATATTTGTCACTAGAGACTGGTTAAAGTAAAGAAATAGCTCACAGAAGACAGACCTGAGGCTGTTGTGCTCCTAACAGTCTCTGTAGTGAAGTAGGCCATATTCATATAATTTGTAAATAAATAAATAATGCCATAGACCTCTATGATTTACTAAACGGAAGGCATCCAGTTAGACCAGAAAAGTGGCTACTCTCATCCATGCTACCTGCACACACAACATGGCAAACAGTACTGTAACTGATCAACATGTGGTGAGTAACTGTATGGGGTCAACAGTGAGCCCTGCCACAACTAGGGTGGCACAGTGGCTCAGTGGTTAGCACAGCTGCCTTACAGTGCAAGGGACCTGGATTCGATCCTCTGCCTCAGGTGACTGTGTGGAATTTGCACGTTCTCCCCGTGTCTGTGCGGGTTTTCTCTGGGTGTTCTGGTTTCCTCCCACTATCCAAAGTCCCTGCCACAGTGTGCAGATCTCACCAGGTAGGGCTGCAAAATGACTTTTTAGTCAGAGAAATAAAAAAAGTTTCAGGAAACGTACATAATGCAGCAGGATCCTTCGCATTGTTGAAGTCGCTAGCTATGTTGAACACGGCCTTGGGATATTCTGTCTCGAGCAATTTGTGGTGGTGCACATTTCATCAGGTGCACTCTTCACTTCTGCATAAGGTGGGGTGTAAACTGTTGTCAGGACAGCAGAAATGAACTCCCAGGGCAGGTTGTAAGGACAGCACTTCACTGTTAGATATTCTAGGTCTTGGGAGCAGTAATTCACCAGGATCCATCACATCTGAGCACCAAGAGGGTTGTTAGGGTCCCTGCTGGTTCTGTTGTGTCACCTGGTGGGGGTTATCTCTCTCCAGACTGATCTAGTAGAATCCTACAAGACCAATGAGCTTACTGTCTGGTTTCCAATCTTCTGATTTGGAATGCCTTGAATGACACTCACCATCACTATATTGATGACCAAGATTTGGAGATGCCGGTGTTGGGCTGCGGTGGACAAAGTTAAAAATCACACAACACCACAACCACCTGATGAAGGAGCAGTGCTCTGAAAGCTAGTGCTTTCAAATAAACCTGTTGGACTATAACCTGGTGTTGTGTGATTTTTAACGTTGATGCCCAAGAGTAGAGTGATCGAGTGGTAACTGGTCAGCTTGGATTGTCCTGTTTTTGTGTATGGGAGACACCTGAGCAGTTTTCCATTTGGATGAGTTGATGCCAGTGTTGTAACTGTACTGGAACAGCTTACTAGGGGCGCGGCAAGTTATGGAGCACACATCTTCAGTATTATCACTGCAATGTTGTCAGGGCCCATAGCCTTTGCAGTATCCAGTGCCTCCAATTGTCTCTTGGTTCACATGAAGTGATTCAAATTTGTTAAAGACTGGCATGCCTTTGGCATTCCAAGTGAAAATCTAAATGCCTCTTTCATGTCCTGAGGGTTTCTACTTCCAAAACCCTTACAGATAGTGAGTGCCAGCTTTGCACCATCCTCTGATTGAAAAGAAAATCTTCTCATGTCTTCTATCCTTACATCCATGCCCCCGGTCACTGATCCCTCACCAATGGGAAATTTTCCTTCCTGTGACCCTAACTATGCCCCTCATAATTTGGTACATGTCTCCCCTCTGTCTCCCCTGCTTCAAGGATACCAACCCCAGTCTTTCCAATCTCTGAATGGCCTGCTTTCATGCTGTAGGGATTCTATGATTTTCTCTGTATTGCTTATTCCGAGTTGGAGGCACACTACTGCACCGATTTCTGGGAATGAGTAGTTTGTGCAGAATTCAGCCGAAATTGTTTAATAGATGTCAAACCACTCACCACAGCATAGAAATAGGAATTGGCCACTTAGTTCCACAAAACTGTTTCATCATTCTGTGGGATCATGGCTGTTCTGTAAATTCATTCCACATAGCCTTCTCAGTTCCATGTCCACTAATACCAATGGTTACCAGTATTCCATTAATCTCCGATTTAAAATTAAGAATTGATCTGGCATCAATGAGGGGGGAAGAGGCATTGCAATCTGTTTCATTCATAACACACTGCCTAACGTTACTGTAATGGTAGTGATTCAGCACCTAACCATTTGTGAAGCAAATGCATCGCAGAATATGAGGAGATGCTCACATTCAAAGTAGCATGGCTGACTCATCCTCTTCCATCTATAAGCTTGAGACACTATGTAAATCATTCCTCAGTTGAACTCAGAGCCATTTCTTTCAAGGACAAAGAAGCATTTCTTTCAAGGTCACATTCCCAACTTCAAGACAGGATTTGAAAGCTGTGCTCACTTCAAAAAGGGACATTTCCACAGTTTTATAGGCTCCCTTATGCAACCTTCCAATGACTCTCATTCTCTCACCTCACCACTGGTTAACTATGCTTGGTAGAATATAGAAACTTCCTGCTCTGTGTTCCTAAAAACATGCCTACAAATTAGTTAGTGCCCATTGATTTTACTGGAAATGCAATTTGGAGGTATAATAGTCAGCCAATTCCATCTGTGAGGGGCCCTGCTGCAGTTGATTTTCACTCCTGTTTAATACTTCATATCTCAAGGTATATTTAATATGCCCTGAAATAAGATATAACCTAAGCAGTAGGTTTTAAAACCTAAGTAATGACGGCCAGACTACTTAGTGCCTCCCTCAGGACAATCTCTCAACCCCACCCCTCAGCCTTTAATTCCTCTTTCTTTAAGTTATTGGCAAAAGTATTTTTCGCAAAAGTATTGGGCCATCATTTGCTGCGGCTGGATGCCTAGTAGCGACATTCAAATGTTTGCACACGCACCCATTGAAGTTGACGCAGTTACACATATTTAACAGCCAGGACAATTAGCCTCACTGTTCTACTGAAGGTAAATTCTGGTCCAACATCTTCATCCAATTTTCAGTACTTTACTATAAGAGTGCCAGAAAATATTAAGTCATGGAAGATACAATTTATAGTGAAAAGGTAACCTCCAGATCCAAGGCCTCCAATTTTAGTAAACACTTTGCAGATTGCTGAAAGTCGGAAAATATTCAGGAATGCCTGGCAGTGCCAATGGAACGTTCCACCATGGACGGTGCAGACATATCAATTACTGGACTACTAACAACATATAACCAGAGCTTCTCCAAACACTTTCTTGATAGATTGGAGATATATTGCCATGTCAAGTTGGTTCCGCAAAACTCAGAACCATTCAATTTCTATTACTTCCAAACCATACATCTCAAAGCTGTCATACAATTGGAAGTGCCTTCAGAAAAGAAATGGAAACACAATCTAACCTTTTGGCAACATGTGGGCATGTGTATGTATAAACACTTACTGTTTTTTCATGGTTTTTCATAAATCTACTGCTTTGTCTTATTATGTATTACCAATACCACTTGGACACGCAACTTCAATTCAATTATTCAATTCAATTGATTTGCCCACGTTACTAAAGTTACTAAAGTGAAATTAGAGCTATTATTTTCAAAACAAAAATGTTTAGGGAGAATAGATCAAGTTGGTTTTATAATCCCTTTTATTCTGTAGAAAAATTGACAATGTGCATTAGGCTACAAAGACAGATGGGAAATGGATTAACTCTCCATTAAATGAATTATACACAGCTTCTTAAACTGGCAATGTGAGGCTTTGTAGTTCCTGTCCTGCTGTTGTTTGCCTTGCTATAAATTAACTGGAACTGTAATTCCACTTGCTGGACAGGTCTCAGAACACTTTATAGTGATCTACCTTTGAATGGGAGTGAGAGATATGTCATTTCACCTCTATCCCTATCACATATCATTGTTTGAAGTGAAGGGTAGAACTTATTAGGAAGCAAGCACTTGAACACATTTCCTTTGCCAGAGATTAGACAAGATCATCTGAAAGTAATACAAGATCATAGAAAATATTGCAACAGTCTGTGGTCTGAGGAGTGATCATTTTCATATAATCGTGAGGTTTTGTTTTGGAGTGTACACTGCCTGCTCCTATATCACCTGACCATGAAAATTGATTGCATTATTTTTCTTTCCACCGCACCCACCCCACCCTATTCTCCACCCTTTCCTCAGAGGTTAGACAGTGTCGATGATTGTTCGCTGTTTTAATTCGCCATGCCAACTCACTGCAGGCAGCTGCAACCCTTGCTTTAAGGTTCAGGTTAAAACGATAGGCGTGTTCAGACTGGGATTCCTTCATTTGATAAACGTTAAATATCTGATCTCCTTGAAAGATGCTATGAGGTGTTTAATAATGCATTTCAGGACACTGACTGTTCAAGTGTTCTGAGTAGAAAGCCTAACTTGTATGAAATTATTTAAAATACTGCCTTTGAGTTGCTTAATAAAGCCGAGTATACTGAAGGAATTTTATCAAGAAAATATACCAAGTCAGAAGTTATTTAACTTATTCTGTATACCATTTTAATGTCTTTTTTTTCCCCTTCCTTTTATGTCAATTGTTTTCTATGCTTTTATTTCAACGTAAGGAAGTGGGACTTCCTTGACTCAGCAATAGGTATAACCTTTATGTCTGCATTTTAATAACACAATGGTGACTGTTTACGAAATGGATGGCAGACACATACCCCATAGTGTCTTTACACATTGTAAGAAGATCTCAGCCTTTTTGAGTTCAGTCTTAGATTTCGTTTGTTTAATCTGACCATTTTTAGAGGCATTTTCCAAAAACATGTATACTGCTAGTCTAAGTCCAAGATGTAATTTGCACTGATGCAGAACATATTTTAATTATGACACACTTAACAATCTGAAGGTGAGGCAATATATACACATTGGTAGACCCAATCAAATTTACTATTGCCACATTACTAGCAAATTAGATTTTAATAGTTTTTAATTAAGGGTGTGGGTCATGAGGGAGTTAATCACAAAGTGGGTAAGAAAAGAGAGCTTCGAACGCTATGCTTTTGAATTCTCCAAGTAATCTATCCTAACTAAAGTGTGGCCATGCCTGGGCCATGATTTAGATTGATCCAAGTGAGGTGATAGTTTTTGGGGACAGTTAAATAGGATTTTTTTTTGTCATTATGAAAACTGGAGGTGTGTTCCTTCAAGGAATGAAAAGATGTCAGCTGGGTTTGGATATTAGGTTTAAAGTGTGTCTTGTATTTCTGATACATACAACTTTTATTTCTTTTAATTAAGTTGGTTAATTAAGTTGTCTTCAGTTGTTGAATGAGCATATTGTTTTGTTCAATTATATTAATATTATTCATTAATTCAGTGTTGTAGACTTGCTTGATGGCATCTCTTGTTCAAATTCGAAATATCTAAAATATACAGTTTGGAGGGATTAATTTAGCTGAAAATATGTTGCTGGAAAAGCGCAGCAGGTCAGGTTTCTTTTTTTTTTCAGCTCTGATCTCCAGCATCTGCAGACCTCACTTTCTCCTCAGGGATTAATTTAGACAAGCCAAACCAAACTGAACTAATTTAAATTATCTCAGCTCCCTTTTAAAATGCAAACCATTGCAGTGTTGCATAAACTGCACAGAATCTGCTGAACAGCAACATGCTGTTCACCTCAACCAATTTTTTTTATATTTATATTCTACATAAATAGCCATCCAAATGCCAGGGGCTCATTCTGTTCCCACTCTGTTTCTTGCCCATCCTTCAGTCACCTACCTAACCTGTTCTTAAATGTTAGCTTGCTCTCTACTTCACTCACTAGCTCTGGTGGTGCATTCCATAGTCCTCAGTTTGGGGTTGTCCCTACTCTCACTTCAAGTCCTTTACTTAGAGTCATAGAGTCGTGGAGATGTACAGCATAGAAACAGACCTTTCAGTCTAACCTGTCCATGCCGACCAGATATCCCAATCCAATCTAGTCCCACCTGCCAGCACCCGGCCCATATCCCTCCAAATCCTTCCTATTCATATACCTCCAAATACCTCTTAAATGTTGCAATTGTACCATCCTCCACCACTTCCTCTGGCAGTTCATTCCATACCCGTACCACCCTCTTATAATTTAATTGCTGAGTTTTTGGCACCTTATTTGCTAGGTGCATTTCATATCTGTCTTATTCCAATCCTTCTTAATTTTAATCATTTCTATCAAAACACCCTGTAATCTCTTCTGTCTATAATGCAAGCTGCCTCATAAATATACCAATATGCTGTATTTCCATCTGTCAAATCCTTTACAAAATAGTTATGCAGCTTAAAACTACAATATTTGGAGAACAGTAGGAAGTGACTGCTGAAATAAATTATAATCACTTCTTTCAAAGCATTCGAGAAAAGAACGTTAATCACAACTCTCTTCATGGCAAACTGAAAACAAGTAATTGACAGATGAATCTTTTGCTGTAATGTGTTTCCCTTGAGGTTGTAACATGCTTGTATTCAATGCAATGGTGAAATGATTCACATTTAAACACGCTGTCCCAATTATACCACACTGTTTTTGTGACCCACAGGTTGATATTTTTCAAGGGAAGGAAATTTCTGTGATTCCTAACTGACCTTGAAATACTGAAGGGTAATTAAGAAGATCTGGCGATCAACATTATTCTGTTTAAAAAGTGGAACTAACAGAACTTTCCCCTTTACTGGCTTGTCAATGACTTGTAAACCTGGATGTTGGAATTTTGAACCTGTTGTGTCAACATGTATTTTTGCATCCGTATATGTGTGTCCTTGCTCACTTGTGTTTGTGTGTTGTGCCAGCTATGTGTACCTCCGCAAGCACATGTATGCAATTGTGTTTTTGCAAAGATAATATTGTCATCTGTTTTAATTTGACTTCAGCGCAAGTTGTGTTTCAATGTAGTTTCATGATTGTAATCAAAAAGCAATTCTTCTCATTGAAGTGTCAGCCCCTAATAAGTAATTAGAATAATGGAAAATATA
The DNA here is from genome assembly GCF_004010195.1 of Chiloscyllium plagiosum. Lineage (NCBI taxonomy): Eukaryota > Metazoa > Chordata > Chondrichthyes > Orectolobiformes > Hemiscylliidae > Chiloscyllium > Chiloscyllium plagiosum. The sequence goes on along the minus strand of NC_057714.1, from coordinate 9,297,097 downwards.
GTTATGAGATAAATGGTTCACAAAATCAAATTTTACACATTTTACAATAAGGATGCAAATTCCAGACCAATGTGATCAATTCAGACTAAATATCAGTCAATGATTTATTAGTAGATTGGCAGGTGAAAACTTGGATCCTTTCATTTTCCTTGCAAGTCATCATGAGACATGAGTATTGCTACTGTTTCATGAACCATTCATTTTTCCCTATAGAAGAATGTGCAATATAAATCAGAAAAATTTACAACGATAGCTGGATTAAGCCAAACTAAACCAATACCCAGTACCTTTCAGTCAGTGAGCTGCATTTTTTAAAGATTTGGTGTTTACATTTTGTTTCTTTTATTGTTTAGAACATAGAACTGTACAGCCCAGGAACCGGCCCTATTTCCCAAATTCACCCAGGGTTTACCTTGTCACAAAACACTTGTCATTTGTCTCCTCATCTGTTTATTGTGGAACACTTTCATGATAAATTTCTAATCTAAATTTCTAACATCAAATATTTTCAATTCTGCCAATTATTGCAAGCATTGGACAACAGAAAGCAATACAGTTTCATGGATATAAAGCAGGCAAAACATTTATGTTATAGTTCAAATCACAGTTGTGCTTCTTAAATAAATGTTCAACTTTTATGGAATTATGCAGACGAATATTTAAAAACATAATTTTCCAGCCCCTGAATGATGTGGGCTATCAGCTGAGGAAAATACAGCAAGGTCAGAAAAATAAAGGGCTGAAATTTACCAGACATTAGCCATGTCAGTTTTAGCAAAGTTACATGGAGCCTTTCTCTCAGTTAGTCCTAGCAAGTTTTCTCATGCTATTCTCCACAACTCGCCTCATTACCTCTGCACCGCATCACTACGGCATCCTGCTTGTATTATTGTCCCTCTAACTAGCAGCGGAAGGACTTGCCACTGCTCGGACCTCCTAGAATTTCCAGTGCTCGTGCCATTTTTAAAGCCCAGCTGTGGTCATGTGCTATGAGCTGGGAGTTACTCCTCCCTGTGCACATACTGGCAGGAGAATCAAAGGAAAATAGGTAAGTCCTCTAGGTTGGATGGGATTTATCCTAGGATTCTCTGGAAAGCTATGGAGGAGATTGCAGAGCTTTTGGCTTTGATCTTTATATCATCATTGTCTACAGGAATAGTGCCAGAAGACTGGAGGGGAGCAAATATTATCCACTGGTTCAGGGAGTAGAGACAACCCTGGTAATTGTAGGCCAGTGAGCCTTACTCAGTTGAGGGGAAAGTATTGGAAAGGATTATGAGATATGATTTATAATCGCCTAGAAAGGACTAATTTGATTAGGGATAGTCAACACGGTGTTGTGAAGGGTAGATTGTGCTTCACAAACCTTATTGCATTCTTTGATGAGGTGACCAAACAGGTGGATGAGAGTGAAGTGGTTGATGTCATATATATGCATTTCAGTAAAGCATTTGATAAGGTTCTCCATGGTAGACTATAGCAGAAAATACGGAGGCATGGAATTGAGGGTGGTTTCGTGATTTGAATTAGAAATTGGTTAATTGTAAGAGGACAGAAGGTGGAGCTTGATGGGAAATGTTCATCCTGGAGTTCATTTACTAGTGGTGTACCGCAAGGATCTGTTTTGGGGCCACTGCTGTTTGTCATTTTTATAAATGACCTGGATGATGGTGTAGAAGGATGGGTTAGTAAATTTATGGATGACACTATGGTTGGTATAGTTGTGGACACTGTGGAAGAGTGTTGCAGGTTACAGAGGGACATAGATAAGCTGCAGAGCTGGGCTGAGAGGTGGCAAATGGAGTTTAATGTGGAAAAGTGTGAGGTGATTCACTTTGGAAGGAGTAACAGGAATACACAGTACTAGGCTAATGGTAAGATTCTTGGTAGTGTGGATGAGCAGAGAGATCTTGGTATAAATGTGCATAGATCCCTGAAAGTTGCCACCGAGGTTGATAAGGTTGTTAAGAAGCCAATGGTGTGTTAGTTTTTATTGGTAGAGGGATTGAGTTTCAGAGCCACAAGGTCATGCTGCAGCTGTACAAAACTGTGGTGCGGCCATACTTGAAGTATTGCGGACATTTCTGGTCTCTGCATTCTATAAAGGATGTAGAAACATTGCAAAGGGTGCAGAGGAGATTTACCAGGATGTTACCTGGTATGGAAGGAAGGTCTTATGAGGAAAGGCTGAGGGACTTGAGACTGTTTTCGTTAGGGAGAAGAACGTTGAGAGATGACTGAATAGAGACGTACAAGATGATCAAAGGATTAGATAGGGTGGACAGCAAGAGCCTTTTTCCTCAGATGGCGATGGCCAGCATGCGGGAACATAGCTTTAAATTGAGAGGTGATAGATATAGGACAGAGGTAGGTTCTTTACTCAGAGAGTAGTAAGGGCATGGAACACCCTGCTTTGTGGGCGGCACGGTGGCACAGTGGTTAGCACTGCTGTTCACAGTGCCAGAGACCCGGGTTCAATTCCCGACTCAGGCGACTGACTGTGTGGAGTTTGCACATTCTCCCTGTGTCTGCGTGGGTTTCCTCCGGGTGCTCCGGTTTCCTCCCACAGTCCAAAAGATGTGCAGGTCAGGTGAATTGGCCATGCTAAATTGCCCGTAGTATTAGGTAAGAAGGGGTAAATGTAGGGGTATGGGTGGGTTGCGCTTCGGCGGGTCAGTGTGGACTTGTTGGGCCGAAGGGCCTGTTTCCATACTGTAAGTAATCTAATCTAATCTAATCTAATCTAATTATAACAGTAGTAGACTCGCCAAGTATAAGGGCATTTTAAATGGTCATTGGATAAGCATATGGATGATAATGGAAAAGTGTAGGTTCAATGGGCTTCAGATTGGTTTCACAGATCAGTGCAGCATTGAGGGCCGAAGGGCCTATACTGAGCTGTAATGTTCTATGTTCAACATTCTAAATAGCTCTGAAGGCACATAGGCTGAAGCTTGTTTGGAATTCCAAAGTGCATGCTTGTAGATGTATTGCTATTTAAAAACCAAAGGACACTGGTTAACTATCCTATGCACCATCCCATTTTAGAATCCTGCCTAGGGGCTACTGCAGCACCGAATGTAGCCTTAACATCTTCACATTGTTGAATGAGAAAGCATTAAATGCTAGAAAGACTTAAATGGTTGAAAGCATTCATGTTTATTCGGCAAAATTGAACACTAAACAAACAAAACTTGCATTATCCTGTGAGGAAACATCAGAGACCATGCCCTGTGTGCAGCAAAGTTACAATCAATGAGTGACAATTGCACCCAGTTTACATTTACTGGAACCAAGTGTCTATACGTCCTGTCTGGCTTTTTAAACCTAATGCTGCATCATCCAGAAGATTATGTTCTTCCTACTCAATGTCCTCATCTTCCTCCTTGTAAGATTGCTGTCACTGTCCCAGCTCTTCAAAGTCCACCACAATCCTGTTTGCTTGCTGCAGTTCTGCAGAGCACAGCTTGCTAGGATGATAAGGCACAGTCTGACTAGTATGTACTGTACGTCTCCTCCCAGTCTAAGCCAAGCTTCAGAACCTCCTCTTCAAGAGACCTGGCATCTGCTCCATGATGGCCCTGGTTGAAGAATAGGCAACATTGTATCCACACGGCAGGTGGCTCAGTGGTTAGCACTGCTACCTCACAGCGCCAGCGATTCCAGCCTCGGGTGACCGCCTGTGTGGAGTTTGCACATTCTCCCCGTGTCTGCATGAGTTTCTTCTGGGTACTCCAGTTTCCTCCAACGGTCCAAAGATGTGCAGACCATGTGGATTGGCCATGATAAATTGCCCACAGTGTTAGGTGCATTAGTTAGAGGGAAATGAATCTGGGTGGGTTACTCTTTGGAGGGTTGGTGTGGACTTGTTGGGCTGAAGGGCCTGTTTCCACACTGTAGAGAATCTAATCTAAACAGACTAGGCCTCAGATAGTGGTTGCATAACACAGTCGTCAGCCACGATTGCAGAAAGTAGACTTTGTCTCCTAGTAACAATCCTTGTAAGGTATTTGTACCTTGAAATGAAGTAGGAACATGAGTTGATAAGGATGTAGGCATCGTAACAGCTTGGTGTATTCTTCTAAGATGTGGCATCAATGATCACTGAAGACAGGTCACGTTGATGTTGTGGGAATTTTTTCTCTCTTATTTTTTGGTATTTTTGATTGTGGACTGAAATGAGAAAAGAAATGTTTTAAAAGCCAAAAATTGCTGTATGTTTTGAAAGCAAGTAGTCTGATGCTCATTGTGAACTTTGTTTACGCAGCTGAAGTATGGTGTGCAGGTGAGCTGGAGCCGAAGGGTTCTGTACAAATTGAATTTTGGTTGGCAACAGGAAGCTGTGAGCTAGCGACCAGTTATCAATAACAAAGGCCCCATCTGCCTGCCAACAGCTATGTGATTGGCTCTCAGTCGCTGAAAGCTTGGGGTTGTGAACAAGATCATGTGAAGCCATCAGATCTTTCCCAGCTCAGGAACTCCCTCTGTTCCATAGAGTAAGACCTACTGCGACCCAATGAAAATTAATTTATTTTTCTTCCAGCTGTTATTGCAATCAACTTTGATTAATTAAGAAATCAAAGACCTTTTAGAATTGAGAAACAGCTCCTGTGCCTCCTGCAAACCATGGAAAATCTCTGAATAAAGAAACGTAAGAAGCAGTGTTCTGATCGGAAAAAGAATTATAAGAATCATCTCAGCAGATCCTGTGAACAGAGATCACTGAACTACTCCGAGTTTACCCTCCATTCATAATGCCCATGTCTTTTCTCTTGTCTGTGTATCTGTATATGTAAGGGAAAATTTATACAGGGATGATAAATTTAATTAGTAGAGTTAAATACCAATAGTTCATAATGGTTCACGTGTAGCTAAACTCGAATTACTTGTAAAAAGTCATAATTTGTATTAAGTACAGAAAGCTGATCTGTGTATTATTTTCTACTGGCTCTGAAAGACAGCAAATTGTACGTACTTTTTAAAAAGTCTTTAACTTCTGTAACAATTCCAAGAATAGCAGGGCTTGATTCCCATTGAGGTGTGACACAATGAATTCAGTCACGTTATGATAGAGCTCTTTCAATATGACGCGTGTATAGTCTAGGTGCCCTGTACTCAGGGGATTAGATATGCAGGCATAACACACTGCCTGGGCTGCAGCACTGACCCTGTCACAAGGCAACAAGATGAAGCACTGTGATCTCGCAGAAATTACTTTGACAGCAGTATTGACACATCTGTGGGTTAAAGTTTGAGAGATCTGACACAGGTCTCCAGTGGACCCTAGAAAGCAGCCAGTTTCAAAACTGCAGAATAGCCGACCACACTCAGGCCACAGGTCCCTCTCCCCATCAATGGCATGCTCAATCTGTGGCAACACTACCCCACACAATTGGAGAGAATTACATCAAGGCCAAAAGACTGGAGAACTAATGTCCACCCCCCTCTGCTTCCTGAGGGGAGCTTCAGCTGCCCCTACTTCATGTGGAGACCACTTGGGAACTGCTCAAGGTTGCTGCTGGTCCAGAGCTTGTGGTTGTACTTGTTCCTCCTCCATTTCTCTCAGCCTACATTCCATTCTGGCCACAGGGATGATGACTCTCATCATGGCTAGATTTCCAAGGGGCCTGAGTGGGGAAAGTAAGAAACAGAACAGATCCTTAGTAATGTGAGCAGTCAGCACTCATGTCACTCACAAATATTGATTTTGCAAAGTCCTCAGTACAGTGAGACATGTAGGATCTGAAGTAAGGACCATGGAATGACTCCTCAGGGATGTTTATCAAGAGAACTTATACCAATTAATGTAATACTAACTGTGTTGTGCAAATGCATGAGGAGATTCTGGATGCTGTATAATTACAGATACGTTGTCCACCAACCCCAGATCGCCCAAGAAAGACAGCATTGCATATCAGAGCAAGCTGGTGAATACTTATATCCCAAGGTGAGAGGAAATTTGTTCTTTAGCTTTGGGTGGCTAATCCTTGACTATGATTGTGAAATCTGACCCTCAGGTTATCTTGTTTTAAGGTCGTCTGTGATTACGTCTGCTTCACAGAGGTGCCTATTTTCATAGCGTGGTCAAGATTGCTTGTGTCCAGGGTTTCTGTCCCAGTGAATGCTGGATGCTGTGATTACTAATGTCTTCAACAAGCAAGTACATGACACCATGAGTATGGCACCATAGGGACATGGAGTGATAAATACATAATGTGTTGAGCAGCTGAGAATCATCTGAGGAACACAAGGAGAGAAGCACACCATGAAAATCCCCCAAATTGACTCAGAGCAGATTATTCTAAATTCAGGATTTTCAGCTCAAACATTGGAACTGTGGAACTGTTGACAAAATCAAACACCATATTGTTAGGTTGTGTGTTAAATTTAAGCTCCCTATCCTTACCCAATCTCCATCAACATTGTAATTTGTGCTTAATTTTCTTTGTGCTACTCCTTCATTTATCACTCCTCAATGAAAACCATGACACACAAGTTCACAGGTTGCACACAGACACCAGTGGGGAAAGTCACTCAGCTGTGATTTTCATTGAATTTCTCTTTAATGACCAGACAGTGGAACATCTGATTCAAGCTATCAACTTATCACTCCTCAATGAAAACCATGACACACAAGTTCACAAGTTGCACACAGACACCAGTGGGGAAAGTCACTCAGCTGTGATTTTCATTGAATTTCTCTTTAATGGCCAGACAGTAGAACATCTGATTCAAGCTATCAGACAGGTTTTTGGCATTGGAGCAGCAGGTTGCCCTGTTCTGGAGGCAAGAATGGAAGATGAAAACAACGTGCCTCCAAATTTACTTCGACTTCCAAAAAGGTCTCATTAGCTGGGCCATCATGATAGACCTTTCCGCAGGAGAGCCTGCAGCTAAAGCTAAAACCATGCAGACTGGGCAGGATCTCTGAACCTGTCTAGAACTGTAGAGATGCTGCATTCGGGCACCTCAACTGCTCCCTGACTCTTCTAAGCTGCTGGAGGCTGACAGAAAAATTTCAGTCAGCATCCAACAATAGGCCATGGAAGATGCAAACAAAGTCAATTTGCTGTTCTATTTGCAGAGGGATAGCCCTGTCACCATTCCTTCCACCCTTGAACTGAAAATTGATTGGGATCTTAACAAGTAATTCACTCTTCCAGAGGTCCAATGGAGTGTTGCTGAAAAAAGAGACCTTGGAGTGCAGGTTCATAGCTCTTTGAAAGTGGAGTGACAGGTGGATAGGATAGTGAAGAAGGTGTTTGTTATGCTTTCCTTTATTGGTCAGAGTATTGAGGAGGTCATGTTGCGGCTGTACAGGACATTGGTTAGGCCACTGTTGGAATATTGCGTGCAATTCTGGTCTCCTTCCTATCGGAAAGATGTTGTGAAACTTGAAAAGGTTCAGAAAAGATCTACAAGGATATTGCTAGGGTTGGAGGATTTAAGCTATAGGGAGAGGCTGAGCAGACTGGGGCTGTTTTCCCTGGAGAGTCGGAGGCTGAGGGGTGACCTTATAGAGGTTTAACTTGAAAAGGTTCAGAAAAGATCTACAAGGATATTGCTAGGGTTGGAGGATTTGAGCTATAGGGAGAGTCTGAACAGGCTGGGGCTTTTTCCCTGGAGAGTCGGAGGCTGAGGGGTGACCTCTGGTCGGCATGGACGGGTTGGATCGAAAGGTCTGTTTCCATGCTGTACATCTCTATGACTCTATGATTCTATCACTGTATGGGCTGTAGACTTCAGAGCAGTGACCACAATGGGTTTTAGGAGACCAGAGGACGTGGTAGAGGTGGGTACAATTGTAACATTTAAAAGACATTTGGACAGGCATATTAAAGGAAAGGTTTTGAGGGATATGTACCAAATATGGGCAAATAGGACTAGTTTATTTGGGAAATCTGTTCACAATGGATGTTGACATACGCTATGACCCTATAATTGTTTGACTAATGATCTAGACTAATCCTACGCTCATTCAATATCCACATGAAAGCACTTATAGCAGATAATTGTTGAGATGGGACCCAGATGTGGAAGTTTCATCCCAATCTCTGACAAATCCAAATTTTGTTGTTATGGAAAAAGGATAAGAGAGGAACATAAAACATTGTAACAGGAGTAGATAATTTACTGAACTTTGAATGAACTCCATCAGAATCTATAATGAAGGATGTTGTAGCAGGATGCTTAGAAAATTATAATACATCAGTTCAAATCAACATGGTTTTGTGAAAGGGAAATATAACTTATCTATGCAAGTGACTTGGCAGTCAGCCATCCCTGTGGTTATTATATTCTGAATCCACCCCATCTGCCTTCCTCAGCCACCAGCACCAAGTACGGATCTCAACGTTTGGGAGCCTTTTCTTCTGAGGCAGGTGCAGCAAGCAAAGAGGTTTCAAACCACCCATCTTGGTCACTATAACTTGGGCTAGAGTATAGAAAATCTGCCTGATTTGTCTCTGAGGTTAGGGGCGTTGCTCCGCTGTTACCCAGGCTGAAAATAGCTGAATATAGGTCAAACTGGAAATATAATCTCCAGTTTATATTTCTCAGAACATCAACAAGATATGTCTTAATATGTTGTGTTATTAGAAACCTTGAGCTTTACTTTAGTTCAAATTCAGAGATCTTACAGTTTTGATGGCATGTTAATATATCATTGGCTTAAGTTGCTTTGGTCCAAAGTTCTGAAATGTGCCGTGTAAACGGTACTACCTCTCTACCTAGGAACAAATTACTGCAGGTGCTGGAATCTGTATTAAAAACAACAAATGCTGGAGATCACAGCGGGTCAGACAGCATCCATGGAGAGAGAGCAAGCTAACGGTTCAAGTCTAGATGACTCTTCATCAGAGCTGAAGTGTGGAGAGGACAGCATTTAAGCTTTAGTTTGGGGGGTGGGGGGGGAAGCGGGGGTTGGTGTTGGGAGATAGGGGCTGTGGCTAGGGGTAGTGGGAGTAGGTTGCCCGTGAAGAAACGATGTTGAGAGTTCCAATGAAATGTTTACCTTCCAAAACAGCACTGCTGACATGGTTTTCCTCTTCCATGACCGTGGTTTCCCACCCACTGTGGTTGACAGGGCCCTCACCTATAACCCGGGCTTCTGCCCTTGCCCCATCCCATCACTCACAACTGTGTGATTGGTTTGTCCTTGTCATCATTTTTCATCCCACCAGCCTCCGCATTCAAAGGATCATTCTCCGCCATTTCAGATAACTCCAGAACAATGCTACCACAAAACACATCTTCCCCTCACTCCCCCGTCTGCATTTCACAGGGATCATTCCCTCCTGGACACATTAGTCCATTCCTGAACCACCAAAACCAGCTTTCCCCAACACCCCCCATTTCCTCCCCATCCCATAGCACCTCCCCACCTCACCTCAGAAGGTGCAACACCTGCCCTTTCACCTTGGCCCTGCTCACCATCCAAGGGCCTAGACAGTCTTTCCAGGTGAATGAGCATTTAATCTGTAACCGCTGCGATCTTGTGTGTTGTATTTGTTGCACCCAATGTGGCCAACTCTATATTGGAGAAGCCAAACACAGATTGGGTGACCATTTCGCAGAACACCTCCAGTCTGTGCACAAGAAGGACCCGGCCTTCCCACAGCCGGTCATTTTAACACAGCACAGTGAACCACAGCAGAGTAAAACCAGGGAATCACAACACAACCTGGAGGAACAACATCATATCTTCAGATTAGGCACTTTACAGCCTTCTGGACTTAAGATTGACTTCAAAATCTTCAAATTGTGAACATTTCTTCCCTTTCGTTTAACTTGTTGGTATGTCCTTCCCTCCCCCCATCCCACTTACTGTCCTTTCAAGTCTGGCTTGAAATACACCAGTGTTCTGCCATTCTCACATTCCGATCACTTAATCTGAACTATCAACATCTTTTCTTCACCGACACCCTACACCCACTACCCTCAGCACCTCCCCCAAAACTATAGCATTAATGCTGTCCCCTCCACACTTTACTTCAACCCTGATGAAAAGTCATCTAGACTCAAAACTTTAGCTTGCTTTCTCTCCATAGATGCTGTCTGACCCGCTGTGATCGACACCCCTCTATCTGCCTGTCTCTTTGATATGTTCCTTGAAACCTATACCTTTGAGCAATTGTTTGGTTAACTATTCTAATATTTCTTATATGGCACGGTGTCTAATTTTCTTTGGGAGCATTCCTGTGATGAACCTTGTGGCTTCTTACTGCATTAAAATATTTTAGAAATACAAGGTGTTGTTGCTGGTAATAGTTTCACACTTGAATACCGCTGTAACCTCGGCAACCTCTGTAATGTAAAAACTAAACCCATACATCATGCATTATCCTCAGTAAACCGGGAGCTTTGGAGATCAGTAACCTCTGAGCTGTTTCCCATGAAACCAAATTCACTTATTAAGAGTATAATCACCACAGGAATTTACTGCAGTAATTACTTTTTTCACTCAATTTGTTGTTGTAGCAAAATCAAGCATAAAAGATTAGTGTGTATAAAGAAACACCATAAATGAAATTCAATATTAATAACTTTGTGGTGGGGTTCTGGGTCATGTCTCAATTATTTTCTCAACTTTATATTTTGCTGGGACTAGTGATTTTCCCAGGGTAAAAGAATGAAAGCCTTTCGGTTTTGCACTGGGAAGTGAATAGGGATCCCTCCTACATATAATCAGCATTTTTGAATTAATAAATGAGTTATTAAGCACACATAAACAAAGTAAAGACTTAAAATACTCTTGCCTATTGTAGAAAGCAGGTTAATCTCAAACTTAAAGTATTGCATAAAGAATTTGGACATTAATATTTGCACAATTTAATAACTTCAAGACCAATATATTGTGTTCTAACAGAAGAATGTGCAATCTTATAAAATAAGCATTAAAATTATTTAGGGAAAATAAAAACATACATCCGTAGCTTCTGCACCCATTACAGGATGGGAATTTGATTATATTCTGTACAAAGCCCACCTGAATATCACTACAATTCAGGATCTTTGCCCTCATCACCACTACCCACACCACTATCAAGGGATTTAAGGGCATTACATTACAATGTCACTTCCAATGTCACAGTTAGCGCAAGAAACCAGTTTAGTTCACAAATTCATGGTGTACATTGGGTCATCAATTCAACTCGTCGTTACAAAGACATGCTGATGTCAAACATTAATTTTTAATTCCATGTCTGGAGATGTTAGTCATTTTAAAAATAGCCAAGAATATTGACTAAAACTCAAAGTGACTGCCCATTTCACTACTATATTGTTCACATTCCATTTCATTGGGTTGGATCACAGAGTCTATTGATACAACCAAGATGAATAGAGGGCACTGTCACTGCATTCCCACTTTTCCACAAGTTTCCACATAAAACAAAGGAAAAATGCAACTAAGTCCTAATAGATCCAATCATATGCTTTCTCTAAACTAGACTTCAAATGAAAAGATCCTTCAACGAGTTTACTTTAAACAACATAACCTTATTATTTTTATTATAAAGCAACACCATACAATGAAGGTACAGAATTGATTAATCCATACAATTTGTAATGTGGAAACATAAATGTTTACCCTTCTTGAGAAGATTTGTAGCTCAGGTTGAGGTTCTGGATGTAGGTTTACTCGCTGAGCTGGAAGGTTCATGTTCAGATATTTCATCACCATACTAGGTAACATCTTTAGTGAGCCTATGGATGAAGCACTGCTGGTGTTTCCTGTTTTCCATTTACGTGTTTGGGTTTCTTTGGGTTGGTGCTGTCATTTCCTGTGGTGATGTCATTTCATGTTCTTTTTCTCAGGAGGTGGTAAATGGGGTCTAACTTGATGTGTTTGTTGATAGAGTTCCATGGAATGCCATGCTTCTAGGAATTCTCGTGCATGTCTCTGTTTGGCTTGTCCTAGGATGGATGTGTTATCCCAGTTGAAGTGGTGTCCTTCTTTATCCGTGTGTAAGAATACTAGTGAGAGAGGGTCATGCCATTGTGTGGCTAGTTAATGTTCATGTATCCTGGTGGCTAGTTTTCTGCCAGTTTGTCCAATGTAGTGTTTGTTACAGTCTTTGCAAGGTATTTTGTAAATGACATTAGTTTTGCTTGTTGTCTGTATCGGGTCTTTCAAGTTCATTAGCTGCTGTTTTAGTGTGTTGGTGGGTTTGTGGGCTACCATGATGCCAAGGGGTCTGAGTAGTCTGGCAGTCATTTCTGAAATGTCTTTGAAGTTAGGGAGAGTGGTTAGGGTTTTTGCACTTGTCTGCTATTTTGGGTGCATCAGAACATTATTTCAATGAGCCACCACACACTGCAGCACAGAGGAACTACACAGAGCAGAGGAAAATCACTATACAGTGTATTCAAAAAGAATGGGTACCCAATGAACACAGTCCTCCAATTTCTCAGCAACAAACTCAAGCAAGCAGACAAACATTACCCATCTCTATAACCCCACATTTCCCATGGTTAATCCACCTACCCTACGTATGACGGAACAATTTAGCATGGACAATACATCTAACCTGCACATCTATGGACTGTGGAAGGAAACCCATACAGACACAGGGAGAACTTGAAAATTCCACACAGACATTCACCCAAGGCTAGAATCAAACCCAGTTCCCTGGCTCTGGAAGGCAGCAGTGCTAACCACTGAGCCACCATGCCTTCCAAAAGAACAATCAAGTTCCACCTCGATCCCACAATAAACATGTCTCAAAGACAAGATACACAAACCGAGCAGCTTGTTCTGTCGCAGGCTTTTCCAACTGAAATTCGAACCACAAACTGCAAGCCTGGAAACAGTGTTCACACAGAACAATATAAACCTTAATCATAAAACAGCAAAGTATTTTACCGAAAATGAGTTAAAAAAACTGAGACCAGCAATTAGGTATTCAAGAATGCCTTGTTGAAAAGAAACAGTCTAATGTATCGTCACATTGACCTCATGATAATAAAAAAATCAGGAATCTGCATAATCTCTTAAATTAAAATCCAGAAAAATGACTAACTCTGAACCATCTCCATAAGGCCACAAAGACGTCACAGCGACAATACGTTCCTGGAGAGGTGGACTGAGCATCCTTATCTAAATGGGGCTATTCATAGTATTCAATCGTGAAAGAATGAACTGTTTAGAAGTTGGACTGTTACTTTGACCAAAAGACTTTGATTTTATTAAGATAACTGTGCAGATGTGAGTTCATCATTGCTAGCTTTTGGAACATACAATGGTTTTTGACCTTTGCATGGTAGTTAGATTAAAGTCATATGCCAAACCAAGTTTTTTTTGTATGTTTTTCGGTTTGAGCTGGCAGAGTGTGCCAGAAACAGTGTGGAAGAACTGTCCTCTTCTCCCTGCTTCCTATAAGATGGGATCCTGCTTTGTTAAATTGAACTGTAGGCAGCAAACCAAGCATTGTACAGAAAGACTTGAACCTCCATAACAGTGATTCTTGAAGGAGGACACACCTGTCACAACTTTGAAAGCTTAGATAGATAGGAAAAAACATTTCCCCTCAGTAGAAATGTCAATAACCAGAAGGCACAGATTTAAGGTGAGGGGCCAAAGGATTAGAGGGGATCCTGGAAGATTTTTTTCACCCAGAAGGTAGTGACTGTCTTGAACTTACTAAAGATAGGAACCATCACGACATTTAATAAGTATATATATGAACACTTGAAGTATCATTGCATACAAGGTTATTCGGCCAATCATTGGATAATGGGTCTAGAGTAGATAGATGCTAAATGACCATTGTGGACAAAATGGGCCAGAGTATGATAATATTCTATGACTCCATGACTGTAAATAAACAAGACCAACCCTCTTTGTAGCAGCGTACTCATTCAAGAAGATTACCATAAATTGTGTAGCCTAGTGAAGCAAAACAGTTCCTCCAGTTTGCTATAAAATGGAGAACATCACTGTACATGCTCAGTCATAATTGGGCGCATAATACTGAATCATTATACTACAACATGCCTAGATCATGTTATTGTCCTTAATGAGTTAAGAATAGTACTCTAACATAAATGCAGCCTAGATGTGATTTTAACAGATATTTCAATTTATCTTGAACAAGATTTAAACAGGACTTGAAGCTAAAGCTTTACAAACCTTTGGATAAGTCTCACCTAGAGTATTATGTGCCACACTTCAGGAAAGCTTTCTGAGGGGGTTTAGTTCAGGTTTGCAGAACGATATCAGGAATGAGGAAGAGATTTGAAAAGCAGGAGTAGCACAAGGCAAAAAATTAATTTAAAGGGTTGAGTCTCTGTTTTGGGTGCAATTAGCAATTTGGGTGCACAATGATCCTGAAAATATGCTGGTGTTTTAGTGCAAAGATACTGTTCAAGTTTCTGCTCAGATTTATTTTATACTCGCCAATGAAATGTTTCCCTTACACCAGCAGATTGGACACTGTATGAGAATGAAACCATTGTGGTCCTTAGCCTTGGATTGCAAAATATTTAAGTGCTGTAACTTGTGCCAGTTTTATTAATATGGTGTAAAATGGGTTGAACACAGAAAAATAAACAACTTTAATAAACGTATTCAGTCCAGTTCATGTAAACAACCTAATAATCAATTACTGAAAGCCATTCGCTACTTTCATTGCTGTACTTCAGTCACTTTTGAAAAAGAAATGCTTACTCACGCCTTTGCATTGAAAAATGAGCTCAGGTTTCAGAACTTTTCAAAGAGCCGCAATCAGATGCAATTAATGAAAGCTCAGCTCAATTAAATCAATCCGGAGTCATGGCTAATTTTGAGCTGAGGTCCTATATTCTAAATAATGTTTTCAAACTGGTGTTAAACATCTCCGTGACTCAATTTAACTTGATGCATTTTGCATCAAACGTTTCTCAATCTTTTATGCTAATTTGTATGATTTCCAAAAAAAAAATGAATATGGCCCATGCAGTTAGCAGAAGTTCTGGAGCATAATGTTCTTCCCTGTCTTTTTCTGCTGAGAGCATTCTTCAAGTTATCCCTATCGCAGTCACCAATGCTATCATCAGTGCAGTACTGCTTTGTATTTTTTGGTTCCCATTTATTTCCTGACTTGTGTTGTTTTACGGTTTGTTTGCTTTTTCTCTTGAGAGATTGTATTGTGCAAAAGCCAAGAGGAAGAAGAGACTCAGAATGTTAGCATTGTGTAGAATGAGCAGAACTTTGAGGCATGAAGTAGTTGCAAAGTGCTGTTCAGGTGTTCCACTGCAAGTGAAAACATGTTCAGTCATGAAGGAACTGTCAGTCATGAAATACCTTATATTTGAACATTGGCTATTCAGTTGATAAACCAATACTTCTTTGGCACCAGCATGCAAGAGACATAAGACACATGACACTGTTTAAAAATAACTTTAATCTTCTAATTTTTTAATGTTTTGTTCAATCATCCATTGATTGAGTAACTGGTTTGAGTGGTTCAGAGACCCTGGGGTTATAGTGGAATTATTACAAATATTACACTCCACAAGGCTAGATCTTCCACTGTTGTCAATTTTGCTTATTCACAATGTTCAGTTTGTTTCTGGCCAGATCAATTGCAAAACCAGATTGAGTTTCAGATTGAGCATATAATTTAGGAGGAGATAGTGATTCAGTGGTAATGTTACTAGACTAGTAATCTCAAGGTCCAGGCTAATGCTCTGGCGATATGGGATCAGATAAGACCATGGAAGCTTGTGGAATTTAAGTTCATCAATTAAAAGAAACATCTAGAATTATAAATCTAGCCTCAATGATGACCATGTTAACATTTATAATTGCAAAAACCCATCTGGTTTACTAATGTCTTCACAGAAGGAAATCTGCCTCCTTAAACAGTCTGGCCGACACATGATCCCCAACAATGTGGTTGACTATTAGTCACCTTCTAAAATGGCCAAGCAATTTACTCCATTGGAAGGTAATTCAGGACCAGCCACAGATGCCAATGACGCCCACATCCCATAAAAGAATAAAGAAGAGAAAAAGCCCCAGTTCACAGTTCAGTGCAGCACTCAGTGACTATGCCATAATCTGACTGTGCTGGTTATTTTAAGAGAAGGTCAGGGCAGGATTCTGAGACCCCACTGTGGCCAAGAATGGAACATGGAATTTCAGATGGATTTTGTGTCATTTTTCAGGCTTCATCCTGCTGCCAGGCTGTTGTTGATAAGGATGAGATTTCTAAATTGTTGGAAGTGCAGGGTAGGATTAGAACAAGTCAGCATGGATTTACTAAGGGAAGGTCGTGCCTGACAAACCTGTTAGAATTCTTTGAAGAGATAACAAGTAGGTTAGACCAGGGAAACCCAGTGGATGTTATCTATCTGGACATCCAAAAGGCCTTTGATAAGGTTCCTCACAGGAGGCTGCTAAGTAAGGTCAGGGCTCATGGGTGTTCGAGGTGAGCTATTAGCATTGATTGAGGATTGGCTGTCTGACCAAAGGCAGAGAGTTGGGATAAAAGGTTCTTTTTCGGAATAGCAGCCGGTGACAAGTGGTGTCCCACAGGGTTCAGTGTTGGGACCGTAGCTGTTCACTTTATATACAAATGATCTGGATGAAGGGACTGGGGGCATTCTGGTGAAGTTTGCCGATGATATGAAGTTAGGTGGACAGGCAAGTAGTATGCAGATGCTGGGGAGGCTGCCGAAAGATTTAGATAGTTTAAGACAGTGGTCCAGAAAATGGCTAATGAAATTCAACGTGAGCAAATGCGAGGTCTTGCACTTTTGAAAAAAGAATACAGGGCTGGACTATTTTCTAAACGGTGGGAAAATTCATAAAGCCAAAGTACAAAGGGATTTGGGAGTGCTAGCCCAGGATTCTCTAAAAGTTAACTTGCAGGTTGAGTCCATGATTAAGAAAGCGAATGTAATGTTCTCATTTATCTCAAGAGGGTTGGAATGTAAAAGCAGTAATGTGCTTCTGAGACTTTCTAAAGCTCTAGTTCAGCCCCATTTAGAATACTGTATCCAAGTTTGGGCCGTATACCTCGGGAAAGACATACTGGCAATGGACCGTGTCCAGTGGAGATTCACATGGATGATCCCTGGAATGGTAGGCCTAACATATGATGAATGGCTGAGGATCCTGGAATTGTACTCATTAGAGTTTAGAAGTTCAGAGGAGATCTTAGAAGATAATGCATGGCTTAGAAAGGGTGGACGCTGGGAAGTTGTTTCCGTTAGGCAAGAGACTAGGACCCGTGGGCACAGCCTTAGAATCAGAGGGGGTCAATTTATAACAGAAATTAGGAGACATTTCTTCAGCCAGAGTGTAGTGGGCCTGTGGAATTCATTGCCACAGAGCACAGTGGAGGCGGGGACATGAAATGTCTTCAAGGCAGAGATTGATAAATTCTTGATCTCACAAGGAATTAAGGGCTACGGGGAGAGTGCAGGTAAGTGGAATTGAAACGCCCATAAGCCATGATTAAATGGCGGAGCGGACTCCATGGGCCAAATGGCCTTACTTCCACTTCTATGTCTCTGGTCTTATGGTCCTTAAAAGAGTTAACACAATGAGCATTTGTGCTATGGAAAATGCATTTGAGGAATTTATAATGGAGAATAAGAAGATTATCAGTGAGTAGAACTATTCTATTACATCAATCTTCATTCTAGTGGATACAAATGACATTCCAGAACTAGCTATCAGTCAGGCAGGAAATGGAAGGTAATTAGAAACTCAAAAAAATGTTGGAACTGGATATTGACAAGTACCTGGGCACTGATGATTTATCCTAATATCTTAGAAGTGACCAGTGAGATATTTGATACATTGACATTAATTTTTTTCAAATTCGCTATATTCCAGAGAAAGTTCCATTAGATTGGAAAGCAACTAACCTTTCTTTTTTTTCAGAAAGGGAGGAAGATAGAAAGCATGAAACTATAGGCCAGTGAGCTTAATATCTGTCACAGGGAATATCTTAGGAATTATTATTAAAGGCATCATAACTGAACACTTCGAAAAATTCAAGTTAAACAGGCAGAGTCAACATGACTTTGTGAAAGATATCATGCTTAATGAAGTTAAAAATCACACAACACCAAGTTATAGTCCAACAGGTTTAATTGGAAGCACTAGCTTTCGGAGCACTGCTCCTTCATCACCTGATGAAGAAGTGATGCTCCGAAAGCTGGTGTGCTTCCAATTAAACCTGTTGGACTATAACCTGGTGTGTGATTTTTAACTTTGTACACCCCAGTCCAACACCAGCATCTCCAAATCATGCTTAATGAATTGATTGGAGCTCTTTGATGAAGTAACATTTCCTGTGCATAAAGGGGAACCAGTGGATATTCTGCATTTAGATTTTCTGATGTTTTGTAGAAAAGAAAAGCTCATGGTGTAGAAGCTAACATATAGGTGAGGAAAATGAGATTAGCTAGTGAACAGGAAACAGAGACTAGGCATTCTCTTGTTGATAAGACATATCTAAAGATATGCCTAGGGATGACTGCTGGGACTCAACTATTTACAATTTATATGAATGATTTGGATAACGGTACCAAATGTCTGGCTGCCAAATTTGCTAATGACACAAAGATAGGTAGAAAAGTAACAAAGTCAGAAATCGAGAATCTCTGGCAGCATCTGTGGGAAGAAAGCAGAGTTAATGTTTTCAGTCTGGTGACTCTTCATCACGTACAATCCTGACAAAAATTCAGGATCAATGTAGAAAGCGTGTCTCAACTGGAAGGAGAAGCTAGGAGTCACGTTAATTCTTTTTCAGTCTGAGGGTTGCTAAACTTTGGAGCTTTCTTCCTCAAAAGCTCTTGGCTGAAGAACCTTTGAATATTTTTGAAGCGAGATAAATAGATAAGCAAAGGTGTGACAGCTTATCTGGGGTGGGGAGGTGGACAGGAATGTGGAGTTGAGGTAAAACCATATCAACCAAGGAAAGTACTCAGGCCTTTGAGTCTGTTCCACCATTCAATAAGATCAAAGCACTGAGATGCCTCCTCTGTTCCTGATGTGGAAGATTCAATGCTGTCGAGGTTCATCTTGCTGCTCCTCATCTTCCTCAGAAGAAGCCCATGCTACCTCTGTAGCACAGTGAGGACAGACAGCTGGGAGGTGCAGGTCAAATCAAACTCCAGTGTTGATGAAATGACTGAAAGTTGTGAATCATCTACAAGGCACAAATGAAGCACAAATGCCAAGTGCAAGCATTTCTTCTTTTCAATTCTTTCATGGCATATGGGTGTCACTGGTGAGGCCAGCATTTGTTGCCAATGTCTAATTGCTCTCAAGAAGGTGCTGATGAGTGCCTTCTTCGACATGCTTCTGTTGCAGCGTTTTTCTTGCACAACTGAGTGGCTGGCAAGAGTCAACTACATTGCTGATGGCCTGGAGTCACATTTGGGACAGACCAGGCAAAAGGCCATTTCTGTTGCTGTTGTTGCGAAACTGCAGCACACCAATTTGATCCAGAACAAACCATATCTGCAGTGAATGTTTGCAGCTCAATGAACCTCGGATCCATATCAGGAAATGGGAAAGCTACCCAGACGCATTGTTCCAGAGGGCGGTCACGCCTCTCAGACTGGGTCATTCAAAACTAGCCTGTGATCAGAGACTAGTAGAAAGTGATGTCTGCAGATGCTGGAGATCAGAGTCGAGAGTGTGATCAGAGACAGGAGGGTGTGAGTATGGGTGAGGCAAGAATGAGGAATGCAATTAAGGAGACTCAACCCCTGTAATTGTCCAATAGCTACACGGTTCTTACAAGCTGTGTGGACTGCAAGGAAGATGAATGAACTGACCCATGGAACCTTGGTACAGGAGCCATTCAAGTGACATGAAGAAGTAGGAATGCTGTTGTTTTAGGTGTGAGTTTCATTAGGGGAATAGATACTGTTCTCAGCAGTCAAGAATAGGAGTCCTGAAGGCTATATTGCTTGCAGTGTGCCAGGGATGGAAAAGAACTTGGAATGGGAGGGGAGGGATTCAATGGTTGTCATCCATTTTGCTAGGACATTGATAGGAGTAGAAGGGAGGCTATGTTGAAAGAATTTGAACAGTTAGGAGATAAATTAAATTCCAAGGTAACAATGTCCACATTACTAACTGAGCCACAGGCAAATTGGCATCGTGTAAATAAAGACAAAGATTTAAACACATGGCTCAAAGATGAAGATTGGCAGAATGAAGAACTGTGGGAAGCATTGGGAATTGGCACCAGTTCTGTGGTAAAAAGGGACTGCTCCTGTAGGATAGGTTTCACTTAAAACATGCTGCTGCCAGTCTCCTGGCAAATCCAATAACAAGGGCTGCAGGCAGGGGGCTGTGAAGTCCTCATCATGAATCACAAAAGCTAGCATCCAAGTTCAATGGGCAATACGAAAGGGAAATGGAATGCTGGCCTTTATTTCAAAGGGAATGGAGTTTAAAAGTAGTGAGGTTTTCTAAAACTATATCAGGCACTAGCCTGACCACAGCTAGAATACTGCGGACTGTTTTGGGCTCCTTGTGAAAGATATACTGGCATTGGAGGCAGGCTCGGGAAGCATCTCTAAGCTATTACTTGGCATGGAGGAATTGTCTTATGAGGAGAGTTTGAGTAGGTTGGGCTTGTACTTTCAGAATATGGAAGAATGAAAGACAATCTATTAAAATATATAAGATTCTTAAGGGACTTGACAATTTCTGTGAGAATCTAGGATCAGAGGACATAATCCCAGGATAAGGGGTCACCCTTTTAAGTCAGAGATGAGAACAAACAATTTTTCTCAGAAGGTAATGAGGGATTCAATGGTCCTGGGAAAAAGGCAGGAATTGGAGTTGAGGATTATCAGATCAGCCATGATCTCATTGAGAGGCAGAGCAGACTCGATGGGTAAATAGCTTGCTTTGCTCTTACGTCTTATGGTCATATTGTCTAAGGGAAATCATTGCGCCAGAAAACCTTTAGTAATAATTGATAATAGTTTAATGGTAACATTGCTATTCCAAATTAATTAACGAATCCAAACTTCACAAGTTTTCATGGTGGGATTTAAACTTGTGTCTCCAGACCATTAACCAGGGCATCTGGATTGCAAGTCGAATGATACGAATATTATTGTCTACTCAATATCCGTGTAAACAGAGAGCATGTAGAGCCTTATTTCCAGTCAGCTTGTTTCTCAACAATGTCTCCTATTCTGCCCTTACTTTGTTACTCACGATGAGTACAGTTCAGGAAACTCATGATTTGATTGTTAAAGCCAGAATGCATGGTTAAAGGCAGAATTGGGTAGTATTTTGCATTTTCAGTATAGAAACCCAACATCTCTTTTGGGATTTCCTGCATGCTTCCAAACATTTCCTGCTAAAACTGGAAGTGAATTGGATAGAACAATTTGCCTTGTGAGTTTATTTTCATTTGTTGTTTCAATCAGAGATGTGCAAAAAGATCCTGCAAGCCAGGAATTTCTCTACACAAGCAGGGTTTCGAATTCTCAAAAAGTTGAAATTGATGGTGGCCATGGGAGGTAAGTACAAATTTTATAAACGAGTCTTTTGACAGATTCAATAGCTAAAATGTTCATAAAACCAATCTCTGCCAAAAGCGGAATGTGGCTTGTGTATATCCCACAATTTCTGACTCTGATTCTAATCCAATGCAGATTTTTCCACCTCACAAGCCAAGAATGTTTGATGGCCATGCTCCTCTCACATCTGCCCACCAACCGCCCTGAGGTTTACTTTCCATGTCATGTGCTCAAAATGCTTTGTAAACAAAAGGAAATCATTGGGTTAGACATAGTCAATGAAATCTTTTGAGTAGGTCACTGTTCTGCTTCATTTCAGCTTAAACCTCAAAACAGCAGAACAACTATTCTTTGCAAAACAAAAATCCTACGCTTATTCGTAATCGTGAGCAATTATATTTTGGCCCACAAATTGGATTGCACCCAAACTAAGATCCTGTGCAGGAACACTGAATGTACCTAATGAGGCTGATGGCAGCACTGTAGGCTAATTGGCCTGCCAGTGAATTTCATGTGCCAGTCTTGGCCACGGAGGCAGTTTACCAGTGGCAGTGGTGCAATTGGGTTGGCACTGTTCAGATACAACCTGAGGTCCTTAGGATCATCCTCGGGTTTAAAAAGAGGTGAGTGGAGTATGAGAAAGGGTTGGTCCACAATAAGTCTTAAAAGTTGAAATTTACCTTTCTGCTAACAGTCATTTATGAACCACCAGCATGACTGCTGATAATGTGAAGAAAGTAATTGCAGCATTCACGCCAGTGTATTCAAATTTTGCAAAACAAGCATGAGGCGCCTAATTGAAAAAGCAGAGGGCCAAGTGCCTGTTTTCATTCCATACCCTGACACCCTGCATTTCCAGGACGGACAGTTCAGGTGCCATGTTGGGCCCTGAGACCCCCAATATAACCAATAAAGCAACCCCTGGCTTTGCCTCCATTTTGTAAAGTTTATGAAGAAGAAGAAATTAGCAAAGGGCCGTGTGAAACTCTTTTCAATCTTCCGGTAACAATGGAAGAAAACGGATGGTTCTTTGTGTTGTAACATTTTCTCCTCAATATGTCATAACTGTCTCTTTTCATGGAATCTGTCAACACCCATGTAATGTACTGCAACCGCCACAGGTTGTGTACAGTACACTGCCATTTTTTTTCTGTCTGTATCTGTGCCAAGCAGCGTGTTGTGTTTTATTAGACTGAAACTGTACTTCACAGCTGTCACAGCCGCAAATCTAAAGCCGGTTCCACCCTCTCTGCTGTGGTCTTGTGGTGCTGGGAGCAAATGCTCTGCCCATATCAAACACTTCGGGGCCTGTCCATCATCAACCTCCTGCCTCAGGCAAACGGGCTGGAACCAGCTGAGAAAGCACCAGAAGAGAAGCAAGCAAGCTGGCAGAGACTGAAAAGGACACAAATCTGTGACAGCTCTTTTGTTGCCAATGGCTTTCAGCGCTGGTCCTCACATTTTTTTTGTTGCTTTTCGTGTTTTTTTTTCTGACGCTGATTTTGAATGGCTTCACAAAGACTGAGAAAGCTCTTTTTGCCAGCTGGACTCTATGTTTTGTTCACAGATTGTAAGATACAAACCTTATCAACATGGGTCATCTCACACAGATGTCAAGCATACCAACATAGTAGGCATTTTAAGTTAAAGACAGAACTGACAAATGCCGAACTCTTGAGGCCTTCAGTGAGCAAATATTTTCAAAACTAAAGGTTCTACAAGGCATCACAAATATTATTGTTTCTTAATAGATTTTACTTTTACCACCTGTAGCAAAATAGACTAAACAGACTCTAAATTGGTGGTATTCATGTTTTACATCAAATCTTTATGAAAAGATAATAATTGCCAAAAATGTGCAAAACAATCATAAGATGATTATGAAAAATGATGATTCATATTTTCTGTGCAGGTCTATTTACACACATGGAAAATGTCCTTTTAAAGGTGGAATCCCTTTCATGAGGTATTAAATCTTTAAGTTACACATGATGATGAATAATCTTTTAAAAAAAGATTTCCTGTCTAAAAGTTTCCATACTTTGATTAGGTTTTGTCTTTCCTTCATATTTATTTTCACTGGGACCACCCTGAATTAACTGGGCATCATCAGACTTAATCTTCCACACCTGTATCCCCTGCAGCTAACAGCACCAATCGAAACCATCCCATTCTGGTCGTATGGACCTCAGGCAAGTTTTTAAAAGCTCCACTTGCGCTGTGACAAAGGACCTGAGTGAACACACACATTCACATCCTCTCTTGCCATCTCTTATTCCAACCCTTCCCCCAGCTTCATCTCCCCACACATGCTCTCCACCCACCCCCCCCCAATGAAATCTTAGAATAAAAAATCAAAGAATGACTCTTTAAAGCCAGCTCATTCCTGGGCAATAGCATTAGGATGAGATTCCATCTTCACTAAATTAACAAAAGGGTGACTCTATATTGTTTCTGAGAGATTTTATCGCTTAAATAATAAAGATGATAGAGATTTCCTCATGGCTTCCACCGATGTTTTCTTAATTATAATTATGTGAATACTTTATCAATACTTATACCAGTACTTGCTATTTTATTCGAAATTAGCAAAAAAAAAGTTTCAATCGGTGTAACTAGTTTTGAGGTTTACAAAATTGTTGTGCAAACGGATTTTTTAATTCATTCCCAGACTCTGAAAGTTACTGGGAAGGTCAACATTTAATTTGCACCCTTACTTGCCCTGAGATGGGGTGGTGAACTTTTACTGGGAACCAATGCAGTCTGTGTAGTGAAGGTCCTTTGTTTTTCAGACAGAAATAATTTAAGAAATAATTACCTTGGTGTGGGGTTGGCATCATTTATCGATCAGGCTGGGTAATGATACCGGATTCTACTGCTAATCTATCAGTTTTATAGTCACTTTTTTAATGAAACAGTTTTTTAGTCCAGATTTTCTGAAAAATAAGATTCAATTTCAAATTCTGGGATTGAAGATTTACCCCGGTCAGTAAAGTAACAGCTATGTTGCTCAACTAATTATTTATTTGTTTGTTATTTCATTTTGATGAGGTTGATTTTAACAATGTTAAATACCCAAACTGCTAAAAATTTAGAAACTAACCTTTCTGCTTTTGTTATGTGTTTTGGAATGCTCATGGTCATGACTAGTCTTTCTATCTGTATTACATTCATGTTACCTACTGCAAAGGGGCAGTGGTGGTGCATTGATAATGTCACTGGGCTAGGAATCCTGAGGCTTGGACTTTTGCTTTGGTGGTAGGAATTTAAATCTCACCACAGCAATTGATAGAATATAAATTATTTTCATAATTCTTAGCCATCCTGATGATGGGTCATGAGAAAATCATAAACTGTTATTAAAAACCCATTGGACAATTAATGTTCTTCCGGCCTACGTGTGACTCCAGCCCCACAGCAATGTGATTGACACTTAACAGCCCTCTGAAATGACCAAGCAAGCCACTCCATTATATCAACAAAGTCTAAAAGATTGAAGTAAGCTGACTGGACCCGCTGGCATCAAGCTCGGCATTGTGCCACCTGCAATCTCTCCCTCAAAAAGACAGCTCGCGACTTCTGTCTCAATACCTCTACCTCAATAGCTGGGCGATAAATACAGTTCTAGCCAGCAATACCTAAATCCCATGAACAAATAAATGAAGAGGTCTCCAAAGACAGCAGCGTTGAGTGAGAAACTCAATGGAGATAGGTGCTCAAAGCTGTGTCCCCACATTCTCCCACACTATCCTTTTTTTTTGCAGCAGAAGAGTGAATCCAATGCTTTAAGGAATCATTGTTCTTGGTCATAATTGGAAAATCGCAGTAAATTAAGCAATCTGCAAAGATATAATTGGAAAGATTGCAATCATCCCAAACCAACACAAGTTTATGACAGGTCATGTCTAAAAGAACTGACACATTTTCTTGGATCATGACATTAGACTAGATTCCCTACAGTGTGGAAACAGGCCCGTCAGCCCAACCAGTCCACACCGATCCGCAGAAGACTAACCCACACAGACCCACAGAATGTGGGAGGAAACCCTCACAGACGCGGGAGAATGTGCAAACTCCACAGACAGTCGCCCAAGGCTGGAATCAAACCCGGGTCCCTGGTGCTGTGAGGCAGCAGGGCTAACCACTCAGCCACCGTGCCGCCCCATTATAGCAAGATTACTGGATGACCATAACTAACACAGTGGTTTTACATATTTATTGCCATATTGTCACAAATTTGATAATGCATTGGCTAAATATTAACAAAAGATTTGAATTTAGTTCTTTTCATTATCTCAGAATGTTGCAAAACATAGTTATTGTTGTAATATAAGAGAAACGTGAATATGATTGACAATTTGCACATAATCTATCCCACACACCAAACAGGGTTGGAGTGTTTCAGCTATAAGACGAACAATGAATCGGCTGGGGCTGTTTTCTCTGGAGGATTGAAGGCTGAAGGGTGACCTCATAGAGGTTTATGAAATCATGAGAGGCATGGATGGGGTAAATAACCAAGATCTTTTCCCCAGAGTGGGGGAGTCTAAAACTAGCAGTCAAATGTTTAATGTGAGGGGAGAAGATTTAAAAGAGACCTAAGGGGCAACCTTTTCATGCAGAGGGTGGTGCGTGAATGGAATGAGCTGCCAGAGGAAATGGTCGAGGCTGGTATATTTAAAAGGCATTTGGATGGGTATATGAATAGGAAAGGTTTAATGGGACCAGATCAGGTTAGGATATCTGCTCAGCATTGACAAGTTGGACTGAAGGATCTATTTCTGTGCTGTACAACTCTATGACTCTATGGTGTTGAAGGATAAATATCAGCTGTGACTCCCTACTCCTGTTCTAATATTGTAGTGGGATCCTTTATGTCTACCTATGATGGTTTAACATTGCATCAGAAAAATAGCATCACCAACAGATCAGCATTCCTTCAGTATTGCACAGAAATGCCAGCCTATATTGTATGTCAAAGCTTGAGCCCACAAACTTCTCCCATCTGAGACTTTCACCACTGAACCAAGTCTGTCAATCAGTAGCAACAGAGTGTGATCAATGGTAGTTCTTATGTTTCTCTGGCTTTAAAGTGTATTTTGCCCTGATTTTTGTTTTGGCAGAGAGGTTTTAAGCCGTAGGTGCTTACCTGTCACCTCCAAGCCAATAAAATATACAGCCTGTAAGGCCTTAGGTATTTTTTAAAGGATTGGAATAATAGAAATAGCATGAATGGGTGGAGTCAAGTTCCCACAGAACCAGATATTCAGTTTAGCTTTCAGCAGTTGTTGGGGTTTTGAAGTTGGCTGTAGAAGCTAAGATAAAAAGTTTGGGTTCACTTTCTGTACCAGAATTGCATGTGAGACAAACTGTTTTAATGAATTTGTCTTTGCCAAGGTGTGTTCATAGAAGTTACTATGTTGAAATAGTTACTGTTTAGAAGCTAAATGATCTATTATTCTGTTAAGTTTTCCAAGAGTTAAAGTTATAACAATTCTTATTTCTTTTGATTATATTTTAACTGTAGGATAAGAATAAAATGTGTTTTGCTTAAAGCCAATCGAATCACATCTGGAACACAGCATTTTACACTTGCCTTAGATAAGATAAACGTTAGGATCTATACTATCTCCCTGATACATTTGAAGGGGATTTGGTCTGGTCCATAACATAGCAGTTCTAGTTGCAACAGTGATCCCATGATGTACACAGCATTAGTTTCTGAAATATCTGCTTATCACTATAATTGACCCACAACGTTATAGATATTGCTCCTAGATCCAAACTCTCTCCCAATGCATCCATGGGAAAGTTATAAAGCAGATGCCAAGAGGAAGTGTTGACTCTTTGTCTAATGTCTATTCTTATACACTCTCCAGCAGCTGGGTTCACAGTTGCCAGTCTGGCTGGTTGTCTAATCTTAAACCAAGAAAGGCAAAGAAACAACAATGCCACTCTAATCAAATGAAAGAAGAATTATGACCCATATGTGACATGCCAGTCTAGAGACGACAATTGTTGCTATTACTGGATGAACATTGAACACTGTTGTACGATGCACCATTTCACATTAATTTGACAGTGATTAACCCATTTTGCAAGTGGCTGGAAATGTGATACTGTAAACGGGAAGCGATGAGTTGTGCACTTGATTTTGGAGAAATAATCCAAGGTTGCAAGCCAAGCGTTTTTGAAGTCTGAATGTTTCTTTTAATGTAACCCTAAAAAGACCAAGTGGGGAAAGCTAAACAGATCTAATGTAAGTTTTCCATCAATGGTTTGAAGTTTATTTTCAATCACAACACTTGGAAGCCTGTGACACACATCGTTGTGTAACTTCATATAGGTTGAGGTTGAAACTGGCAGCGAGTATAGAAGATTGAAGAAAAGAGGCACTTTCAGATGAAGTTGCATGAAACACAGAGGATTCCTTCAAATGTGAACACATTTCTGAACTATGTGACATGTACACTCAGTAGATTCCTGCGGTTGATTCATTTCCCTCAAAGCACTCTTTAACTCAGTTGACACCTATGTCTTTAGAAAGTTATAATAACAACATTTAAAGCTGTCAATGGGACAAGTTTCTTTTTCCAGTATAATCTGTTAATAACAACAGATATCAGATATACAACTTTATGTTTATTACTTCAAAAATAGCTTACATAAGTTTAAAGGTCTGGTGTCTGGTATGAATTGCTGATTTGCAAATCCAGTATTCTTATTCAAAAATGTTAGCAACGTTTGGTGATGATCCTCCCAGAAAAGGAGACATATTGATAATACTGTAGGTTAGAGTGGAGTGTTGACCTTCAGGTTTATTTGAGAGAGAGAAGTTACGTGCAAAATTTCTTTTTCATTTCATTGAGAACTGAACTTCTCTTCTAGTCCTACTAGTGTTGGGGGAGGAGACATGATCCAATTCCCACAAAACAGTTAATATATGATTTCTCATGAAGGGATTAAAGATCTGACTTTCTCGCAGTTTAAGACGAGCAGTATCACTTGAATTTCCCAATGAATTTAATACATGCTGAATAAAATAGTGGTAAGGTATGTTCCACCAATTTCCTCCCATAATCCCAGCCACCGAAGATCAGGAGAATACTTGTGGAATTTCAGGTCCACTATATTTAACCGATGAGATGTCTGAAACCCGTCTGTGGAATGTGCAGTACTTGTACATAACAAATCCATCAGTATTGATTTACACATATACCTCAAACTTCAGGAAACAAGTCCAAGAAATATTGTACTTGCCTCAAGCAGCCACTTGTCACTTTCACATATTGACTTTCTCCTGTGAGCCCATGTTTTGAATTTTTGTGGTTGAACTCTAAATGAGCAACTATAATTTCCCTTGAAATAAGGTTGCTTTAAATTGGATCATTGCCAAATTGCGGCAAAGTTCGCCTATAGGGTAACAGCTTTCCAAATTCCACAATCTTTCACCATAATGATTTTGTGCCAGATCCAAAGTCCATCTGAGTCTCCTCCTTCAACAGGCCAGAGGTGATGAGGGGTCAGTTCTCTTCCTTTTGTGAACTAACTGATTGAAACCACTGCTCGCATCAACAATTCACTCCTATTCTTGCTGATGTACATTACCTCGTTATACTTTCTTGCCTAAAATATTTAATTCTCATCCTGATGATCCAATCCCTTTTTGGCCTTGCTACTTGCTCTCGCTGTAATTTCCGACAGCAATACAGTTGTCTCCATCTGAGTTCTTCACTCTTCTCAATATGATCTTTTTGCCTCTTTGTCTCACGTTGTTGACTGTTCCTCCAGCTGCTTGAGCTCATGCTCTCAAATTTCCTCTCTAACCTTCCTTGCCTCCTTATAGCTCCTTCTGTGCCTTTAAGGCTCTCTTTGACAAAACTTTGGTCACTTTGGGGTGGAATTTACTTGCCCCTTATCGGGTGTGTTTTTGGGATGGTGAGTATGTACATTAGAGTGAGTGCTCGGCCCACAAACTTCCAATCCAACCCTGAACTCACCCCAATAATACAGAGGGCGGGCAACAAGCTGAAAGCATCAATCTGTCGACCATATATAAATAAACATCAATCAATCTCTCAACAGCTCAAGTGGCCCTGATAACCTGGCGCCATGATCAGTTGGCATAGGCATCCAAGCAAGAGTAAGCAACGTTTTTCTTTACGGTTTGTTTTGTAAGGTTGGGAAGGAAAGGGAAGTTACTTCTGAGGGTGGATGGGGGTGCGAATTTACTTCACATATCAAGGGCACATCCCTCCCCTTTGGGATTGGATTGGATTGAATTGAATTGAATTGAATTGAATTGAATTGAATTGAATTTATTATCACGTGTACCAAGGCACAGTGAAAAGCTTTGTCTTGCGAGCAATACAGGCAAATCACAGAGTTAAGTAGCATAGATAACTAAACAGTGGCAAAACGAAAACACAGGTACAGGCGAATGTTAAGAGTTTGTGAGTCCATTCAGTATTCTAACAACAGTAGGGTAGAAACTGTTACAAAACCGGCTGGTGCATGTGTTCAGGCTTCTGTACCTTCTCCCCAATGGTAGAGGTTGTAGAAAAGCATTGCCAGGGTGGGATGGATCTTTGAGAATGCTGGCGGCCTTTCCTTGACAGCAGGGCCTGGTAGATGGATTCTATTGGAGGTTGGCCTTTATGATTGTCTGGGCTCTGTAACCATCTCCAATCGTGAATAGTACAGTTGCCATACCAGGTAGTGATACATCCAGACAGAATGCTCTCGAAGGTGCACCTATAAATGTTGACAAGGGTATTTGCCATCATGCCAAATTTCCTCAGCTGCCTGAGGAAGAAGAGACGTTGTTTTGCCTTTGTAACCAGTGCATCCACATGAAGAGTCCAAGAAAGCTTGTTGTGGATGACCATTCCCAGGAGCTTGACACTCCCCACTCGTTCCACCTCTGTGCTGTTAATGTGTAGGGGGGCATAAGTAGCATCCCGCTGAAAGTCAATAATGAGTTCCTTGGTTTTGCCAGCATTGAGAGCTAGGTTGTTCTCAGTGCACCATTTTTCCAGGTCTTCCACTTCCCATCTGTAGTCTGTTTCATCGCCATTTGAGATTCGACCGACTATGTAAATGGCATTAGTGAATTTGTAAATGGCATTAGTCTGGTATTTGGCGCTGCAATCATGGGTATACAGTGAGTACAGTAGGGGGCTGAGTCCACACTCCTGGGGGGGCTCCAGTGCTGAGTGTTGGTGAGGATGAAATATTGTCCCCAATCTTCACTGATTGTGGCCTGTGGGTCAGGAAACTGAGGATCCAGTTGCAGAGAGTGGGGCTTAGTCCGAGATCACTAAGTTTAGTAATCAGCCTTGAGGGGATAATAGTGTTGAAGGCTAAACTGTAGTCAATGAGTAGTATTTTTTACATAGCTGTTCTTGGTGTCAAGATGTTCTAGGGAGGAGTGAAGGACAAGTGATATGGCATCTAATGTCATCCAATAAGCAAATTGGAGTGGGTCAAGAGTAGTGGGGAAGCTGGAGTTGATCAATTAGCCTTTCAAATCATTTCATGACCATTGAAGTTAGGGCCACTGGGCAGTAATCATTGAGACATGCAGCATGAGCCTTCTCAGTTACAGGGATGATGCTGGCCCTCTTGAAACAGGCAGGGACAGTGGCCTGTTGAAGATGTCTGAGAAGACCTCTGCCAGTTGATCTGCGCATGCTCTAAGTGCACGGCCTGGTACTCCATCTGGTCTCATCGCTTTCCTTGGATTTACACGAAGGAAAACTGAACTGACCTCTGATGCAGTGACTGTTGGGATGGGTTTGTCAGGATTTGTCAGAATAGGTGTTATGTCTCTGCCGGAATTCTGCTCAAAGTGAGTATAGAAGGAGTTGGGATGATGTGCTATCCTGCACTGTCTCTTTTTAGAACCTGTGATGTCATTCAGTCCTTTAATGTAGCCATCTAGCTTCCTGTCTGCCTGTTCTCGAAAACACATCTCCCAATCCCTACAGCCGCAGATTGTCTGTGTGGCAGCAGTAATAGGGACATCTCCCCACACCCCCAACCCCACATAACAGAAGAGAGATATTATTGTATATCAGATAATGTTATGAGCGATCTGTTGCCCAAGATGTAAAGCTCCTGCTAATGCTGACTATTAAACCTTGGAAGGTAACAAGGGGGATAATGTCTCCGGGCAACAAACCGGGTTGCTTGTACTTTTCTTCACAAAATGAGACACTCACTCTGACCACTCTGACCATGTAGTGACAGCCATTTTCATCTCATCATCGGTATCATATCTTAGAAGCCTGCACCATCATGGAGCTACCATGATGCCCATATTCCTTGTGAATTCCCATGTTCCTGCCTCATTTCACTGGCGGGAAAGCTTATAGGATTGTTACACTCTCCAACCATGCCTGATGACTCCATTATGGCTGAGTCTAAGCATAAATGCCTAATAGATCATTCTTCAACCAGGGCCTGATGGAGCAGACAGTAGGCCTGCTGTAAATGAAGTTGGATTGGTCAGGGTGAGGGTGTCTGGAAAGAGTGTATGCTATGCCTTACACAAATAGAGCAGACAAAAAGGGCATGGGCACGATGATCGAGATCTGGGAAAGCTGCAGCTGTCTTCAAAGGAGGAAGATGAAGACATTGAGCAGGAAGAGCATTACTTCCAGCCTGTTAGAGCACTGCAGCGTCTGGCACAACAAGTCAGGGAGAATGTAATTAATAGCCGGTTCCAATAGATGGGACCTGGGTGCAGCGCTCACTCATTGATTGTAAATTTCTTGGTGCTTGAAAAGCAAGCAGACTCGGTCTGTTCCCAGAGGCAAATGCAGCTTTTGTTTGTTTGTTTTTAATACACTTTGCTGTTGTTGAATAAAACAGAAGGTTTTCAACGATTTGAAAGCTGTGCTGTATGTGACAATAAAAAGATGTTAGGCTACACGAGGCTTTGGGGAAGCTCATTGTCCATCGTACTCTCCCTCACATATACTCTTTCTCCCCATCACATTTTCTCTCTCTCTCCCTCCCTCCCTCACACACAATTTCTCTGTCTCCTTCTCCCACACTATTTTTCTCTCTCCCTCTCACATACACACGTGATATCTCTCTCTCTCTCCCACCCTCAAATACTATTTCTGTTTCACATGCACTGGCTCCCTCACATTCACTCTCTCTCCCCCGTGCATATACTCATTCTCTTTCTCTTCCCACAAACTCACTCACACAATTCTTCCTTCCTCACTCTCAAACTCTCTCTGTCTCTGTCTCTCTCTCTCTCCCCCACCCACCCCACACTCTTTAGTCTACCTCTGGGCCCTACTCTCTTCCCCTGGTGATCTGGATCTAGGGCCTAGTCTAACTCTCCTGTGCTCCACTTCTTAAACATTAAAAAGCAAAATGGTAGTTTTATTAGTTAGCTCTGTTATTTGGGCAGCACGGTGGCACAGTGGTTAGCACTGCTGCCTCACAGTGCCAGAGTACCCGGGTTCAATTCCTAACTCAGGCGGTTGACTGTGTGGAGTTTGCACATTCTCCCTGTATCTGCGTGGGTTTCTTCTGGGTGCTCCGGCTTCCTCCCACAGTCCAAAAATGTGCAGGTCAGGTGAATTGGCCATGCTAAATTGCCCATAGTGTTGAGTAAAATGTGCA
Source organism: Chiloscyllium plagiosum (assembly GCF_004010195.1). Classification (NCBI taxonomy): domain Eukaryota; kingdom Metazoa; phylum Chordata; class Chondrichthyes; order Orectolobiformes; family Hemiscylliidae; genus Chiloscyllium; species Chiloscyllium plagiosum. The sequence continues at coordinate 9,263,962 of NC_057714.1, read as the reverse complement.
GGCTAGGTGAATTGGCCATGCTAAATTGCCCATAGTGTTGAGTGAAGGGGCAAATGTAGGGGAATGAGTCTGAGTGGGTTGCTCTTTGGAGGGTCGGTGTGGTTTGGCGGGTCGCTGTGGACTTGTTGGGCCGAAGGGCCTGTTTCCACACTGTAAGTAATCTAATCTAATTTGGCAAATTTTAATGGTTATTTATTGCTCACTTAAAGTATCAACTTATTGCTTTGGATTTTTTTTCTGAAATTCACTTTTGCTGTTGCCCTGAACCTAATCTTTCTGAAATTTGCTTACCATCACCTTGAGTGGGAGAGAAATGGAAATATGTTACCCCACACCTTCCAAAAACTGCTGAAGTCACAGTTTAAAATTTATCTTAATGGCAAAAATCTGGCCATCTGCCTTAGTATTGGCTTCTGTGGGTCAATGTCAAATATTGGTTTATAAAATTACTATGTGGCACTTTGGGATTTTTTAATTACAATAAAGGTGCTATATAAATGGAAGAGGTTGTTGTTGGAGTTGTTAATTTGTGGAAGAGCCAATTAGACAATCAAAATAATTTAAGATAAATTGGCATTTTCAGGCTATGTTGAATTTTCTGCGACCTCGAAGCATCAAATACAAGAGTTGGGTGGTTTCTGGTGGTATGGTGGTACTGTCCATACCTCTAATGTAGAAGCTGAAAATGTGTTGCTGGAACAGCGCAGCAGGTCAGGCAGCATCCAGGGAATAGGAGAATTGATGTTTCGGGCATAAGCCCTTCTTCAGGAATGAGGAAAGTGTGTCCAGCAGGCTAAGTTAAAAGGTAGGGAGGAGGGACTTGGGGGAGAGGCGTTGGAAATGCGATAGGTGGAAAGAGGTCAAGGTGAG